>NW_003852564.1:607225-622952 GCF_000181295.1 Otolemur garnettii
AAAAAAAAAATTGTGTGCCTCTCTTTATTGCAATATTTGCTTTACTGTGGTGGCCTGGAATCAAACTGGCAATATCTGTGAGATTTACCAGTACTCAATCTACGTTAACGGAATATTCTATTAATTCCTGGTGACTTGACTTAGTTTACTGCTTATGAAAAAGTGAGAGCACAGTTTCTAGTAAACTTATAGGTATCAGAGTAAACCTGTGGAGCAGTAGGTGGAAAGATAATAGGTAAGTAGTGGGAGGGAGAGAGAAATGGTCTTTGAAAGCATAAGTAAATTATAGCATTCATTAACTCCTGATCACTAAGAAATTAGAAACTGGATATTCCATTTCTAATTCTGTACATCCTACACACAGTGAATTTGAAATTCACTATTGTTGTTCTTTACTTTCACGAAACCATTGTTCTATCATCTGTACTCCCAAGATTGATTCTCTTTGTTAATTACTCCTCAGAGTAAAGGGTTTTTACATTGAACCTCAAAAGCCTTTCATCTGGGATTCATCTCATAGAGAATTTTGAGCAGACTGAATACCCCTGGTTAGTCTTTCAAGACAAGACTTGTTTCATGAGAAGAAATAATGATTAGGAAAATTATGTCGATATAAACTTACATAGATTTTTATACAAGCAACCTTTCCTGTGGCTAGAGTTTCATGGTTCAGCATTTTGAAATGTAAACATTTTTTCCTGACCATGGCATAAATAATTTTTGAGTAACACAGAGTATATTTAGCTTTGAAATAAGTGAACTCTCATTTAAAGGCTGCCTGAAAGACACAACGAAACCGAGAGTTGGAGTGTGAGAAAGTGATGGTGTTTATTATTTATCAGGCTTCTCCTCTGTCCCCACTGGGGTATACAAGCTTGACTGTGTCTGCAGTTGCAACATTAATCACTTTCTCTTTTAAATTCAGGAGCATCCTGCTTGGTGTACAGGGTCAAAGACAAGGTAAAACAACTAGACAGTCAATTATGGTAAATAAGCCTCTGATAGGAAGTTAGAGGTAGTTCCATGATGATTTTGGTATCAGCCACTAACAACAGCCTGCTTTCAATTTATATCATTGCAAATAAATATATTTATAACCTCTACTAGTAAAAAATCTGTGCCTGCAAAGGTGAAAAATACAATTCTTGTTCCAGTTAGAATTATTTGAAATATAAATATACAGAAGCTCTGGAGATATCAGATACTCTTCTTCTGTGGGAGTGATTTTTGTAGCGAAAAAGCAGAAACTTGCCTGAGGGAGATACCTGGTTTCTCTGCTCATATCATCAGCTGCACTCAGGTTTGTCTACTCTGTATACAGAATTTGGTCCCTTCGAGAGGATATAGAGTGAAGCTGTATGCGTTTTCCTCCTTGCGGAGTTTTATTTTTCCTTAGCATAAAGAATAGGAATTCAATCTTGTTCAAATCTAAAATCAGAACGTCAGAGCAGGCAGCGGTTTCTAATATTTTCAGAGATAAGGACTTTCAACATCAACAAATGTCACTATCCCTGACCTCCTGTGAGAAAGCTGCTAGACATTTAGTAACACGTTCAATGCGTAACTCTATCATTTTCAAGATTTCCGTGCATGGAACAGTAGCAACACATATGTGTGTGAAACAGATTTGGCCTGTGAGCTGGGCAACTGCTGCATTTGAAATATTCCCCCCACACCCTACGGTTTGGTGTCACTCCCAGGGTCTCCTCCCTCCCATTGCCGCCTCCCTGCTCCTCCCAGGCAGCACTCCCCCATTGCCTGCACATCCAACGCCAAGGCTGCCTTCTCGCTGGAACGTGCCCAGCCCACGTCTGCTCAGGGGATTTGCCTTGCTCTTCCTCTCCTTGGAATGCTTCTCCTCAAGATCAGTACAACACTGACTTCTTGGCCTGGTTTCAGCTCAGATGTTTTCTCCATAGACAATCTTTCTATGGCCATTTAGCCCAAAACAGAAATCCCATAATTTCCTCTCCCCAATCTTTCTGTTACATTAAGTGCCTTATTTTTTAATTTTTAAAAATTTATCTTTTGTTTTTTTTGAGACAGAGCCTCAAGCTGTCCCCCTGGGTAGAGTGCTGTGTGGCATCACAGCTCACAGCAACCTCCAACTCCTGGGCTGAAGCGAGTCTCCTGCCTCCGCCTCCCAAGTATCTGGGACCACAGGTGCCCGCCACAATGCCTGGCTATTTTTTGGTTGCAGCCGTCATTGTTGTTTGGTGGGCCCGGGCTGGATTCGAACTCGCCACCTTTAAGTATATGTGGCTGGCGCCTTAGCTGCTTGAGCCACAGGTGCCGAGCCAAATCTATCTTTCTTTAGGGAAAGGGTCTCAGTCTGACATCCAGGCTAGAGTACAGTGGTGTGATTGTAGCTCACTGCAAAACCTTGAATACCTGGGCTGAACAGATCCTCCCACCTCAGCTTCCTGAGTAGCTGTGGTTACAGGTATATATCACCAAGCCCAGCTAGTTTTTTTGATTTTTCTTTCTTTCTTTCTTCTTTTTTTAGGATAGCGTCTTGCTATGTTGCAAAGGCTAATCTTGAACTCCTGGCCTCAAGTGACCCTCCCACCCCCGCCTCCTCAGTAAAGATTACAGGCACAAGTCACCATGTCCAGTAGTGTGTGCCTCCCCCCCGCCCCCCCACAGTGCTTATTGCAAGCTGGCATTGCATCACTTACTGCTTATGCTAGCTTTGCCAAACTCTTCCCCATGACAGGACATTGCAATTGCTTTCTCAGTGCCTGTGATATCCACAGGTGCTCCTGATTGTTGCTCATTAAATGTCTGTTGACTGAACACAAATCAGTTTGCAGAATTCTTAATAATCCTCTTATTTTTCAGCCAACAGACTGGGAAACACTGGCCTTATTTCCTTCTTCCTCACGTAGTCCCAATGGACTAATGGGTCGTATAAATAAGTACTTAATGAGTATTATCCTATTGTCTTAGAATTTCTAGTGATGCCCCAAAGTTGAAGACAAACTATTCTACTGAAAGGCTTTAGACAGGTCCTCAAGGCACTTGTTAAAAGATGGGCAAACTATCAACTTTGCCTACCCAGTTCCAGCCCACGTAAATAAAGGTATTCACTGTAGTAGAAAGAATAGTCAGGGGTCCTCAAACTTTTTAAACAGGGGGCCAGTTCACTGTCCCTCAGACCATTAGAGGTCCAGACTGCAGCCCCGGGACGGGGTTGGCTGCTAAGCAGGACAGGCAACAGCAGCAAAAACACCCAGCGGGCCAGATAAATGTCCTAGGTGGGCTGCATGTGGCCTGCGGGCCGTAGTTTGAGGACGCCTGGAATAGTGGATAAGGAAGGGTAGAGAGAGAGATGCCTTCCTCAGAAGGCAAGTGGGGGTTTTGTTCCTTCCCGAGTATCTCTGTTTTTGAAATACACCTCTAGGACTTTCTAAGACATTTTACTTGTAGCATGACATTTACTTGCACAACCAAGTAGAGAAAGAAGATAAAAAAAGCTTCCTTAAGATAGAATTCTGCAAGAGACATTGCTTTTATTTGATTTTTGCACCAGAATTCTGACTTCCACAGACAGGGAGAATGTCTAAGTTTTCTACCCTAAAACGTAGAGGCTTGAAAATAATTTACAGCATGTCCCAAAGGTGGCCCATAAGGTCGCCATACATAGGGAAATTGTAGCTAAATGTACCATTATTTACAAAATATTCACTATAAAAAATTACAAAAATTTACCAAATAGTCTCCACATGTTGGCCATCTCTCTGTAAACTTTTATAAGAATATTTTGTAAACAAACATACATTTAGCTACAGTTTCCCATTTTGCCTATGTATGGTGGCTTTTGGGTGAATTTGGGGACACCCTCTATTTTCTCATATTTCCTCAGTGTGTACTGGGCTTAGTTGGCTGCAGGTCTTGTCATCATAGGTGATGTGATGTGGCTGCCATCAGTTGAGATGATTAGGGGGCTCACTAGTCCCAGATAGTCTCAGTCACATGGTTGGGCCTTTGCCACAGTCTCTCTCCTTGTGGCTCATACCCAAAGAGGCTAGCCCCTCCTACACAGAAGTCTCAGAGCAGCAGCACAAAGGCAAGAGAGGAAGCTGCAAGTTTTATGGAGTTAAGGGTTGAAGTCAAACAATATCACATCTGTTGCATTCTATTGGTCACACCAAGTCAGGGGACAAGGTCAGCCCATATCAAGTGGAGGGAAAAGAATTATGTCTGGAGCAAAAGAGTGGCAAAGTCATTCCCAAAGATGTATACTTCCAGGAATGGGAGAAATTGATGCAGCCATCTTTGCAAACAATCTATCAGCATGGGCTTATTCTAATCTATCATTATGTCTACTGATAACAATACTTAGAATTTATTTATGGTTTTAAGAATAGAACCTGCTGAGAACAACTGAATAGGCTACAAGGAAAAATAAAATTTACTACACATATATGCTGGATATATTTTATGATATGATATAATATACAAGATATATAGTAGTCTCTGTTGTCTTGCTCCCATTCCTCTTCATTAAGGAACAGAACAGTGGTTTCCGAGCATATTTATAGTCCGACTGGGATTCTTTTCTCATGTTCTACATTGTTCTTGTCCTGTACAGTTAAGCTCTCTGCAAAGAGAGCTATTCAGAACCCTATTTCTACAATATGGTCTTAAACTAAGGCACTTTTTAAAATTTCATCTTTGAGTACTCACAGTAATAAAGTGGCTTAGTAGGGTTACAGTTTCCTAACCTGAGACTTCCGTGTGGGTGTTCTCTCTTGGGATAGATTATTGTGCTCTGACACTATCTTTTTTCATGTGACAGAAATGGGAGTGGTTTTTAAAAGATCCTGTGAGGTGCATAATCTCTTCCTGTTTGGAATCTGGATTGCAAATAAATCCCGTGTGTGCCCGGAGCTGTGACAATTCCAGTGTGTATCTGATACAATGCTCTGGGTTGCAAGTTACGCAACCTGTCTGAGATTGGCTTAGACCATAAAGACATTTATCATCTCCTTTCGCCTTAGGTTTGATTCATTTAAGAGCTAAATGGTGACTCATGCTCTGTATCTGACAGTGTTAACTCTAATCTCTTGTTTTCATCTAGTAGAAGACAGAGAGAGAGAAAGAGACACTTCCCCCTAACCATGACATCTTTCATTTGATCATTTTAGGTCACATGTCTACTTCTAAAGGGTTAACAGTGCCCTGGGAGTGTCCTAAGCTGGTTGAATTACCCTGCAGGGTGTGTGTCAATTTGCCTGACATCCTAAATGCGAAGGGGTCTCCGAATACAATTTGGGTTTGGGTAGGGAGGCGGAGTGAGTAGCCAACTAAAATATCTTGCATTGTAGGTAGTTCTAATGAAAATCCTGTAGAAAAAAATAGCCCTGGGCAATGAAGTAACTGTAGAAACTAAAATCAGATTGGGGATAAAAATAATTAAAGGGAAAATGACACAGTTTTAAAAGATACTTCAAATTTAAAAACCTGATATTCCTGTATTTTGTTTACTATGGACAAAGTTCCAACATATCTCCTGTACCCACTCTCCCCTCCTCTCTCTTCTTTCTGCTCAGTGTTATACATAAGAGACAAATATACACAGATGATGTGGGTGATTAGATTTCCCCCAAATAAAATGCAATTCATCAATATTTCAGAGGAAAGACCTGACTTATTTGCAACTGTTTTCTTTCTGAAAGACTACTGTTGGCACCTATTAAAGGCCACCAGTGAGGGTGACTGGGGATGGAGAGGTGATATTAAGGACAGGATTTGGAAGTGTGTTATTCCTTGCTGGCCTCACTCTTCCTCTCCCTTAACTTCCACAAGTACTTGAAGGTGAGCTCCCAGTGAGCTCCTGGTTTACAGCATATCGTTAGTATCTAAAGTAGCATCTGGTACAAAATAGACACTCAATAAGCAGCCGTTGACTGTATTGCTGCAAACCCTCCCAGGAGTAGCAGTGGAGTGAGGGCAGGCTCAGGAGCACCCAGTTTCTATGAACATGAGCGGGGAGAGGAGAGCGGGGAGGGAAGAGCGGGGAGGGAAGAGCGGGGAGGGAAATGCTTCCTGCTCAGTCATCTGTTTACAGTCAGGACTGCTTGAACTGCTTTCCCTCAAATCGTGAAGTTCTTTTTTATGATGTAGAAATAAAATTAACCAGTTACTCCTTCAGAGAATAAAACGTCCCTCATTAATGTCTAATGATGCTGTTTTAAGGAGAAATTTAATTAGGGTTCATGGATTTTGTCATGTTTCATGTAGCTTTCAGCTTTTCCTCAGGAAAGCACATCAGACATGGAATGAGTCGAAAGCACCCCTTTGTGTTTTGTTAGAGGATGTTGCTGAGAACGGCTGCCCTTGATGCTAGCGCTGTGGAATTTAGATATAAACATTTTGATAAAAGCTGAATTCCCAGCATCCTCACAGCGCTTTGATGCCTCAGTAGTAAGTGAATGAGAGCCCTTGGTACAGAGCAGGGATGGTGAACAGGGAAGCTGCCTCCCTTTGTCTGAGTACACGGAACTCCAGAGACGTGGGCCAGTTCTATTTATTCTTTTGTGGGGGGAGCCCATTGATTATTGTTGCTCCTATTAATCCAACACCCCAACTCCTAGGCTGTCATGAAGGAAGTGTGGTCTCCTGGGCTGGTTAATGGTGAGAACACAGAGCCTCAGTGTCTGCAGGAAGAGCAAAGTCATTATCTAGGACGGTGACAACAGTTCCCCTTCTGTGAGTAGCAGGTCTGTGCTTTACTTGGCACATGCGTTTCTGAGTCATCCTTACAAAAATGCTAAGAGAAGGTTTTTATTTATTTATTTATTTTTTTTGAAACAGAGTCTCACTTTGTCACCCAGGATAGGGTGCTGTGACATCACAGCAACCTCAAACTCTTGGGCTTAAACAATTCTCTTGCCTCAGCCTCCCACGTAGCTGGGACTACTGGCACCTGCCACAATACCTGCTTATTTTTTGGTTGTAGTTGTCACTGCTGTTTGGCCGGCCCAGCCGGTTTGAACCTGCCAACTCTGGTGTATGTGGCAGGTTCCCTAACCACTGAACACAGGTGCCGAGCCGAGAGGGTGTTTACTTCACTGCTCCCCTTGCTGTCCTGCAGTCTCTTGTTAACACAGTGTCCACAGTGCCCCGGCTCAATTCTAAGTCAGATCATGTCCCTCCTCTGCTCAGAACCTTCCAGCAGCTTTCCGTCTCTCTCAGGATAAAAGCCAAACCCCTTGTTCTGACCAGCAAGTCTTCTATAATTACCTCTCTGACTTCAGCCTTATTCCTTCCTTCATGTTGCTGCGTAAACCACCCGGGTCCTTTGCTGCTTTCCCGGGACTCCTGTCTCAGGGACTTTGTACTTTCTGTCCTTCCTGTTTGAAATGGTCTCTTCCAAGATGGCTACGTGGGGAGGGGCCCACTCTTTTCAGATCTTTATTCAAAACTCACGGCCCCACAGAAGACTCTCTCAGCAATCCTAACTAAAATTTTTCTTTCCATCCCAACATCCCACATCCCAAAGCGCCTTTCTAGCTTTGAATAATTTTTTGTATCAGCTTTGCCTATTTGCTTTGTTAATTGTCTTCTGCATTAGAATATGAGCTCCAGGAAGGTAGAGGATTTTTCTTTCTGTGCCCTCCCCCCTTAAATCCAGCCACTAGAACAATGCCCGCATCATATGAGGCTCACAGTAAATGTTTGTTGAATGTCGAACGAGTTCATCCTTTCAGTTCTCAAATGTTCTGCACTTACTCAGAGCTGGGCATTAGGTTGGATACTTGTAAAGCCAAAATGTACCAGAAAGACAAGGTCTCTAACCTGATAGAATTTAAAATCAAGAGAGAAAAATAATCAAAAGCCTTTTTTGAATAAAGGTAGACTCTAAATTTCATAGAAATTAACTAAATATCTCCACTTAAGTGGCACAGCTGGGGATGAATCACCAGAAATTTAAAATTACAATGTCAGCCCTCTTTCCTTTGTATTCTGCTGGGATTGACTTAACTACCCTTTTTAAAAAGACATTACTAATTGCACATGTTTGTGCTTACTCACAATGCCCTTCATTGAGTAGGAAATTTCTTGCTGTTTGCATCTATTGGGATTGTTCTCTAAGGTATTAAGGATTATCATTAGATGAAGCTCATCAATCATTATTATTGTAGATAAGCTTCATTTGATCTGCCCTTCAAGAACATCAAAATAAGAATAACAGCTATTTCATCTCACTTGTTCTAAAGGAAAAAAGCCCAATTAGCTTATTATATGCACAGGACAATGTGAAAATAAAATCTGCTGCTAAGTGGTGTC
The DNA here is from genome assembly GCF_000181295.1 of Otolemur garnettii. Taxonomy (NCBI): domain Eukaryota; kingdom Metazoa; phylum Chordata; class Mammalia; order Primates; family Galagidae; genus Otolemur; species Otolemur garnettii. Next base: position 615,521 of record NW_003852564.1, read on the forward strand.
TTATCTCCTGGTTCACATTAGAAGTTCTTTTTGAAAAGGTTAGGTTGCCTATTAAATTTCAGCTTTAAATACTAATTATGTATTTTTAAGCTTGATTTTTTAAAAATCAGAATGGGTACTTAAAATAGGGATCTATTTAGAAGTCAATTTTTCAGATGAACTCTAATTTTGTTAGATTGGAGATTTTTGGAGAGAAAGAAAAGCTTTTCAAAAAGTTAGTTTTATGGGTGTGTTTTATGAAAAGAAATCAAACCTCCTATACAACAAAATATTAGGCAGTCATTGGTGGTGTCTTAGGAGATAATTATACATTTATGTTGTTCTGTAGATCCAGAAGCAATCTCTACATCTAGAAATATGTCATCTCATAGGGGAAGGGCTTATCCTCTCCACCGCTATTTGATGATAGGGACTTGAGACCATGGTTTACTCTCTGTAATGATAAATAACAACAGGTGCTGTTGGAAAATGTTCTGCCAGGTTCATGCAATACCTTATGGAAGGCAAAAAGGCTTGGCTCTAGTAAGATCCTTATCTTTTACTTGTGATTTTTGATGAAAATGCATATGAACAGAACATGGTTCTCTCTCTCTTCTTTTCTTTAATCCTTTCTATTTCAGTCTTGGCAAGGAGAGATCCTTTAGAGCGTAAGTGCCATGAGCATTAGTGGTGGAGATAAACAATTTTTTTGTAAATGTTGGTCTGTGAAGATGAAAGATCTGTTCTTTTCTCAGGTTGGAACTGGGGATGGATCAAAGTGTCTAGCTACAGGATAAAGCCAATATCCTGGAGAATGGACAGGAGAGTGGGAAGGAGAAAACCGAGGGGAAGGATTTCCAACTGATGCTCCTAGATGTCCTGACATACACAGAGACCTATGTCAAAGACATCGCATATGTTACACTTGCCATTATCTTGTCCTTGGGCTACTGGTAAAGACATGGTTATCACATAATGTGAAAATGATGTGCACGTCTCAAGAACCTGAATGACAAATGCATTGACAAAATGCAAAGTAATATTATGTTTAAGATAAAGACATAAAATAATGATAATTTGATGTGATTATCCCCAAATCATGGTAGTTTTATGGAAAGTAGTGGGAATTGTAAAGGCTTACAGATGGGTAAAACATTCATCCCCAATTTCTTCATTGTCATTAGTACTAGCATCAAAAAATATAAATTCCTACGTAAGTTCAGTGTTGCACTGGGTGAATACGGAGTAAAGTGCATAGCCTTGGACTTTATGGGGGTATACAGGTAAGGGGTGGTCGAGACCATTACTTTTCTAGATGAGATAAAGCATAGTAGCATATTTCAGTCCTCTAAAATTAGTCAGTTGGTGGGTATGTTGCTCTTGGAATGAAAGTTTCCAAAGTCTTCTGAACAAGAGAACATAATCTCTCATTAATGCAATCTTATAAATTCAACAAAAATATAATACCAAATTTAAAAATTTATATTTTTAAAAAGATAAGTTGTTCCAAATTGGATCCTAAATGATTTTAAATGACCAATTCTGAATATAGAAAACAGAAAATTGGAATAATCACAAATGTTTAAAAATAAGAACAAATGAGTTCTGAGAGGAGAATCAATTTTGTCACACCTGCTTTAGTTTCCTTGAAATTAGGTCTTTCTGCTTAACTTCAGTTTTGTTAAATATCCCAGTTTGGTAAGACAGTGGCGTAGCTGAAGTCCGCATTGGTAAATTATTTCTACGCCACTTCACATTAATGGAATTCTTCTATATATTTTTCTATTACTTTATTGGAAATAAATGTAATCCAACAGGTAACAATAAGTTATCTAAATGGTATACACAGAATTCTAAGCAGAATTGAGATTGTATTTAGAGAATCTCAGATTGGTCATGCTAAAACTTATTCCAAGTACATGTTTTCTGGAGTCATGTGTCTACATCCAACATTTTTATTACTGTGTACTTATCTATGCATTTTTTTGTAACTTATAAATCCAAATTTTGTAGTTGTCTTGCCACTAAAACAACTACTTATGTCCATAAAACAATTAATTGCTACCTACAGAATCAGAGTATTGATTAGATTAGCCTCCTTTCATTGGGCCTTGAAAATACATGTTAATACTTGTATGAGATATAAGATATAAGATATGAGATATAAGATATAATATATAAACCTTAAGTGTTTTATTGGTATATATTATTTCAATTTTAATATAGTTTTTTCATTATATATATATGTTTGTTGGCACCTTCTCTCTATGTGTGTTTATATATATATCTATATATGAACATATGTATACGTATGTGTGTGTGTATATATCCATAATAGAACAGGAAGGGTGCAAGGAGTCATTTTATGAGAAGTTTTATTTGTTGGCCTTAATTGAGACACTGTTGGAAAGAATACTTTCAACATTCTTCCCCACAATACCCAGAGCCAATCTTAGAAACCTTCAAACTCTGTGATGAGTAAGATCATTAACCAGAAGAAAAATAAGGAAGCATCTGGAAATTATATCATCCCTGACAAATGTTAGCACTAGAGAAAGAGTAATTCATGTAATGTCTCTGCATTTTCCTCTTGAGGTACAAGAATGAAAGCAAAAACTGTATGGCTCTAGGGATGTGGCGATTAAGAGTTTTACATAATGACATACATTCAAAGGCAGGATGGATATACATTCCAGAGTCACCTGCAGGCCATATGTTGTTAATGAAGAGAGTTTTCATACATGAGTATCCATGAGAAAACTCGAAATTCCATTTTGGAAAGACAATAAATTTGTGTCTTAAATGTGGGTATTTTGACATGAAGAGTTCACCCCTCTCTCTAAGGAACTTTTATTTCATTTAGTCCCTAAAGCTTTCCTGAGAAAATACATATAAATGTCTTTCACCCCATTGCCACATATTTCCATCAAGGAACAGAGCTTATCAATTGGGGAGGGGGGAATTAGTGACTTGAAATGAACCCAGATGTTCCTGCTTAAAACCTGCTATTTAATTTCAGAGTGATACACAGCATTCCCCAAACTGGAGAGGCTTCTTTGTGTACTTTTCACACATTAGAATATCTGAGAAGACCTTTACTTACTGGAGGTGCACTGGATTTGGTACCAGAAAACCTAGGCAGACACCCTACTTTTTATCACTTTTTGATTAATTATTGAGCTTCTGTGTGATGATTTCCAAAACAGATAACAGTGTCATAATAACACTTACAGAGGAGGATTCTGTTACTGTAACACACTATCAGTATTATTTCATCCTCTTCTTCCTCAGAATATCTAGTTTTTCAAGTGTTCTGCTCCATTTTTTTTGCTAGCACTTGAAAATTGTGAAGCATTTTTTTGTTTGTTTCAAAAAGTGCTCTATAGTTAAGGTTGTCTTAATATGTGTGTTGGAAGTAAGTATATTAGTCCAATATTGCTATAATAAGCCTGTGTAACCAACAATCTTAAAAAGCTCAGTTGCTAAACAAAATCACATCCCCCTTGCCTGTGAGGGGTAAAGCTAATCTATGCTAGGCTCATTTGGACTTGGATTCAGGCTGAGGAATGATGGGTCCTGGGCTATGGGATGTATTTCTCCCCTTTTTGTGATATAGCAGCTTTGTGAGGGGTGTTCTCATGGCCAAAGACTAGAGCACAAAAGTACAAGCTCACTGGTACCACTGTTAGTCACTCCATTTGCTAATCACATTGGCCAAAGTAAGTCACCATCCCTAGGCTCAAGTCAAGGGATGGTGAAGTACTCTGCCCCTGCTGTGTTATAGGTGTGATGTGATGTGATATGATAGAATTGGGACCAATGATTTCATCCTTTGACTAACGTTTTAGGTGATTTGCTTCTTTTAAAGAGAAAGAGAATGTAATTAGGAATAGCATAAGTTTTTTTTTTTTTCAAGTTGACAATAGATCTAGGTATAAAGTATTACAACTATCACATTTTTTTCTTTTATTCCTTCTTTTCTGCTCTAAGCTCTAGGCATCTCTCCCTCCACCACCACCCCCAAATTGAACTGGAATTTACACATGGATCTATTGATCATTGCTTTGGTACCACTTTGCTTGGTGTTTGATCTTTAAATTTTGTAGGTCAAATAGGATAGAGAATATATGGATATCTGGATCATGGGAAATATTCAGCTGTAACCATCCCTGTTAGTTCTCGAGTAGCTCATCCCTGCTTGCTCTGTGGTAAATCTGATCAGTTGCAAACTTGATTGTAATCTGGATCTTTGAAATGTATCCTTCATTGATTTCTCACATTACTGAAATCACAGAATCACTGAATGTCAGAGTGGAAGAAAATTGCCCAGGTCAATACCTCAGAACTTTTGAATGACATAGAGGGCCAGGGAAGGTGACACAGGTGACATGACCAAGTAGCTTCTTGGAATGAACATGTCTGCAGCATATTTATTGCTGCAACAATGGCAAGAATGAAGTGGACAGAGTTTAAGGTATTGATGATTATGCTTCTTTCTTTCTTTTTTTCAAGTGTCAACTTTGGTTTTGAGGGCTTTTAATTCCAGAGAAGGACTAGGAAGCTGTTGGAATCCTGGTCTGTAGGGCTGCCTCATCTTTTTGTGATATTCCTTTCCATGAAGAAGTGAAAAAAAGTATATTCAATAAGAGTGAGAGGCAGTGTGAAAGAAGAAAATCAAGTACTTACTCATTGTCCCTATCTCATCTAGGCCAATGATTATTGTTTGAATTGATCACGGGAAGACATGTCTCAGGAACATAAAGATAAATAAATGAAACACTGGTTTTGAGTGAGAAGACCTGAGTTTGAGGTCCAGCTTATTGCAGATATAACTTTAAGTGGCTCCTTAAACACCCTTAGAGTTTGAATTGCAGTTTCTTTATATTTATCTATTTTTATTTCTAATATTCTTTGTCTCTCTCTGTCTTCCTGTCTCTTCTTTGATCATTTTTACCTAGAGGTTATAGCTTTTTTTCTCTATGGATCTTTTTCCATTTTGTTTTAATATTTTAAAAATGTTTACTGACTTTGTGGTTATTTTTATTTCCTTCATTTTACTTTCTTGGTATTATTTCTTTTTCTTTTTTGTTTCTTTTGAGACAGAGTCTTGTTCTATTGCCCAGGGCTCTAGCTAGGGTACAGTGGTGGTGTTGTGGCTCATAGCAACCTCAAACTCCTGGACTCAAGCAATCCTGCTCTCTCAGCTCCCAAATAGCTGAGATGATGGACATGTGACATCATGCCTCTCAAATTTTTCATTTTTTACTATATAGTAGAGACAGGGTCTCTACTGGTTGTGGCCTAGGGGCTGGGGGATGGAGAAGATGAAGGGGAATTTTGAGGAATTATTGTTGGAGTATTGATGAAAGTGGAGAAAAAAATTACCAGAAAGATTGTGCCATTCTATATTCCACTTAGCAATAGAAAAGAGTATATGATACCCATCCTTGCCAATATTGGACATTATCATTTAAAAATATAAGTAAACTTCCCACTTAAATGAGAGGAAAAAGATACTGCATTTAAGTACAAAGCACATTTTTTGACCACTAATAACAGAAGACATTTTTTACTTATTCAACATATAAATATGGTTAATTTTCTCCAATTCTTTTAAGTCTTTTACTCATTATTCTATTGAGTGTTCACAGTTTTCTTATTTAGCTATAAGAGCTGTTTAAAATGTTCATTAAGGGTACAAGCTCTGTGTCTGTTATCTATGTTTTAAATCTATTCACACTTTTTTTTTTTTTGCAGTTTTTGGCTGGGGCCAGGTTTGAACCCACCACCTCTGATATATGGGGCCGGTGCCCTATTCCTTTGAGTCACAGGCCCCACCCTATTCACATTTTAAAAAAAAAATTTCCACTTTAACTTTGTTCAAGGTGATTTTCTGGGCATACAAATATTTTAAACTTATATTTAAAAAAATTATTTACTATTTCCTTTTAGAGCATTCTCTTCCATTGTATGGTTAAAAAGGCACTCCCATACTGATTACAGAGATGTATTCATCTCTATTTTCCTGAACTTCTTCTATGGCTTTTTTTTTTTTTAATGAATAAACTGTCCTAGATTCATCTGGAGATAAAATGTGAGGTATTGCATTAGCTTTTTTTCTTTTTTTGATCATAAATTGTCAAACATCTGTTTTAATATGACTCACAGAATAATCCATTTCCCCCCACTGACTTAAAGTAATGAAACCGATTATTTATTAATTATTGTATGGTAGGCTTTGTGCAAATACTTCATGGACGTTGTCTCATTTATCTTCCTTCCATGAGGTTGTATAATTGTTATTATTTCTGTTATAAATATAAAGATAGAGGCTGGAGTTCAGGGATTTTCAGGACCACGGTCAGGTTCAATAATATGCTAGAAGGGCTCACAAGCCCCACAAAAGCTGCTATTTCCATGTTGATAATTTATTCCAGCAAAAGAATACAGATTAAAGTTGGCCTAGGGAAGGGGCACATAGAGCAGGGACCAAAAAGCATCAGGTTCAAATTTTCAGCTGTCCTCTCACAGTGGAGTCATGTGAACAGAGTTTATTTTTCTTATATTTTTTTCTTTCAAAATAACAAGGGAGTATAAATGTTTTTGGTTACATGGATTGTGTCTGTAATGCTTGAGTCCTGGTTGTAGGTGTGCCTGTTACCAAAATGGTATTCATAGTGCCCATTAGGTTGGTTTCTTTCTCCCTCCTCTTCTGCACTCTCCCTTGGCTGCTTTCCACTGGTTTTACTCCCCTCTGTGCTCATCAATTAGTTCCAATTTAATAGTTGGTACATGTTGTATTTATTTTTCCATTCTTGAGATAATACACTTAAGAGAATTGTCCCAAGTTCGGATTGTTGCAACAGGCATTAATTCATCATTTTTATGGCTGGGTAATACTCCTTGGTATACATGTACCACATTTTATCAATCCACTCATGAATTGACAACCACTTGGGTTGATTCCACATCTTAGCATTGGTGAATTGTGCTGCAATAAACATTCAAGTACAGGAGTCTGTTTGATAAAATAGCTTCTTTTCTTTTGGGTAAATACCTAGTAGGGGAATTGCCAGATCAAACTTTTAGTTCTTTGAGTAATCTCCATACTGTTTTCCACAGAGGTTGTACTAATTTGAAGTCCTACCAACAGTGAACAAGCATTCCCTTCTCTTTGCATCCCTGCTAACATCTATTGTTTTTGAGTTTTTAATAAATGCCACTCTAACTTGGGTAAGGTGATATCTCCTTTGGTTTTAATTTGCATTTCCCTGGTGATTAGTGGCATTGCATTTTTTTTCATATGATTATTGGCCAGTTGCCTTTCTTCTTTTGAGAAGCTTCTGTTCATACCTTTTGCTTTTTTTTTTTTTTTTATTGAATGGTAACTATGTACATTAATGCACTTCTGGGGTACAGTGTGGGGTTTTCACATGCAATCTGAAATACTTCC
>NW_003852564.1:623698-649212 GCF_000181295.1 Otolemur garnettii
AAGTCCCTTGCCCATCCTGAGATGGGATCACTCGTCTTCTTCTTGCTAATACGTTTAAGTTCTCTATGGATTCTGGTTATTAAACCTTTACCTTTTGCTTTTTAAAAAGATTTTTTTTTTCTTGCTGGTTTGTGTGAGTTTTTTGTAAACTCTGGTTACATAGTATTAGCCCTTTATTGGATATGTGGCATCTGAATATTTTGTCTCGTTCTGTAGTTTTCTTTTTGCTATGTTTATTGTTTCCTTAGCTGTGCCAAAGCTTTTTAATTTAGTCAAGTCCCATTTATTATTTGTGTTGCTATGATTGCCATTAAGGTCTTTTAAATAAATTCTTTGTGTAGGCCATGATCTACAAGCATTTTTGCTATATTTTCCTATAGACTTATGGTTTTGTGCATTAGGAATAGTATTTTTTATCCATCTGGACTTAATTTTTGTGAGTGGTGAGAGGTAAAGGTCTTGTTTCATTCTTTTGCATGTGGGCTATCCAATTTTTCTGGCACTCTTTATTGAAAAGCACTCCTTTTCCTCAGTGCATGTTGTTCTTGTCTGCTTTGTCAAAGATCATTTGGTTATAGGTAGATGGTTTTATATCTGGGTTCTCTGTTTAGACAGCATTTATTATTCTTAGCAATGGTGTGTTACAATATGCATGGTATATTGCCAACTTGAGAAGGTCACCTGAGCTTTGGTGTCTAGAGTTTTTATTGCAGGTCAGTCATATTGATATAGGTGAGTGTCCACACCATTGACCTTATTTCCCACCCCTTTAGCAGCCAAACTGATAGTGCATCTCCCAGTTCCCTACCTTAAATCACAATGAGGCATGCACCAAAGGACATGGAAGATATCTGACCATGAGAAAGATGGTAAAACTAACTCCAAGGAGCTGGGGAAGGGTTAACGCTTTCTTTGGGTGTTGATTCTTTACAGCACAGAGATCTAGAAGAGGAAAGGCACCCACCACAACACCTGGCTAGTTTTCCTATTTTTAGTAGAGACTGCATCTCATTCTTGCTCAGGCTGGTCTTGAACTCCTGAACTCAAACAATCCACCACCCTAGCCTGCCATAGTGCTAGGATTACAGGCATGAGCTGTTGTGCCTGGCCACTATTGGGATTTATAATTTTCATAACACAGTTAAAATTTTGCTGAGGGAGAAAGAGCTGAGAATCATTTTACTTTTGGCAAGTGAAATAAATAATTAAGCAAAAGATTAGATATTTTAGGGTTTGACTGTCTTTTTGTTTGATCGTATGAGACCTTATCATGGACCTATACCATCACTACTTTATCACTTACTAAACTTTTATAAATAACTACCTATATCTCTAGATTTAATGTTTTGTTCATTGTCATCTGGTATTTATTCTCATGCCATTTCACACTGATTTAATTGCTGTAACTTCATGGTATGCTTTAATATTTGATAGAGTACAGGAGCAGCTGCTTCTTTCTTTTATCCTAAAATTTCTCACTATTCTCCTGTAATTATTCTCTAACACTTCAGAGTAATTTTTTAAAATTCCAAATAATTCCACTGGGATTTTATTCTAATTACATACTGCTAGTTGATTGATCTGGGGATCAATATTTACATTACTGAATCTTCTAATCCAGGATGGGAATATTTATTTTCATTTAAAATATTTAAAAATTTTCAGCAAAGTTTTGTAGTTTCTAGCCTGTATTCCTTTGAAATTCGTTTTCTTGTTGTGAATATTTTGGACAGTATTGGGGATACTTTTCTTATTTAATGCCCAGAATGCATTCTCTCCTTTCTTAATCAAACTTTTAATTTTTTAGCTGGACATATAGCCATTTTGAATAAAGACACTTCTTAGTCTTCTTTGCCATTCAGTGTGGCCATATAAGTAAGTTGTGGCCAATGGGATATGAACAGTAATGTTCTATGTTAATTTCTTTTCTTTTTTTTTTTTCTTCTTTTTATATTTTTGGGAATCATTGAGGGTACAATGAGCCAGGTTACATTGCTTGCCTTTGCTGGGTGAAATCCCTCTATTAATAGTGTCGTGCCCCCGAGAGGTGTGTCGCACACCATGTCCCCACACCCCTCCCCCGTTATTCTTTCTCCACCCCCATTTCTCTTCCCCTCACCAGGTACTAGCATCAATTGTCCTCATATCAGAATTAAGTCCATTGGATTCTTGCTTCTCCATTCTTGTGATGCTTTACTAAGAAGAATGTATTTCAGTTCCATCCAAATTAATACAAAAGATGTAAACTCGCCATCCTTTTTAGTGGCTGCATAGTATTCCATGGCATACATATACCACAGCTTGTTAATCCATTCCTGGATTGATGGGCATGGCCCACATCACAAATACTCAAAGCTACAGATTCTGGAGTGGTTGTGGAGAGAAGGGAACACTTTTACACTGCTGGTAGGACTAATACAACAAGTGTGGCAGCAAGTATGGAGAATTCACAAAGAACTCAAACTAGATCTCACATTTGATCCTACAATCCAATTACTAGGCATCTACACAGAAGAAAAAAAGTCATTTTATCATATAGACATTTATACTAAACTGTTTATTGCAAATCAATTTGCAATTCCCAAATTGTATGTTAATTTCTGAAGTATGGTTCTTAAACTTCCCTGATTGGCTGCAGTGATTGCTAGCTCCAGGTGTTAACCTGACCAAGTGAACATTCCTTTAGACAGCAAAGTAAAAAGCTGAAAGAAGACATCTCTCTAATGTTTTTGTGGAATTTCCATCGACCTCCCCACTCTTTACATAAGACCATAATCTGCATGTTTAGGCCTTTGTCTATTATAGTTGTTTTATCATTTACAGTCAAGCCTAATACTAACAGCTACAGGATTTATTATTTTCTCTGTTAAGGTCTTCCAGGTAATTTTACTGAGTTATATATGTTGAGAAATAATGCCACATGCAAAGAAAGCAATTTTTGTCTTTTCTTTTGCAGTATTTATACTTCATTAGCTAGAAATTTCAGAACAATGCTACACAAGAATGACAAAAGAGGCATTCTTCTCTTCTACTTGACTTTAATGGGAATGCTGCTACAGTTTTACTATTAAGTATGGTGTTGGCAGTACAGAGTCTTCAAATTTAAAATGGGGATAATGACATCTGTTTTGCTTTATAAAATTGTTATAAGAGTCAAATGCACTAATAAATATAAAAATACCATGTAACCGTGGAAAGCTGTACAACATTTGTCTGGCGTATAGTATCAACTCAACGAAGGTTTTCAGTGTTATTATTATTGTTAGTAATAAATCACCTCCTGTGTTTAATGGCATAAGAAGCAGAACTGTGTGTTCCATATAATATCTCTTTGGTGCCACTGTACAGAAATAAGATGAGTCTAATGAATCATTAAATAGCTTTTTATGTCTTAGTATTTAGGCCAAAAGTTAGAAAAGTAACACATTTTCCATTTCTATGAGAAGTGATAGAGATTGGAATTTTGGAAAGAAACGATAATTTGAAAGTAGAGGTAGTTCACATGTAATGAGACCCTTAGAAACTCATGTTTCACGGAAAATATTCTGAGGCCTGTTTTCTAAAGTCAGTTGTTAGATGGTCAATTCACCTCAATTGCCAGTGAATGTATTAGATCACCAGACAGGTAATGTAGTCATCAGGGGCTCTCCCCACTCTGTTTCTGCTCTTCCTCTTCCCATAACGGCCTTGAGAACATGTCCCTTGTAGGTTTATAGAAGTCCTTTATTTGTTCACATTTTCAGTTTCTTTCTGGAGCAATAAATTCTATGTAGTTACTATTTCTGAAGCAGCAAGACGTGACTTTATATAAAAAATTATTTTGCTGTAATTCAAAAGCATTCTTTTTTGTTGATGTTCCATAGTAGTGATGCTTATTCTGCAATTAGTCCATTTTACTCTTTGAAATTAGTTCCAGGAAAGGTCCATGGGGAAATGAATGGATCTGTGATTCAAATACATTTTGGATGTCATTCATTGCTGTTACCTCTAAAATAGATGGTATTTATAATCTGATAACTTGACACATAATATATTGGATTTAATTTAAGTTTAGCAACTTTACATGTTGTTTTGATTTTCCTAATACTTTAATTTTGTATATTTTATATGTAAGCACTTGATTATATAAGCAAAAGTGAAAATGAGAAATGATTATCTAGAAAATTGAAACAAATTGATCAATAAATTAACCCCCTATAAGCAATGCTTTATATTAGCCATGTGACTTCTCCTCTATTGCATTTTTTCAATAATTATCTTAAAGGATTTCTTCTCAAATTACATGAAAACATTATGATTGTCCTGAGATTCATCAACATGTACTGAAAATCTGCTACTAAGCACTGTACACTGACTTGTGCTGATGGTAATAATAACACTAAAATAACGGTATAGCTTTTTTTGGGGGGGTACAATGTTCTGGATTTATATATAATTTGAAATATTTTCATCAAACTGGTTAACATAGCCTTCACTGCATTTTCTTAGCTATTATGTTAAGACATTTGTACTGTACATCTAGTAAATTTCACATGTACCCTTATAAGATGCAATGTAGGTGTGGTCCCTCCAATTACGCTCACTCCACCAATCCTCCCCTCCCCTCCTTCTCCACTTTCCCTTTCTTCTTGGGCTATAATTGGGTTTCATAGTAGGGCTGAGTACATTGGATACTTTCTCTTCCTTTCTTGAGATACTTTGCTAGGAAGAATATGTTCCAGCTCCATCCAGGTAAACATGAAAGAGGTAAAGTCTCCATCTTTCTTTAAGGCTGCATAATATTCCATGGTGTACATATACCACAATTTATTAATCCATTCATGGGTTGATGGGCACTTGGGCTTCTTCCATGACCTACTGTATAGCTTTTTATAGACTTGCTTATTTTATAAATTGATCAGCATAAAAATTATTTCATATAAGTAAAGAAATAGTGTCACATCTGTGGAAACTAAGGCATAGAGAAGACCAAAAAATAATTTTATAGTTTACACATCAAATAACTCCTACAACTCCAACCTGAACCCAGAATTTCTTTTCTTTTGAGACAGAGCCTCAAGCTGTCCCCCTGGGCAGAGTGCCGTGGCATTACAGCTCACAGCAACCTCCAACTCCTGGGCTCAAGCGAGTCTCCTGCCTCCGCCTCCCAAGTAGCTGGGACCACAGGCGGCCGCCACAACGCCCTGCTATTTTTTGGTTGCAGCCATCATTGTTGTTTGGCGGGTCCGGGCTGGGGATTCGAACCCGCCACCTTAGGTGTACGTGGCTGGCGCCTTAGCCGGTTGAGCTATAGGCACCAAGTTATGAATGCAGAATTTCTTTATTTCTTTTTTTATTTTTGAGATAGAGTCTCATTATGTTGCCCTCGGTAGAGTGCTGTGGTGTCATAGCACATAGCAACTTCAAACTCTTGAGCTTAAGTGATTCTCTTGCTTCAGCCTCCCAAGTAGCTGGGTGCCCACACACCATTTTTTTTTTTGTTGTTGTAGTTGTCATTGTTTAGCAGGCCTGGGCCAGGTTTGAACTCACCAGCCGCAGTGTATATGGCCAGTGATGGGCACCGAGTGATGGGCACGGAGCCTGAACCCAGAATTTCTAACTGTAAATTTTAAATAGTATCTTCTAATTTTCATTGCTTTTTATCATTTGATTTCAATTTTATCCTTTTAAAATAATATGTAGAAAATAACACAGTAAATGCTAATACTGTTCTAAGAACACTAGCTATTAGTTTATTTAATCTTTGTTAAATGTTTAAATTTCCTTTGGTGGTAAGTGCTGGCTTCATCCCTATTTAAGTAAACTGAGAGCCAGTGAGGTTGAATAATTTGCCCAAGGTTAACACTGCTAGTGGAGCTGGGACTGAATGGGGGCATGTAGTTGGGAACCCAGTCTCATAAACCATTAGGCACTGCACCTCTTCTGTAGCAAATCACTCATTCCGCCCTTGTCCATGATGATTTTGCCTGCTTGGCCTACTCCTTGTGGCAGGCAAAACTTTCATTAGAAACAAAGTCTATTTGGGCTTACTTGTCTTATATCTAGAGAAAAATGGGAAAGTGGCCTATCTCCTCTATACTGATTTGTCGGACATGTAATAAGTTCACATGCACAAATGCAGGCATTTGCAAAATTCTTGGATTCTTCAAGCTGATCTGCTCTTTGCTGCTGTGTTAATGGAAATAAATAGCCGGCTCTGAATTTTACAGTCTACTTGCAAACTTCAGCCTATATCCAACTATTCTCGGGCTCACTTTTATTGCTTTTTTTGCAGATGCCTCCAGTGTTTTACAACTATTACACACCATGATATCCAGAACTGACCAGAGCTTTGTAGGTGAAATTGTGCTTGGTATCATGAATCCTCTGAGCTTACAGCAAAATTACATTAGATTTTTTTCCTTCCATCCTTCTGCTTCTGTATCATAGAACAAACCCATATATCATCTATTATCCATTCTTTTCTCCAGGTCTTTTTGTCATTACTGCCTTCTAGGTGTTTTGGATTATTTTACCTGAGATACATTGTTGCCTTTGTCTGTAGCAGAATATTATTTTTTTATTCCTTTCCTTGTTTCTCTAGACCCTTCCAAATTTAGAATCCTTTTTAAACATATGCCACGATTGCAGTTTTCTTAATATCATAAGGGAATATGACATAAAACCTTAACTATGATTGACCTTCTAGCGTAGCTACTTTCTTTAGTTGGCTTTGATTAGAACTTAGTAATATTTTTGTTTCCAAACCATTTGAATCATTTACTCGCTACTTTTGTTAATTGAGGACGTGTTTTGTACATGGCATAGTGCTATGAGGAAAATAAACATGAGTAAGAGTCTATAGTTTCTCTGACTTAGTACATATGGCACTTGATCCCCAGCCACTTCGAATGCAAAAAGACATTAAATCTATTTTATAGCATTATTGTGAGCACTAAATCAGATTGAATTTTGAAATTTGCTGGCATATATGAAGCCTGAAAAAAAATACCTGTTACCATTTGAATGTCAACTGTGTGATAGACACTTTATATACACATTTAACCTTTACAATAATATGTTAATTTTATCCCTGCTTTTACAGATTATATGCCTAAAGTTAACTACTTTGCCTAAGGTCACTTCATTGTGAGTAGTTAAAATTTGCACCTCTGTCTGCCTGACTTTAAAGCATACAGGTTCACTGTACTGGCCAACTTTACCACTTAATGAGTGTCATAAATATCTATTACACAACACAGGAAAGTGTAAGTGCCATCGTATAAGTATAAATATAGTAATACCCAGTGAGAAAAAAAATGGGATTATTTAGTTAGTGGGATGTGGAAGGATTGGTGACACTTATCTAGACTCTGAATGGGGTAGAATTTGTACTTAAGATGAAGGGTGATATTTTCCCACACAAGGAATAGTACCTGTAGTTACAAAGCAGTGGGTCATTTATGGACAATAGCTGCTGATATTGTCCAACCAGAGTTTAAGAGAGTAATGGGAAATGAAATGACAAGAGTTGGGTGGGGTGAGAGAGAAGATGCAGGGGTCCTCAAACTTTTTAAACAGGGGGGCAGTTCACTGTCCCTCAGACCAATGGAGGGCCAGATTATAGTTTAAAAGGACAGGCAGAGGCTAAGCAGGATAGGCAGCAGCACAAAAACACCTGCAGGCCCAATAAATGTCCTTGGAGGGCTGCATGTGGCCCATGGGGCATAGTTTGAGGACGCCTGGGAGGAGATTTGAATGCTAGATAAAGTGGTCTGAATTTACTCACCAGGCAACATGGAATCATGAGAGGGTTTTGAGGGCTGAGTAAAATGAGTTTAGCAACATTTTAGGGAGATTAATCATGAGAAAGCATATGAATTAAAGACAGGGAGAGACTGGAGACAAGGAACTTTGCTGAGATACCATTTTAATAGTACAATTCACAGGTGAGCAGTGATGTGAGTTAGTGTACTGGCATTTGTATTGGAGGAGGAAAGGGAAGTAAAATATAAATATATCTCACATAGGGAGAGCACTGGATTTGGCTTAGGGTCTGTAAGAAGAAGAAAGTCAAAAAGTTTGGTAACTACTTGGGTATGTGGTAGTCCCATTAGAGGCTCCATTAGGAATGAAATGGGAGTATTTGGTTTTAGGCACATAGAGTTTCACAATGTGGTGGGTTTTACCATCAGTCATGGAGGCACAGTGGTCCTTTGGGAACATAGAAATGGAATTTATGGGAGATGTCATATTTGGATGAGATTTTATAAATTAAAAACAAGAAAAGAGAAAACAGGTTAAATACCCCATTATACTTATATTTATAAAAAGTAATTCAAAAAAATTTGGTGAGGATGTACTATGTATTTCACATTGTGTAAGATATTTTACAGGTATTGTCTCAAACTTCAAAGGGGCCCTGAGTATCAGTCACCATTTTTCCAGATAAAGAAAGAGCTAGAGCAAGAATGGTTAGGATTAGCTGCCAAATAATCATTTATTCATCAAAAAAACAATGTGTTGAGACCTTCCTGTGCCCCAGGCACTTTGCTAACGCTGGGAATACAACCGTGGACAAACAGACCTGGTCTCCATCTTTCATGGAACTTCGTATCTACATTTAATCCAGATATGATTTCTATATAACTGCTGAAATCAATTCAACAAACACATTAGAGACGTGAAGAATAAAAGAAACCAGTCTTTATGGAGCTGCAGTTGAGAGAGGAATGGCAATTATACTTTCAGAAAATTTTAGCAGTCCCTGCTTAAACGAACCAGTAACAGTCATTCTGATCTGTAATAAAATTACTACACGTACTTACCGCAGTTTTATCTTAATACCTAACTACCTCAAACTAATTATTTATCTCATTAAGCTAATGTAGGAAAATATGTTATGATGTACCATATTTACAAGAAGCCATAATCTATTTAGTAAAATTTAAACTGAGTGACACCACGTTGGTAAGGATGTGGATCAACGCCACTGCTCATACATTGTTGGTGCCAGGTTAAAATGTTACTGTCACTTTGGGAAAATTTCTGATTGCTGTTTTTTAAAAGTAAAATCAAACATGCATTTACTTATGACCCAGCAATTTCACTCTTGGAAATTTACCTAGAAGAAATTAAAGCATATATCCACCTAAAATACTTGTATAAGAACACGAAAATAATACTTTCTGGACATCCCAAATAGCCCTAAACTAGCCATTTGGGGGAGACTAGATAAACCGTATTATATGATAGAATAATACAATGGAACACTACTCAGCAATGTAAAAGAATGAACTTCTGATGAATAAAGCAACATTTTATTGCGTAAAAGAAGGCTTACATAAGAATGAATACTGTATGATTCCATTTATATGAAGTCTGTATGGAGCTCTATGTTAGGCAAAGCAAATCTGTGCTAAGAGTCAGAACAGTGGTTGCCTTTGTACATTTAGAGTAGAAACTGAGAAGCAGAGGAAACTTGCTGGGGCAATGGAGAGTGGTTAGAGTTACTGGTTGTGTTTCTCACAGTTTTTTAATTTTTGTGGTTAAGATTTGTATATTTCACAGGTGACAAATTTTTAGTCTGAGAAGAAACTTCTTCAAATCAAAATTGTATTGAAAGCTTTTAGAGTGATGGGTGTTGGTGTCTACAACTTTTCAATCCAACAAAACTTATGCTGGATTAATGCAGAGATAAATGAGTAGAAAATAATTCTAAAATACGTAAACAAGATGGAGTGTAGTTGGTAAGTATATTTGCAGGCTTTTCCACTTCTCTGTAGGTTTGAAAATTTTGTGATAAAATGGAGAGAAAAAATCAAGGTAAGTGGCATGACACCTATTTTTTTCATCTAGTCATTCCCTCAGCAAATTAAGTGTGCTCTTTATGTATCACACCCCAGTGTCATGAGATGTCAGGTTTTTAAAAGCTAAAATCTTTGCTAGTGGACAGGATGGGAATGGGCAGTGTGTTTTCTTGCCATTTGAGCTATGGAAGAAATCATGTTCTATCAGCAAATGTCACAGATGGGTAAATTGAATCAGAGGGTGATAGCCGTGAAGATACAAGTTGGAAATTATTTAAATAGGTCAGAGATGCTGGGGATAAAACCCTGAAACTTGTGGTTTTGCTAGAGATTTTGTTGCTAAGGATGGCTTTGCTCTGTGTTTGTTTATGGCTCACGCTTCAGGGTTATAGACAAAGTTCTCCAAATAAACTACTTCCTTATTAATTGATTCATAGGCTAGTCAATGCAAAACAAATCTTTGAACTGAGATCTGAAAGAGTTTTGACTTTTGCTAATATTTAGATTTCATAGTTGCAAATTTAATTTCATTCCATGAAACTAAGAGACGCACTATAAAAACAAGGAATTTTGCGATAGAAGTATTTTCCACTAAGTCCAAAGAAGTAAAAATCAATGATCTTTACGTTTAATCTGATTCACTTGAGATCTCACTAAAATCAAATATAAATAATTGAAACAATTGAAAAATATTGAAATAAAATAGTGTTATCTTTGGAAAATAGGAAGTTTTGCAAATCTGACAGTATTTTTTGTATTAGGCAAAATGAGTGATTCTCACAGCATTTTATTAATTCAATAGGATGATATAAATTTGTATTACATAATCATTGGTAGAAATTATTTGACATCTTAAAATAGGCAGGTTTGGATTATGATGGTAAAATTTACATATATCTTTTCAATTAATATTACCTTTTAACCTCCTTTCCAGAGAAATTTGTATTTCATTATTGTGACCCAGCTGGAGTCTGATTAACTTAGCATCTTAATTATTGTTTTGTAGCAATATGGAGGCTGTCCTGGAGAAATATTTGAGCACTAGCTGGGGGGATCACTGGGCTTTATATTTGCTACTACTTACATATGTGGTCTTGCATAAGGCACTTACCATCTCCAGGCTTCATTTCCTGGAGTATAAAATTGAGTATAAA
Source organism: Otolemur garnettii (assembly GCF_000181295.1). Classification (NCBI taxonomy): domain Eukaryota; kingdom Metazoa; phylum Chordata; class Mammalia; order Primates; family Galagidae; genus Otolemur; species Otolemur garnettii. The sequence continues at coordinate 634,641 of NW_003852564.1, forward strand.
ATTTCCTATATAAAATTGAGGAGTTTGGGAAGGTTGATTTTAATGTGTTCTATCTTTTCTCTAAACTCTGCTAAAGAATCTAGGCAAACCTAAGTAGAAGTTTGGAGTAATTGTGCTTATATTTCTCTATTGCTTTCCTTCTTTTTTTTTTTTAATTGAAGTATTATCCCTAGATTTTAGATAATGGTTATTTAAAAGTCTATATATGTAAATGATCCCATGTGGACTTAGGGACAACGGTAAGAATAATGAGTGCTTATTCATTGCTGACTGCCTTCCTCACTGTTCTTAGTGCTTTATGTGTATCAGTTCATTTAATCCTCATAACACCTTTATATGATACTGTTAATTGGCATTTTACAGGTGGAGAATCTAAGGCAAACATATTTAATAACTCTGCCTAAGATCACACGGCTAATGGGTGGGGGCATCCAAGATTTAATTCAGATTGTTCAGTGCCTCCTCTCTTAATGTTTGTGATAATCTGCCTTTATAGTGACTGTCATTACCTGTGTTTACACTCATGTCTGTGGATCAATCAATCCATCAATCCCTCACATTATATCAGCCAGTAAAAGCTCAGGTTTTCATGAATAAGAAGTTCAAGTAACATTTTTCATGATTGATAATCTTTAATTTTAAAATTTGTTTTTATTACATTTTGAATAAATACAAAACATTTCTAAAATATATGTAAGACACCCACTCGAATGACTAAAATGAAAAGACCAAGTAGCAGCAAGACCAAGTAGTAGCAAAGGTGACAAGCAATTAGAATTCTTTTACACGGGCCATAGGAGCATAAATTGGTACCACTTCCTAAGAAAATTATTTCCTAGTGTCTAATAAATGTGAACACATGTTTACCCTATGAACCAGCAAGTCCATGCTCAGGTTTATTCCTGTCAGAAATATATCCTTATGTGTGAACAAGAATATCTATAGCAGCACCATTTGTGAGAGCCTAATCCTAACAAGAATCCATATGTTTATAACAATAGAATGAGCACATACTTTGTGGCATTCTTATGATTGATTATTCAGAAATGAGAGTTAAAAACCAACTACAAGTAACAACATGATTGAATCTCACAGATACAATCCTTTGCGAAAGAAACCAGACACCAAAAGAGTACACAATGTATGACTCCATTCTTATGAAGTTCAACAAAAGACCAAACTAATCTATGTGTTAGTAGCCAGGATAGTGTTTACCTTTGCAGGATAAGACTGGAGGGGATATACAGGAACTTTGAACTCTCATAAATTTCTATTTCTTGATTGTGGTGCTGGCTGAAGAGCTGTGTTCACTTGGTGATCATTCATCAAGGTGTATACATTATTCTTGCATTTTAAAATATGAATGTTATAGTTTAATACATTTTCATTACAAAAACATGGGGAGGGGCTTAAAGAACACCAGTACAATACACTCCCATGGACCTGTCACACCATTCTTATTCATGGTAACAAGAATACCATTATTTATAATGCCTTTTGTGTTCCTTGCCCCTGTTTCTCCTCAGATAAGATTATTTTCTTGAATTGGCATGTATTACTGACTTTTTGTCTTGAGAGTGTTGTGTTACACATATAGTATCTTAAACTAATATATTTAAATTCATCTGTTTTTCTCACATTCTTGACATTGCATCCCTCATTTATCAATTCAGATATTAAATAGGTATTTGCTTATTTTGTGCATAGTACTCTGTGTTGAGCTGAGGAAGGTATGAGAACAATGTACAACTATTCTTTATCCTTCAGGTACCTTAGTTTATCGAAGGCAATAAGGCATACAGATCTAACATGGGGTTCAGAAACAGCCATTTTTATTTTCTTCTCTGAAATGCTCTTCAAAATTTTTTTCAACACTAAAATTTGATCTTTGAGTGTATAGGTAAGGATAAAAATTTTTGATACAAAACTTCTTTATGCACATAAGGAATATATATGATGAGCCCAGCAGAGCATTTCTTACAGAACAAATCATTCTTAAGTCTCCTTCTTACAGATGCTTAGTATTTTGTAACAGGGACAGAAATTATTCATTCAGGACCCCATACCTCACTCCATATTTACACAGCAGGCTATACTGATCCAGATAAATGGAAGAATCAAACAGATTTATAGTAAAAAGAATAGTCTATTAGGTATCTCTGTCAGGGGAGAGGCAGACAAATTTGAAATAGAGAGGCCTGGGGGGTTTTGTGAAGAGTGATGGGCTGAATTTGGAAAATGTTTTGGGTTAAGGTGGAGAGTAAGGGAGAAAATGTCTTATGAAGACTAGTGAAAGTAGTGAAAGCAGAAAAGATTTTATGATGTTTTTCAGTGCACTGAGTATTTCGATTGTTCCTCTGCCATCAGGTCTCTTGGTGGGAGATGGTAAAAATTAGAGTCACTGTCATTGGTAATTTTTCTGTCACTTGAAAGTTAAGAACAGATTTGGCTGAGTGAAACTTCACTTTAGGTGGGATGCAGTTTTTGCAGTCAAAACAAGATAAGGACATTCTAGGAGGTGAGAGCAATTTGAGAAAAGGAGAATGAATGAAGGTTATAAGTTATTCTAATTAAAGAATAATTAGATTTTTTAGCAAAATTTTGTATTTTATATTGGAAAAATTTGGGAAATGAAGTTATTTAGGTGCATTGATTATAGACTCTGATGAACTATGATGCCTATGTTCAGAAGCTGACTTTTAATATACTCAAGAATTCTGATGGCCTCCATTATATTTATCACTATAATGAATATTTTACTTATTTCTTGAGATTGACACTAAATTTTGCAGCAGTATGTGAGATGAACAATGAGAGGGAGAGTCTCTCATTTAGAACAGAAATTATAAAAATTTACTGCTAAAAGCATCATGTTTGCCCTAACACATTAATAGTGTGAGCATATGGTGGAGATGGAGAAAGACATTCTGAGTAAGAATGATGAGGCTAGATGATTAAAGAGATTAGTAAGAAAAGGAGGAGACAATGATGGCTTCCAGGTCATGAGAATGAGACGAGTAGGACAGTTGGGTGTTATTCATTTTCTTGAGGATGTCATATTGAACTGAGATTTGAACTATGAATAGGAAATAGTTGGATTAAGGGAAGGTCAGAGTAGAGGAGTTTGGTTTGTTTTATTGAAATCCAAGTATCATGTTATGAGTTTAGAGGGATGGGCAGGAGCAAGACTATGTAGAACTTTATAAGCCATGGTAAGGATTTTGGTATTTATCCTAAATGCACTGGGAAGCCAATGAGGGGTTTATGCAACAGGGTGATCTGACTGCCAGTAGGAAAGGCTATTCTGGTTTCAATACAGAGACTGGAATGCAGAGGTTGATGTGGATGAAAGGAAGGATGTTACTGTGGTGGGCTGGGCAAGAGGGGATCATAGTCTGGAACCAGGGTAGAGAGAAATGGAAGAGGCTGCTGTGGATGACTATAGTGTGAAGAAGTAAGAAGGCCAAATGATGAACCTTGAAGACCTTATATTTAAAGGCAAGGAGATCAGAAAGAGCCTCCAAAAGTGACAGATAAGAAATGAGGGCCAGATGCAGTGGCTCATGCCTGTAATCCTAGCACTCTGGGAGGCCGAGGTGGGTGGATTGCCTGAGTTCACAGGATAGAGACCAGCCTGAGCAAGATAAATAAAAAATATTCATTTTTTTTTCTAAAAATAGCTGAGTGTTGTGGTGGATGTCTGTAGTCCTACCTACGCGGGAGGCTGAGGCTACTCTTGGCTTGAGCGCAAGAGTTTGAGGTTGCTATGAGTTATGATGTCATAGCACTCTATTGAGGGTGACAAAATGAGACTGTCTCAAAAAAACAAACCCCAAATAACAAATGGTTAGATAAACAGGAGGGCAACAGAATGGTAGGTCTTCACAGGAGAAAGGAAGAAACAGGAGAACGTGTTATCATGGAGACAAAGAAAGAGAAGTGAAATAAAGTTTCTATATAGCTCTGCATCTTGAGAGATGTTGCTAGACAATGAATTCTGACCTTGGTACGTGTACCACCACCACCTTACGCCTTGGAGACAGTACACCATGACTGGCCTCTGCTGTTGGACATTAGATGCGTCAGCCACTCCTGGAATGAATTCTCATGGCTAACTCCAGATGCAAGTCCCTTAAGCTTGTATCTTATTGGCAAAGCTCAGGTCATGTTCCTCTAACCTGGTTTTCTGGGGTCAAGAAAAGCACATAACTAGGCTGTTTCTCCCTGTCCACTACATTAATCTTAAAAATTATTTTATCTCAGAAATCTTTTTGATCCCTCTTTTCATCTTGATTGTTGATCTTGGAGTTGATTGTCACCTCTTGCTACCACTGTGTCTTGTAAGCGTCACAGGTGACCTAATTACTATGATTTAGTTATGAAAATTGTATGTGCACACACACTGCATCATGCACTGTAGAAGGAATTGGGTATCCAAAGATAAAGTGATACAATTCCTGTTCTCCAGAAGCTTGGAGTCTAAAGCAAGAGGACCTCTGGTGAAGATAATAAAGTTTGAGCTCTAGGGCTCCTCACTTGTCTTGGTCCCTTTCGGAGCTCTAGAGGGGGCACTGAAATGGGTTCATACCACCATACACTTTAAAATGTTTTGCAAAACTAAACCAATTTGTCTGGAATTGATTAAGAACTCCTGACTTCCCATTATGACTCCCTTTCCATGAAAATGCGCTTCCTGGTCAGGCCAGGCAGTGGCTCATACCTCTAATCCTAGCACTCTGGGAGGCCAACGTGGGTGGATCCCTCAAGCTCAGGAGTGTGAGACAAATTTGAGCAAGAGTGAGACTCTGTCTCTACTAAAATCAGAAAAATTAAGTCTACACTGTGGCAGATACCTGTTGTCTCAGCCACTTGGGAGGCTAAGGCAGGAGGATTGCTTGAGCCCAAGGGGTTGAGCTTTCTGTGAGCTATGATGATGCCACTGCAAGCTAACCAGGGCAACAGAGTGAGATTCCGTCTCAAAACAAACAAACAAAAAGCTACTTAAGAGGCTGAAGCATGAGAATTGCTTAAGCCCAAGAGTTTGAGGTTGCTGTGAGCTGTGATGCTATGGCACTCTACCATACCAAGGGTGACAAAAAGACTCTGTCTCCAAAAAAAAAAAAAAAACCCTCTCCCACCCCCCCCAAAAAAAAGAAGAAAAAAAGGAAAATTCTCTTCCTCTTGGATGGCATTTGTGTGGCTTTGAGCATTTGTGCATTGGCTAAGATGGCATTGAGTTGGGGATACCATTTGTTTGGGTTTGGTGAAACATAGTTATTTGGTTTGTAGTTATTCCATGAATGGCTACATTATAGCTAGCAATGAAATCTACTAAGAAGCTCTGATTAGGCCATGGAGACTGCTCTGATGCCAGTATGACTCTTTCCCTCAAGAAGGTAGGAAGCTGGAAGCTTTAGAGCAGAACTCCTCTTATCACTGAAAAACTCTTCCTAATTGTCTCTTCCCTTTTCACCTCCTCTCTTTGGAAGCCCACATCTGACTCCACGTCACTTTACCAGGATGTCCTGTGGTAAGGATCACCCCATTCCCTTTTCTCAAATCCTGGTGCCCAGCTTTGTTCAGAGAAGGTGCCAGCATCTGGGACCCAGAGCCACTCTCACCCTCTCTTTATCATGTGGCCACCTCCTTCCATTCCCCTGCCCTGCCACCACCTTCATGGTCCTTGAGGCTGTGGACTACTTTTCTTTTTCTTTTTTTCATTTCTAATTCATTGCTTGGATAGAGTATTTTAAACTCACATGTAAACTTCATTTGTCTTCAGAAGGCACAATGACACAATTTAAATTTTTAAGTGGTTCGTACCTTGCAACTTGAGAGGAATGACACTAAGGACACTTGAAAGAGGAACCCAAACAATAAGTAGATGAAAAAAAAGCTTTATTCAAAACAATTGATAATGCTCAAATACCCCATTCAAACTGCGTTTTGGAAAATGCTATGTAATGATTCCATACACCCTTCTTTTGTCATTTTAGATTTAAATTAGAGGAAGCAAAGAATATATTCAGATAAAAGTGGAATATTGAAAAAATTACAGTGTAATAGTAAGAAGTCATGCCCAGATCAGTAATTGATATAAGAGGAAGAGATATATTTGGGGGAAAGATCATAAATAGAATCTTAAATTTTTGATAACTCAATTAATGAAGAGGGATAATACATATGAAGATACTGGGAAAAGATTTAACTTTCTAGGTATTTTGACATAAATACTGATATATGTGAAGATAAAATGAAAGTTATGCATTGCTACAGTGAGGATGATGGCAACAAACTGGTTAAAGACAATTGGCTATTTAGAGTATTTAAGAATATTCATTAATTAGCAGTTTCCTCTCTTTTGGTGACAGTCCTAAAAATGTACCTGAGTGATAATGAATTGTGAAGCTGAAAGAAACTTTTCTAAATTATATTACTTTATAAAAAAATTTTAAAAAATTTTAATTGTGATAAAAATCCATCACATAAAATTTATCTTAACCACTTTTAAGTGCACAATTCAGTAGTATTAAGTATTAATTAAGTATTATTAAGTATTAATCCATATCTGCATTGTTGGGCAGGAGAATCTATATCATTGATTTTTTTAAGTATAAAATGAAATTGAGAAAATACTGATTTTAGAAAATGTTGTGAAAGAATTGTCATATGAAAGGCAACTAGAACCATGCAGCCCCAAAACATAAAGTCTGATAGACAATTACTTAACAAAAATATTATTTTTATTGTGGATTTTATGATATTTGTGTTGGTAGTTCTTCCTAGCTTGGGCCTGACAGAGAAGGTTGACGTCTTTGAAACTGTACTGGATCTTTTATAAAGAAAAACATTGACTAGTGCTCAGGATTTTATGATCCTACTTTTAACCAATCAGAATTTTTTTGCCTAGAAATCTCCCCATATATAAGCTCTTTGTTTTGCTTTTAGCTGTAACAGTTCTGTGCTAAATTTGCTTCTTGGATTCATTAGGCTCTCCCTTGCCTTGTAAGCAAAATAACTATGCTTTTTTTATATGTTGATTTTTAGTTTCTTTGTCGAGAGTGTTTAACATTTGTAATTTGTTGTAATAGCTTTTTTAAATAAAAATTTTGGATTAATATTAATATTAATGAGGTTACACATGATTAGGTTACATTATTTGTATAAAGTCCAAAGTCTGAGTTCTAGTTGAGTCCTTCATCCAGGACATGTGCCCTACACCCTTACACTATATCCAGTAGCTGGGGTAATAGCTTTTCTCATTCCAGATACATATCTAATTTTGTAGCTAATTTTGCTTTCACAATCTTGTTTTTTTTTTGTTATTGTTGTTGCAGTTGTCATTGTTGTTTAGTTGGCTCAGCCTGGGTTAGAACCCACCAGCCTTGGTGCCTGCCGATGGCGCTGGTACTATAGGTGCCGAGCCTCTTGTGTTCTTTTCTAAGTCCTTCCTCTCCCTGCATAAGGTCCCGGAGATTTGGATCTCCTTGGTCTCTGGAATGGTGTCTGTTTCATGCTTGTAGGTAAGAGTCTGCAATGAAACTGTGTTGTGCTTGGAGATAGATCAACTAAGTAGAAAATAATTACCCCCATCACTTGAAAAAAAGGTTACATTCTTTCAAACCTCATTTTTTCTTTTGTTTCTCTTTCTTTCTCACTTTCTCATTTTGTAAGTAAATATACTATAAGTGATTTTTGGATGTCATGTATAATTAATTTCAGAGTTAGGTCTAGAAAGTTGGTTTGCTGTCTCTTAGTCTAACTTTGGTTTCAGCACTTTTAGCTATTTCTGTGCTAAAATGTTTGAAACAGATGCAAGTTTCTCTCTACAGAGCTTAGTACTAACCCAAGCAGAAACTAGTTAAGATTTTATTAAAATCTTTAGCTCCTTTACATAAAATATACATTATCATGGAGAAATTCATCTTTGGTTTTAATAATTTTCTTACAACAATTAGATACTAAAAAGAGTATAAGGGAAAAATCACAGAGTTAAATTGACCAAATTACCCTTGAAAGTCCTTTAAATAGCCCATAACAAGTGAGATGCTCACCCCATGAGAAATATCGGAAAACTGAGAGAAGGTAGGTTATGAGGGCAGACCTATGCTTCTCATTTCAAACTCACCCTGGGTCAAATGCTAAGAATGGTGAGGATGCCTAAGGAACTATTCAAGTGATACTCAGCTATGATAGGATTGAATCCAAATTATTGATATTTTTCTTTTTCCACGAAGTATCTCTTGAATTAGATTATATTAAGATTAAAATTGGCATATGGTCCTAATTGAATCCTTAGGATTTTATGTAGTGTCTAATTTGACTAGACTAGAAGTTTGTGTGAAATTAACTTGGCTAGGTTAACAAAGTTGAATTATAATTACTTTCCCCAAATCCAAGAAAAGCCTCATTTTTTCTGTTCTCAATCATTTGGATAACTGTAATCTTTTAAATTGGTGTGCGGTCATCAGTATGGCTAAATATCAACTCTAGTCTATCAACATCTGAGTCTAGGCCTAGCTTTATTAATACAAAATGCACAATCATCAGTACGTGTTAAAGATGCATTTGGGCATTTGGGGCTATGTGCCAGCTATGAAAATTGCCTTTGTGCTGTGCTAGAAGGAATCGTTTTATGGTAATAAAATGGATATTTTAAATGCTTATTTAAAAATTTTGTGTAATACAGAAAGATTTCAGCATTTGCCATTTTTTCCTACAATGTCTGATTTGCTACATTTATGCTTTATTTGTCTTCCCTGTGAATACATTTACTGCCAATGTTTTTAGTAGTATTGTTAGCTTCATTGCATAATTAGTGGTATTCAGCTGCTGCTTTTTAGCCTGAAAGAACTGTAATTAGTTTTCATTCACTAGTGGCATTTATGCAGTATCAGGGTCATTCTCAAAAGGTATAAAGACTATAATTCTATCCCTAGGCTTTAAATCCTTAAAAATGCACAAATCTATTTTGTTCATCTTGAATAGAAAAAAGAGCATGAGCTACAAGTGGTTGAATTTTATTCTGTTTAGAAGAGAAAAGGATATTACAAGATTGTGTATACAAGGTATCAAGTTATTTTCTGCCCCATACTGTTTAACTGGTAAATTTCTGAATAACTCCAAACATGTTTAAGTGGTCTATTGTTTTATCCTGTCTCCACTAATTGTGCTATCTAACACAAAATATTCTTAGTGGGTAAAGATCTGTTTATACAATCAAGACATACTAAGATCAAGCCCCAATTCATTTACTAAGTACCCCCCCAAAGGGTTAATTGTGAAGATTAAATTCAATAATGATTATGATGCACGTAGGACAACACTTACAAATAAAATAGTTACCATTGCTGCTTTATAGTTGGACCATCCACACTCTTAAAGGTTTTTTTTTTTTTTTAATTTCTTATTAAATTTCAGAATACCATGGGGGTACAAATGTTTTGGTTACACAGATTGCTTTTGTATTGCTTGAATACCACTAATTGTGCCCATCCTCTGATAGTGTACACTGTACCTGTTAGGTGTGATTTCACCCAGTCCCTCATCTCCACCCCACCTGCTTGATTTCCACTGAGTTTTCCTTCCATCTGTGTCCATGAGTGCTGATCAGTTAGTACTAATTTAATAGTGAGTAAGTACATGTGGTGTTTGTTTTTCCATTCTTGTGATACTTCATTTAGGAGAATGGTCTCCGGTTGTATCCAGATTGCAGCAAAAAGGATTCATTTGGTTTTTAATGGCTATGTAGTATACACATGCCACATTTTATTAATCCACTCATAAATAGATGGACATTTGCGTTAATCCCACATCTTTGTTATTGTGAAATTTTTAAGGATGGTCAAAAGTCTCTGTTCCCTGTTTGAGGTCAGGGAACCTTATTAAGGTGAAAGTGTTGTGGAATTCTAAAGAGGGAAGACATAGATTATAGTGAGTATCAAAGGAAAGAATATGTCTTGAAGAGTGTTTAATACTGGCTGATGTAATATTGCAGTATGTAAATCCAACACGGTGGAGATGTTGTTAAAATTATACCACAAGCCTTTGGGTTCAGGTTTCAGTTCTAAGTATTAGCAGTACCATTTATTTTCAGATTGTAGGCATATAGGTGCCTAGGTGCATAGGAAGAACTCTTCCGAATTCTTGCTCGCTCTAGGGTAGCCCTTGCCCAGTGCATCTGGTCGTGTCACAAAGCTTTTTATGTATTAACTCAGTTAATCCTCACAACAACTCTATGAGACAGAATTTTTTAAAACCCCTGCATTACAGATGAGGAAACTAAGGCAATATAGAGAAGTAGTGAAACCAAGCACAAGATTTTTGTTTTTCACTAATATTTTATGCTACATCTAGATAGTGGTTACAGCAGGATATTATGTTCTACCTTAAAAATGAGAGTACATGATAAATCAGTTTGCAAGATTTTTAAAAAATTATATACATTTTTTCAAATTAAAAACACAGTAGGTGGCAAAAATGTGTATACATTTTAAGCAAGGAAACAATGTGTTAAAATGTAATACTCAATATATTCTAGTAACAAAAGATGAATATAAGTCATGTTTGAGCACCTCTTATAATTGCAGAAGTCAAATGTGAGTTGGACATTGCAATTTTAATATGGGTTTTTCCTTTCTGAAAATGTGTATACATTTTAGGGGGAAAAGCATGATGGCAGCTGAGTAACAGCTTCCTTGCAACTGGGGATAATGAGTCTGGGGAGAGAAGACTCCAGGCATCTCTGGCTGGTGGGATCTGCCCAGAAACAGGGAGTCAGTGAGAGACTTCTAGACCCCATGAGGGGGACAAAAGCAGTGGAGAACTGGTAAATGTTTGTGTATGTGAATTTGGTCAAATCCCACCAACAGCTATAAGTACAGCAGTGAGATTGCAAACTAGAATAGGCCTTACCTGTGAGCTGTTTTGGTTTTTTTGGACTTGGCACTCAGTTGAACTACCTTGGGAGAACTTGAGCAAGAGTGAGGAGGACTTTAAGCATTGTCTATGGCCCCAGACTGAGCCTCTGAGCTAGACGGAGCTAATAGTGTTTGGGCTGCATGGAGCCATTGTGGGAGAACTACTTTGGCAAGCTCTGCCCTCAGGGTTGCAGAGTAAGAATCCCTTGGAGTAAGTAATCTAGTGACTGAGCAGTCTAAAGGCAGGGACTGAGATGTCTTATAGCCTTGGCCCTCAGAGGCATAGAGTGAGACCCGTTTTGGCACACTGGATAAGTGGATAGCCACTTCAGGAGTGATCCCAGTGCTTTTCCAGTGCTTTCCTGGAAAAGCTTCTGCTTAGCCAAGGTTAGCAGTTTAAAGTACCTTTTAAATGGGCTGAGGAGAGATTTAGGCTTCACCCTGTGGGGTTTGAGAAATCAGGAGAGGCCTCCAGTCTCCATCTTGTACAGCTGTATTAGCATTGTGATTAACATCTCATACCCCAAGCTTGGCGCCTGTGGCTCAAGTGGCTAAGGTGCCAGCCACATACACCTAAGGTGGTGGGTTTGAATCTAGCCCGGGCCCACCAAACAACAATGATGGCTGCAACCACAAAAATAGCCAGGTGTTGTGGTGGGCACCTGTGTTCCCAGCTACTTGGGAGGCAGAGGCAGGAGGCTGGCTTGAGCCCAGGAGTTGGAGGTTGCTGTGAGCTGTGGTGCCATAGCGCTCTACCCAGGGGAATAGGTTGAGGCTCTGTCTCAAAAACGAACAAATAAACAAAATATCTCATACCCCAGAAGATCACCTGTTGCCCAGACAATATTCAGCAAGATATATATACCGCTTTTTTTTTAAATTTCAATATTTTCCCTATAGATTTTTCTTTTCTTTTTTTCTTTCCTTTCTTTCTTCATTTTTCTAGTTTAAATATAATTTTCCATTGTTGCCTTTTTTAACAATTAGAACTTCATTTTTGCTAGTGTTTCTACCCCTATTATTTGATTTTTCCCCCAATTTTATTCTGTAAAGTTTTCAGTCTGCTTGCTTTGGTTTGATTTATAACATTTTTGTCTTTCTTCTTTACTTGGTGGAGGTGGGGTACTGTGTCCAAACAGGCTATCAAAGAGCTGCTGACCTCAAGGGAACCACCCAACCTGGTACCCCCAGAGGTTGGGGGTTTTAAAGGTTGAGTCAAAGTACCCTACTGTATGCCTATATTGCTCCTATCTCCCTCTTTCTGTGCCTCTCTTCTTTTTGTCAATATTCCCTTTTACCCACCTACCCCTACTTTCTCTTCCTTCCTTTCTTCTTCTTTTTCTTTCTTTCTTTTTTCCCTTCTTGCTCTTCAATGTTCTCATCCTTCTGGTCCTGTACCAAAAGGACTCATTGAAACCCTAGTCCAGAGGCATGGTAACTTAAAGAGCAAGAGGAAGGAAGTGAAAGGAAAATTAGGACAAAAAAACAGATAAAAGAAATAACTCATGAGGAAGAATCAGCAGAAAAATTCTGGCAACATAAAAAACTAGAGCACCCCCTTCCAAGGGACCATGGTAGCTACTGCAGAGGATTCCACCTATAAACAAATGTTAGAAATGACAGAAAGGGAATTTAGAATACAGATGACAAAAACAATGAAGGAAATGATGAAAAGAATGAAGGAAACTGCTAATAAAGTGGAAAATAACCAAAAGAAAATCAAAACCAGAATCAAATAAGAGATGATGATATGAAGAATATAGAAAGGATATAGCAGACTTAAAGGAACTGAAGCAGCCAATTAGGGAACTTAAAAATACAATAGAAAGTATCAACAACAGATTAGACCATGCTGAAGAAAGAATCTCAGAAGTAGAACACAGAGCTCTTGAGATAACTCAGATAGTTAAAGAGGCAGAAAAGAAGAGATTGAAGGCAGAACGTTCACTGACAGAATTATGGGACTTTATGAAGCGTTCAAACATATGAGTTATAGGTAACCCAGAAGGGGAAGAAGAATGCCCCAGCAGAATGAAAGCCATACTAGAGAATATTATAAATGAATATTTCCCAAATATCACCAAAGATTCTGACAGACTCCTTTCAGAGGGATATCGGACCCCAGGTTGCCTCAACTCTAACTGAGCTTCTCCAAGACACATTGTATTGAACCTGTCAAAAGTCAAGACAAAAGAAAAAATTCTTTAAGCTGTCAGGAGTAAGGGCCAGTTGACATACAGGGGCAAATCCATCAGGGTGACTGCAGACTTCTTTAATGAAACTTTTCAAGCAAGAAGACAATGGTCATCTACCTTTAATCTACTTGAACAGAACAATTTCCATCCCAGAATTCTATATCCTAATAAGCTAAGCTTTAAAAATGACAGAGAAATCAAATCATTTACTGACATACAAACATTGAGGAAATTTGCCACAATAACACCAGCTCTACAGGAAATACTTCAACATGTTCTACAGACTGACCATCACAATGAATCAACAGCAAAGTAAGAACTCATAAATAAAGGACAGAACCTAACTTCCACAATGATTCAAAAGATAAAATCAAGCAATGACTCTGACAAAGAAGATGAATAGAACACTACCACACTATCAATTATCTCAATAAATGTTAATGGCTTGAATTCCACACTGAAAACGCATAGATTGGCTGACTGGATTAAAAAAACACAAGCCATCTACTTGCTGTCTGCAGGAAACACACCTAGCTTCAAAAGACAAATTAGAACTCTGAGTTAAGGGTTGGAAGACAATTTTTCAGGCAAATGGAATTCAGAAGAAAAGAAGAGTTGCAATCTTATTTTCAGATACATGTGGATTTAAAGCAACTAAAGTCAAAAAAGACAAAGATGGTCACTTTATATTGGTTAGGGAAAAATAGAAGAAAAATAAAAAGACATTTCAATTCTAAATATTTATGCACCCAACTTAAATGCTCCCAGATTCTTGAAACAGACCTTACTCAGTCTGAGCAATATGATATCCTATAACACCATACTAACAAGGGACTTTAATACTCCTCTTACAGAGCTGGACAGATCCTCTAAATAGAAGTTAAACAAAGATAGAAGGGACTTAAATGAGACCCTAGAACAACTGTGCTTGATAGACACATATAGAACACTCTATCCCAAAGATAAAGAATATACATTCTTCTCATCACCCCATGGAACATTCTCCAAAATTGATCATATCCTAGGACAAAAAACAAACCTTAACAGAATCAAAAGAATTGAAATTTTACCTTGTATTTTCTCAGACCACAAAGCACTAAAGGTGGAAGTCAACTCCAACAAATACGTTCAACTCCACACGAAGGCATGGAAATTAAACAACCTTCTGTTGAATCACAGTTGGGTGCAGAAGAAAATAAAAAAGGAAATCATTAACTTCCTTGAGCATAACAACAATGAAGACACAAGCTACCCAAACCTGTGGGATACCTCAAAAGCAGTTTTGAGAGGAAATTTTATAGCTTTAGATGAGATGTCTATATTTGAAAAACAGAAAGAGAGTGTATCAACAAACTCATAAGCCATCTTATGGAATTGGAAAAAGAAAACTATTTAAGCCTAAAACCAGCAGAAGAAAATAAATATACAAAATTAAATCAGAGATCAATGAAATTGGAA
>NW_003852564.1:653678-656711 GCF_000181295.1 Otolemur garnettii
AGGCTCGTGGAGCTCCAATTACTGAAAGGGCTTGGAAATTGTGATATCATATATCATGAGAAAATATAATATCTCTGTTAAAAAGAGGGCTGAGGTAATAAAATTATCATAAACAACTTGATTCAGTTATGCTATGGAACATCTAGTGATTAAAAACTTCTATCCCTGTAGCTTCATGGTTTAAATTCAATTCGCTTATATTTTTGCACCATCACTAATTGTATTATTTGAAAATTCAATGATATGTAAAATATAAAGGCAGCAATTTAAAACTAAATGTATATCTTCTCTAGGATGTCTCAATTTACTACTTAATTTGAATAAATTTGGGGACTGTTAGGAATTTGCTAAGAAGAATTAGTTTTAAAACATTCAGGATTATTTTCCCTCAAACATAATGATGCTTAAAATAGAAAAGTGCTTGAAATTATAAAGTTTTATGTCCTGGCCTCCCATGGACTCTAAAATAAAACTTTTCTGTAAATGCCTATGACCTTGTTAACTGAGCAGAGAAATTCTTTGGAAGGGATCACAGATTACCTTGCCCAGTTTGTAGAAGGAGAAACCAAGGCCAGTGAATACCTAAGTGACAGTCCTGAAGCCACACAGCACATTTCAAAGAGAACTTAGATTTCTTAGCTCTCAGTCTTCTCTGTCTCATTCTGGAGAAGCTTGATAAATGCTTATTGGCTGTCAGCTGGTGTGGGCCTTGCATTTGGCAATGCATGGCTGGTTTTAATCTCAAAATGTACAACAGACTTTCAGAGAATCTCTCACTGATGTGTCTGAACTTCTGGCAGCTGATTAGCAGGAATTTTCCTAGTTATTACTTGGGAGTCTATGGCATGTCTTAAAGCATTACTACATTTTAGAGTTTTAGTACTGAGGTATGTTTAAGATTCCAGCAGCATTCTGTGCAGAAATTACTTCTGGGGTACCAGAAACCTAATCAACCTGTAGAGGTCCTGGTGAACCACCATTCAAATGAAAGTTCAAAGTATCTTAGAATTTGACTCACTGCACTTTTGGTATCACTGATGGTCTGATAATTGTAATACCCCTATAAACCAGAATAAAAGTTATCATGTCACTATCTACATACTTTCAGATATTTTATCTTGGTGGTTTATATCTTCCTTTTACTTGGCTTCCCAAAGTCCCAACTCCCAAAGAAGGCTATGTGGCAGTAGCCCAGTCATAGTCATTACCATACCTCATGTGTTAATTTCATAGAATGGATTTCACTAGTGAAAAAAGATAGAAAGTTAATCAAGCTTGAAATGCGTTTTCCAACTCTGCATGTACTTGTTACATAATTAGCAATAGCTACGTAGAATAGTTTATGTCTCACAAAAATGTTGAGATAGAAAAAAATAAAAACCTGAAAATAGTAAGATAGTGTGTTAAATTTGAGTATCTGAAACTATAATGCTTCTATTTAAGAATCTGAAGAATTCTTACCATCAGGTAATGGATTTGTAAGTGCCTTGATTTTTAGGTATCTAAGGAAAATTAATGAGATGGGTGCATGTGAGACTATGTGAAATCCCAGGTCTATTAAAAATTACTTTCATCATTCGAGGCATCAAAGATAATCCATTCTTCTGTCCTCTATTATGCTTAAAATTCTTCTGTTTTCAGAGATTGGTCCCATAACCACGGCAGGCTTCAGGAGAATAAGTGTCAGTCTCCTCTTAGGAACTTTAGAGAGAAGATAGTTTACTTGACAGTGGACTCTTTCAGGCTCTGCTGGAGGCTAGTTTCTCGACATAAGAGCTAGCTACATTAGGTTCTGATAGTGCCAGCTTCCGTCTTTTTTGATATGACAGAATTATATCAGTTTCGAGTAAATTTTGATTTAGGATTTTCCTCCAAGAGACGTTGGAATGTGAAATGGCAGCATGACCCTGAAGAATTATTAGTAATTTTGTGTAAGCTTGGTTAATCACTCTGTATGTCTTCTGGCCCAGTCTCCAAACTCTTGTCTCAGAATCCCAGGGAAAAGGGGCTAACACAGAAAATGATCCAGAGAAGATACATTCCTATAACACCAGCACCATCGCCTTATAGTGTTGTTGCCTAGTGATAGACTTGAATTATCAGGTCCATCACCTGGACCACAGGAATTCAGGTGAGTTAGAAAGCAGCTGTGCTGGTAGATGTCCATGCTGCCTGTGCCCAAAGTTCCCAGAGATCATTTTCTCTACCCTTATCAGTTTGATTTGTCTAAACCAATTTTAAATATGTAAATATCAGAGTTACGTTTAAGAAATCATTTTTTAAAGGGAACTGAGGTTGTAGCTGGAAATTCTCTCTCTGCTGAGTCCTTGGTCTTGAGGTTCAAGAATGAATCCATGGATCACACAATGTGGTATAAGAAATGTGTTTGTTGGGGTGAGAAATAAGGTGGTGGACTGGAGCCAGCTTTCCACAGAGGCTCCCATCCAGAAGGAGAGTTAAAGGAGAGAAGTTTAGCAAGTAAGCTGATGGCTGAGCCAAAAGAGGAAGTTGAAGAGCAATATCACCCCTGCTGAGGCGAGCTGTTACCCCAAGGAAACAAAAAATAGGTACAAAATCCATGCCAAGCAGATGGGAGTCCCCTCCTCCATGAGAATGGCTCACAGTATACTCTATATAAACAAGCCAACAGAGTTCAGATCTCCTCCTATTTTATCCCATGGGAGAGACCCTCTAAAAACTGAAACTCCTTTCCCAGAGAGGACCTACTAGTGTGCCATAGCACTCTCCAATCAGGCATAAAAGTGAACATAGACTCTACTCACAATTCTGAACTTCCAGCACTTACCTCCACTCTCACCCTGAGGTCTGGAAGCCTGTTCCCGTGGAGTCCAGGCTCTTGGGCATTTTCTTGAGAGGTGTGGATGGAGCTTTGACTGTTGCAGGTCTATGCTGGTTCTGTGGTATCGTTGTAGAGCAGGGACTATGGAGCAAGGGAACCATATGGGAGAGGGATAAGCAGTGCCCCGCCACACAGTGCAGCAGCAGCAGCAGTGGGAGGAACAATAGGGTTCA
>NW_003852564.1:656782-658958 GCF_000181295.1 Otolemur garnettii
AGCCACTGGCAGAACAGATCCAGGATGGAAACGCTGGCCCTGTGAGCAAAAGGTATGCCTGAGGCAGTACCTGCCTGGGTGGAGCACAGCAGGGAGAGAGACTAGAATACCGCACACAGAGATGGAACACTCCAGGGTGGGGCTGAGTCAGAATTCCTGCTTTTCTGAGGCCAAGATCTAATTGCCCCCCCAGAGGAGCATAGCTGAGACAAAAGCAGGCATGACAGCAGCCCCAACCCAGGGAAGGGAAGGAACTGAGAGCTGTTTGTGAGCACTAACTGTGCCTGCACCAACACAGAGTGCAGCAGAGACTGAAATGCCATGAGAATTGGCTCAGTGGCAGCAGGGTGGGGCTGAGTCTCAGTTTATGTGAACTCAAACAGCACCTGGCCTGCAGGGGAATATAGCTGGGAGGGAAACACAAATTCTGTGAGAATATAAGTGGCAGCAACATCAATCTAGGGTAGGGCTAGAACTGAGTGAAACTCCCAGCTTCCATTAAGTACTCAAAGTTATCAGGTTTCAGCTCCCCCTGCTGGCAGGCAGCAGAGTGCAGCAGCCTGGCCAAGGAGACTTAGATCTCCCTGTGACTCAGGCAGTTGTAAACCCCTAAAGCACCTGCTCATTGGAGGGAACTGGGTCACAGACCTGTGGTGTTATCAGCGACTGGGTGTGACAGAGGTGCAAGGTGGGGAAGGAGGCATCAAACTTTCTGGACTAATTCATTTCCTGGGTGGGCCCTTCTGACTCCACAGAGCACTGGAGCAAGTCATTTGTGCTGGGACAAAAGACTTTTGAACTCTCCCATTTAAGCCTGGGAGCTGACTGGGACAATTGATTTGGAACTCTTGACCTGGGCCAATCACCTGAGGACCATCCAAGGTGGTACCCTGGTTGTGTTGTTGTGGGAAGGTTTGATTTTTATTTTCCAGTTGTTGCCCATGGGGGGTGTGGTGTGGTATTTCTCCACAGCTGAGACTTCAACCCAGAGTTACTAATTCACTAGGATTGGACAGAGACCACCTGAAAATAAGACAGAGCCACTTAGCCCCGCCACACAAAGCAGATCCCCAGTGTCTCAGGCCATTGTACTGTATGGGTCCTTTGCAAAACTGTAGGGGAAGAGCTGCAGTCACCAGTCCCAGCTCTTGGGCAAAGGGCTGGTTAATCACTACTCCAGGAGCCCCCAACCCAATTTCACCTTATTTGCTCATCTAGCCAAATGGTGAAAAATAATCATGGGGCAGAATCAGTGGAAACTGGCAACATGAATAATCAGAGTAGATCAACTCCCCCAAGGAATGACGAGGTGGACACACCAGAAGATCCCATTCATAAACAAATGGTGAGATGTCAGAAATCAAATTCAGAATTTGGACTACAAATAAGATTAACAGATGGAGGTAAAGTTGGAATTAGGAATTCAAGAAACATTTCAAAAGTTGTCTCAAAAATTCAATGAATTCAAAGACAAAATCACCAAAGACTTTGACACATTGAGACAAGAAGTTGCAGCCCACGAAGATCTGAGAAATACAGTAGAATCCCTCAGTAACAGAATGGAGCAGGCTGAAGAAAGGATTTCAGACATTGAACACAAAGCTTTTGATCACTCCTGAATGCTCATAGAGGAAGAGAAGTGGAGAGCAAAAATGGATCATTCTCTCAGAGAGCTCTGGGATAATTCGAAGAAAACTAATTTTCGCCTTATAGGAATTCCTGAAGGTGCTGAGGTTGCTTTGAAAGGCCCAGGTGCTATACTCAAAGAGATATGGTATTTCCCCCCAAATAAGACCTATCCAAAAAATAAGCCCTAGCAGGATTTCTATGCATTTGTTAAATATAAGCCCTACCCTGATAATAAGACCTAGTGATGGGCATGCCTATGCAGGTACAAGGCAGTGTATTGTATCGCCACAACATGCATTTCGGCGTGGAGCAATAAGGAAGACTGGAATACCTTTTATCTGCCACAGCTCCTTTCCCTGAGCTGTTCACACTTGTGTGGGTACATGTATGGTAACCACGGTCACAGGCATCCTATTGCACACATGCAAATGGCTAGGGGAAAGGAGTTCATGCATCACTAGTGCCAGCCCCACCAACAAGGTCAGCTCCCCCTGTCAGGTTCCAGAAGAAGATGACTTAACTGTATTTGAATAAATGTAGATTGTTG
>NW_003852564.1:659336-671583 GCF_000181295.1 Otolemur garnettii
AGCATGGTACTGGCACAAAAACAGAGAGGTAGACGTATGGAACAGAATAGAGAACCAAGAGATGAACCCAGCTACTTACTGTTATTTGATTTTTGATAAGTCAGTTTAAAACATTCAGTGGGAAAAAGACTCCCTTATGCAACAAATGGTGCTGGGAGAACTGGCTGGCAACCTGCAGAAGACTGAAACTAGACCCAAACCTTTCACCACTAACTAAGATATACTCTCACTAGGTTAAAGATTTAAACTTAAGACATAAAATTATAGAAATACTAGAAATAAGCACAGGGAAAACACTTGAAGAAATTGGTCTGAGAGAATATTTTATGAGGAGTACACCCCAGGAAATTGAAGCAACTCCATAAAATACATTAATGGGATTTGATAAAATTATAAAGCTTCTGCACAGCCAAGAACACAGTAAGTAAAGCAAGCAGACAGTCCTCAGAATGGGAGAAGATATTTGCAGGTCATGTCTCTGACAAAGGTTTAATAACCCGAATCCACAGAGAACTCAAATATATTAGCAAGAGAAGAATAGGTGATCCCATCTCAGGGTGGACAAGGGACTTGAGAAACCTTTCTGAATAAGACAGGCTCATGGCCTACAAACACGTGAAAAAATGCTCATCATCCTTAATCATCAGAGAAATACAAATCAAAACTACTTTGAGATATCTAACTCCACTAAGATTAGCCCACATCACAAAATCCCCAAACCATGGATGTTGGCATGCATGTGGAGAAAAAGGAACACTTTTGCACTGCTGGTGGAAATGCAAACTAATACATTCCTTTTGGAAAAAGATGTTTGGAGATCATTTAGGGATCTAAAAATAGACCTGCCATTCAATCCTTCAATTCCTCTACTAGGTTTGTATCCAGAATACAAAAATCACTTTATAACAAAGATATTTGCACCAGAATGTTTATTGTAGCCCAACTCATAATTGCTAGGTCATGGAAGAAGCCCAAGTGCCCACCGACCCATGAATGGATCAATAAATTGTGGTGTATGTACACCATAGAATATTATGCAGCCTTAAAGAAAGATAGAGACTTTACCTCATTCATGTTTACATGGATGGAGCTGGAACATATTCCTCTTAGCCATGTATCTCATGAATGGAACAAAAAGTATCCAATGTACTCAGCCCTATTATGAAACCAATTTATAGCTTTCTTATGAAAGCTATAGCCCAACTATAGCCCAAGAAGGAGGGGAAAGTGGAGAGGGAGGGAGGGGAAGGGTGTGGATGGGTGGAGGATAATTGGTGGGACCACACCTATGGTGCATTTTACAAGGGTACATGTTAAATTTATTAAGTGGAATATAAATGTCTGAACACAATAACTAAGAAAATGCAGTGAAGGCTATATTGACCAGTTTGATGAAAATCTTTCAAATGGTATATAAAACCAGCACCTTGTACCCCATGATTGCATTAATGTACACAGCTATGATTTAATAAAAAAATAAAAGAGAAATACTCCTGATATATTTTCCTATTAAAGTTTGAACCATTGTCAGCACTTGAATATAGTAAATCCCAATGCTATGGAATAGAATGGTACCAAGACTGTTACATAAAATTTAATTTTTACACAAAATGGAAATTAGCAATTTATCTTAAGAGTGTTATTAAAAAATAACCTATTTGACTTATGATAGATGATAAAGTATACTGCCATTTCTCCTTTTTCCTTTTGTATTGATAAATTAGCAGATGCAAAAACTCAATAAAAATTACATTTAAACTAAAAAACAAAAACAAAACCCAGCACCTTATACCCCATAATTGCATTAATATACACAGCTATGATTTAATAATTAAAAAATAAAGAAAGAAAGCAGCTGTTCCCTCAGCACAAGTGCATTACTGCAGGCCAAAGTTCCTGACTTAAACCAGGTTCACCAAGAGAAGTAAGGGCTGCCAGTGGAACAACAGAGAAAATGGAGGATGAAACAAGTCAGGAAAAGATGGTGGCTATAATCACATGGTGAAATCGAATGAAACTAGTAGCCTTCTTGAACTAGTTCAAAAGATTTTATAACTTGAATTCCATCTACTTTCACTCTAAGCTTGAAAGTAATTTTCTTGTTTACTGATTTGGTTATGCTGTCCCAGTTGAGGTGGCCTAGGTAAATACAAGTTACATGTTATTTGTAAATTAAAAGTAGTTCATTAAAAAAAAAAAAAAGAAAAAATATAGTTCATTATAGTTAGTTTCAGAGTTAATAAAAGTTATGAAAATTTGGGTCTTAATATTATTACTATTTTTATCATTATTACTTGTAATCTCTTAATGGTAATACTTTATTATGGTAAGAATATGATGTTAAAAGAAAAAGTTGAATAATAGAAGTCAATGAAATAAAGACAGACAATGGAAATCAATGAAAATCCCCTTTCAAATAATCTGGGTAAATATTTGCCTGTACATTCTACCTTGAAGTTTGACCAGAATGTTCTTAAATAAATAGTTCTGGGAGTCTTTGTACAGTTTGCTTTTAGATTTTATTTAATATCAAGGGATATTCTTATCATTTCCATATCAAGAGCATTTTATTTTACTTTTGAATAGGAAACAGCTTTCATAATCAGAAGAACCTCATGGCACATATTCAGTTAAGAACTCCACTAACAAAAATTTCCTTATTATTTTACTTCGTTGAACAAAGATCATGACTCTTTTATAGATCTTCAAAGAGCAGTGTGACCTCTTTTTAATATATGTTATTAGTTTCCTTTTCAAATAACATTTTGAAGTTTGTTAACTTGTGAGTCCCAGAACCATTTGAATGTCATGAGGCCTTTCCTCTCCTGTGGACCACAAAGCAGCCCTTAGAGAGGGCGGGGTGATGATTTGCCCTCATATCAAAGGGAGCCAAGCAATTGATGTGGGAACGCTGAGGCGTGGTAGTTGCCTAGCTTCTGGTGGGTAGCTTCTTTCTTACTTCTTTCTTTAATAAGTGACAAAATTCAGAATTTTGAAATTTCATATCTGCATTTCCTCCCTTTTCCCTGCAAACATTTTAAAGCCAAAATGACTGTAAGATTGTGAACAGGAAGCTGTATCTAAGTACTTATGGGCCCATAGGATGATATCATTGAATAATGTTAAAAAGTGCTTATTAATGCCCCTTTCCATGATTCATTATTTAAAGATTAAAATTTTACAAATGAAATCAAGGCTTTGTAAGGCCATTATGGCCTATATATGGGAGCACAACCATCTGCTCAACTCTGTAAAGTTTCAGAAACATTTAGATGACATGTTGTAGGAAAGCCCTGCTGGTGGAGGCCATGACAAAGGTTTTCACTGATGCCTCCTATGAAACCAAATTTAGTGTGTTTTATGAACCAGAAAATGATCCTACTCAGGGAAACTGGTTTTGTAAATGCTCTAGAAATTAAAGGAACAATTCCCAATACAAATATTGTATACAATGCAAATGCACTCAGTAAAACCCAAGACTAGCCCATCCCAAGAAACCTGCAAGATGTGCTTAAATAATCATTTACTACTCAGCTTAAAAGCACTGGAGCAAACTGCTTGAAGCCAGAGGAAGGTTGTAGAATGAAAAATTTTGCAGAAAAGAAGGGTACTTTCAAAAAGTATTTTATTTCAGAACACTTTAGCATAAAGTCTGAAAAATTAAATAGTGATAGAGCATGTGCCATTTTGTGATCTTAATTATTCACATATTCATATTCAGTCAACTCCCAGCTGATGCCTGTATTTAATGCAATATTTAGAAACATATTTTTTAATGAGTGGGGTAGTAGCAATATAGGGCAATGCTTACAAGTACTTATATACCCCTGACACTGCTCTAAATGACTCCCATGTATTACCTATTTCCTCTGCAAAACAACCTTTGGACATAGAGGCTATTTTTTATTCCTATTTTATTTTATTTTATTTATTTATTTTTTATTCCTATTTTATCTGTGTGGAAACTGGGGCCTAGAGAAGTTCATTTAGGACCCTGCTCAAAGTTACGAAATTATTCAAGGCAAAGTGGAGTCATTCTGGCTGTGGAGTTTGTGGTGTTTACCAGTAGCCTATAGGGCTCATCTATTCATTTTATAAGGAGCTACTGGGTGTCCAACCTGGGCTCACAGTCTAGAGTGTGGTGGAAATAGATGCCAAACAAGTATATAATACATGTTAGGGTGTTGTAACTGTGGTGGAGAAAGACAATAATGGTCAAGGGGATAGAGTGTGAAGGAGAGAATGTTATTTTATAAAAGGTTGTCAGGTACGGCCTCACTGATAAGGTAAGATCTGTGTCAAGACTTGAATGAGGGATTTGGCCATGTGCTATTTGGCAGAAGAGTAAGTGCAGAGACAGGGGACCTGCTGGGGGATAGGTTTACGGAGTAGCAGAAAGCCACAGTGACTAGAGTACAGTGAGCAAGAAGCCCAGGGGTGGGGAGGTGACAGAGAGTGAGGCAGTGGGGCCAGGCCACTTGGCTATAGTATTATATTATACTTGGTAAATGCACCCTTCACAGATATCTTTAAAGCAGCATTATCAAGATAATAAGCATGATGTATACATCTTTCAAGATTATCGTCATCATTTGGTCGACTCAGTTGTGAAGACTTCCTCTGTCACAAGAGGATTACAAGTGTGAACCTTTTCAACAGAAAATGGTTTACTAGGTGGATTTAAGTTTTGAGGCATTTGAGATTAAATTAATTTTGGTTTGGGAAATTGTTCAGGGATGACCAACCATCCTAATTTGCTTGAGACTGTCCTGGTTTTAGCACTTAAAGAGTTGGGAAACTCTTCAGTCCAGTATAAAATGGGATGATTGGGCACCATCTAACTGAGTTTTAAATTATTGTGTAGGAAATCGTTACTAGTGGGACAGAAATGGTGACACACCATCTGGGCTCCTGCATTGCCCCAATTCACTTGTTGAGTGTAGTTATATTTTATTCCACAGATAAGTGATAAAGTAGAAATAAAACAGACATTTGAAAGTCTCCTTTTACGTTTATGAAAAACAGTCTTTAAGCTTCTTTTTCTATTGTCAAAGCTTGAAATACTTAGCTTACTTTAGCTCTAAAAATGCATATTATAAGCAAAGCATAGCCAAGTATCAGATCATTCTAAAAAAATAGAGACAGTTCTGGCCACATTCTCCAACTGTAGTACAGTAAAGCTTAAAAAAGAGGAAAATGAAGATAACAACTTACATTTTAACAGATTAAAAGAAAAAACAGGAGAATATATCTGTTCTACAAAAGCATTTTCTCCAATTCAAAACTACTCCTAAAGTTTAAAAAATGAACTGTGAGTACCTGCAAACTTCCATAGCAAAGTAACTAGCATTTATTAAAAACCAATACAAAGCAAACTAGATTGCCATATAGTAAATTCAGGTGCTATATCTGTTGGGATTCAAAGCAGCTGCTTGTCTCCTAAAGTGTCAGTTTCAGGCAGCTTCCTACATCCTTGGTTCTTTGTGTGCTCATGGCCAAAGAATGGTCAGACCTGCCAAAGTAAGGCAAGTGTGAAACAGAATTTATTGAGGAAGGGAAAGATAGGTTTACAGAGTAAGAAGGTTTACAGAGCAAGATACTTTTGTCATAGACAGTGACAGGCACCATTGTCCCAACAAAGAAAAGGCTCTGAATATGGCTGGGGGTTGGTTTTGTTTTATAATGCCTGGGTTGGGCCTACCTAGTGATTCAGGAACTAGTCTTACTGCACAGCTGTGGATTTCCCATGAGCCTCTCTGACAGCCCATGGTGGGGGTTGGGTGGGAGATGGGGACCACAATGTAGCTTTAAGCTAAGGACATGATAATTAGCCTTAAGACTATTTTAGGTCACCTTCAAGACTCTATTGTACCTGCTGGTAGGCCCACAGGCTACAGTCCTCTACATCCTTTACAGTTGGCATGCTAAGTTCTTTTTGGTAGACTGATAAGGTGTTCCCTCCTCTCAGGTAGGAACAATCACTGCAGAGTGGATAAAGGTGGTGGGCACCAAATGGGTGTCTGGGGTCCCTGCCCTTGTCCTCCTTCCCCTAGAGAGCCAGATTTCTACTATCTACCTAAGATATCCAAATAATAAACTATAACTAGAATTAACCCATATGCTACAAATAATTTCTGATATAAAAAAAGTTAACGATATAATGTTAGGTGAAAAAACTAGAAAACAAATACGAATTTCACTGTATTAAAGATCAAGAATAAAAAAAGAAACAAATAACCCCCCCTAAATTATTTAAAAGGCACTGGATGAAGGCATGCTAATGTTTTAGCAACTGTTACTTATATGTGCACTGGTGGGGAAATGTTTCTGCTTTTTAAAACTTACATTGTTTCAATATATTCTGTAATGTGCCCTTATTGTGTTTAAAAGATCAAGTTAGAAAAACAAGTAATATCTTTTTTTTTTTTTTTTTTTTTTGCTGGAACTTCCAAAAATGCAAATTACTGTTAAGGAAATAAGATAACAAACTATAGATGAAAAGTATACTTCTGCCCCAAATGGTCAAGGCAAATATTCAAACATGGAAGTGATGGAAACACCCATTTTATATTTATGAAACTGGAATAGAGGAAAGAAAACATCACTTTAGTCAAACAAACCAATGAATTTGGAGAATAAATCTGGACATTGAAAGTTATTGCAGTCTCCCTTTTGAAGGAGTGAGCACAGCAAGTAAAGGAAGAGGGAACTTAGAAGAGCCACTAGAGCGTAGTCTGGAGGGAAACTGAACAGGTCACCTCCTGGCCTGTGGAAGGGATTTGCCTCAGGAGGCTGGGTTGGGAGTTGGCCAGAGGCCGTAATTCAATGGTCTTAAATGACCCCTTTCTTTCTTTAAATTGTTTGTAGCTGTTGGTATTTTCTTAGAGTAAAAGGTCTGGAGTGATACGGGTCCTTAACTATAGCATTGTACTTCCTCTCTTTCTCTTCCTTTCCTTTGTCCTTTACTGAAATGGAATTTTCTCCCTGAAACATTGTAAAAGTAAATAACAATCATTGGAAAAAAAAAATAACGATCATTGATCATTGATATTTTAACACAATTTCATGTTAACTGACTTGGATTCTCCTGATAATTTAAGAAATGGGATTGAATTAGTATTATTTGAGCTTTTTAAAGATACATAACCTGTAGTGAGGTAAACATCCTGCACAACTGAAATGTGATGAAGCAAGACTTACAAGTCCCTCTAAGGCCCTTGGCCCCTAAGATGGTTTTATTTCTTCCAGCACACTGCCTTGGAGGTGGGGTTCCTAAAGGCCTGAGAAGGAAAATGCAAGGCTATTGAAAATAAAACAGAGCAAATACTCACATTGATAGAATCAGATTACTAACCTGCCCAGGAAGGATCAAGTACATGTCCCATCCTTCTGCCCAGATAGAACTGACCCGCCCAGGAAGAATTGAGTGCATTTCCCACCCAGGAAATAGCAAATGGACCAACCCCTGACTCTCTGACCCTTTAAATACCCATCTGCCATAGGCCTTGTGTGAATAATTGCCTGATCAGGGATTTCACCCCACCTGCACCGTAGGTGTAGTGGAATAAAAACTACATTGATCACACAGAACCTGGATTCCCTTTTCCTTTTGCTTCCTGCCTCTGCCTCAGAATAATCGTTCATCCTTGGGTTCATAACCTCTCACACATAGCATGTACACACATTTGGCAATTTAAAAAAGTAGACTACCTGTTTAAATGGAGTTAATAGACATTAAGGCAAGTGCCTCTAATTCAGATTGGGAAAAGGTCCTTACTTGGGCTATTTGGGGGGATTTACAAGTAATTTTAAAGTTTCAATATTATTTCCAACCTTGTAGGACATAAATCTTTTTCTTGAATGATGCTACATCCTTCTTTTGATTTTCTTTCATTCATTAAAAAACAAATGCCAAGTATTGTATTACGTTAGCTGCCTTTCAAATCAATAGTGAACAGTCAAATAAAACTGCATTTCCCCCCCCTTTGTTTTCCCAAAGGAAAGAAAAGTTATAATCTTATAAAATATTCTACATAATTCTACATAATTTGAGTTCTTGGTTTAATATTGTCATTTTATGCCTTATGCTTACACCTGCATTTTAATAAATGCAAAACAGTGTGCATTTCCTGGTATGTCTCTGGGGATATGCTTTTTATTCTTTTGTTATTTTGCATTAATTTAGAACTGCTTCTCTGGGTAGTTTGTACTGTCATAATTTACATCTTTAAGTGATGACAATGATATGCAGAAGAAGAATGTTTCTGTCAATGCCTAGGACATTATTTAAAAGAGATAATTACAATAATTCATTATGTGAATCTCCACAGCACCTTCCTGGGAAGCCAGGGAGAGGCATTTTAGATGATTTCCTTCTCAGCAGCTTGCAGAAATGGAAAGACTCGTAGTCTGATGCCATCCCACGTCCCAGATGCAGATGAAACATGATGGAGTGACCAATAATCCTTGACTCAATGATGAGAAGGGAAACGTTTTCTGCACAGGATGACTTCCATGGCTTCAAGAGCTGTCACTGAGTCTGTCCTGGGCATGAACAAGGACATCTTCATTCTTGGGGAGCCATCTTGTTCCTTCATATCACCAGTTTTCTCTTCAAGAAGCAACTAATACACTGAAGAGAGATGACTTGCAGAATATAGTCATAAAGCAGCTCAAATTTTATCTCCCTCTATGCTTTCAAATGTAGTCTGTGCATTCCGTCTTTGTCATTTTTGCATGATAAGTTAGGGAAACTCCATGATGTTTCTGGTCACTCGTGGGTGATATAGTTTTCTGGCCAACACAGGGTCATAGTAAACAGCCTCAGTTTAGTAATTCAATTGTCAGTAGAATGTACTTGTAAAAACTTTGATTTTGTGTTAAAACAGATTTTTTTTTTCTATCTGGCAGCTGGCATCTGCTATAAGTGGGAAGCCAGAAGTTGAAGTAGGAATAGAAGAGATTTATTACTTAACCTTCTTCTCCTTCTACTCTTTCTTCTCCATCTCACCAACCGGGGGAAGATGGGGAAGAGGGTAGGAAAATAGTGATGGATAATACCTCACATCTCCTAGTAGGGTGATCTAGCAACTTGGCAGGTGTTTCCAGCTGACAACTTGACAGATGTTTACAGCTGACTCTTTTGTAGGGGATTTTGTAAATTTTCTACACTTTTCTGCAAGACCTCATGCAGAGATTGGCTTGTTTTTTTGCTGTACGATCAATAAAGGTGTCTTCCTCTAATAGCAAGTGATCCCCGTCTCACTTCATGGCACATACCATGAATTTTGTCCAGTGCCTGATGAATATATGATAATCAATAGAGGACAATGAAACAGTATTTTAAACTGAGTGGGTTAATCAATCTAAGGAAAGAATTTATACTGATAGGAATTATGGGGTAGAATAAAGCACTGATCAACAGAATGATACAAACCTTTGCCTATGCCTGACATTGCAAATAAATGGGAATGTAAATGATGGGACTGAAGTTACCTACGAGGGATGAAGACAAAAAAAGAAATGAGAAAGAAGAGCATAAAGATAGAAGCTAGATTGCCCAATGAAAGAGAATATGCTTAGGATCGTCTGTCAATCAGAAACTGTTGAAATATAAAATAGGAAGTCATATCAGCATGTTGCCTTTGTGATTAGGGAGAAAGTAATCTCACAACATATGACCCGGCAGAATTGAAGAGCACAAAGCATCTTTGCCAAAATGCTTCTAAGAATTTAGGTGGTCAATAAAATAGGGAGGAAAGTAATCATGGACATCATTATTCTGTCTAAGAGAAGCCTTATATGCTTCTTTTAAAAGAGTGGAAGTGTGTTATAAACAGAAATTAAATGTTTGAAAACAGGTTTAATTTAAAGGCAATAAGACCATTAATATGCTTGTTAAATACAAGTTGGCTATTAGAAACCTGTTTAATGAGATTTACCAACCACTAAAACCACTATGCCTATGTGCTAAGTAGCCTTTAAATACGCATGTATTGGAAATTTGTTTACTATGGAAAATACAGTTAAATTATACCAAGAGAAAAGCTACAAATAATAACAATGAGAATATTTGTTGAGTGTTTATCACAATCTGGCCACTATTCTAAAGTCTCTCTGAGCATCATCTCCTGCAGTACTCTCAAGGTCAGTGTCACCGTGTCCTCATGCATAGTTGGGGGAACAGAGGCCTGGACGGTGTAATTCACTTGCCTAAGGCCACACAGCTGGGCAGTGGTATGGAGCTGGAACTCAGGCAGTCTGACTCCAGAGCCCACCTTTCTAACCAGCAAGTTACCCAATGGAAACTGTCATGAAAACTATCCAGCAGGCTTAGGGCCATCTATTAGTGGCAGCCTTGTCAGCTAGAGGCTGGCGATCTGATTTTCAGCCTAGACCTCCATGTGGTCTTTGTCACTCTGGTGGTAGGAGTCAGATGATCTCTTGCAGAAAGTGCTGTGAGAGAGTCACCTGTGACAAGCCCTTGCTTTCACTCCTGCACAGTTTCAGCCAGATCAAGGACTGCAGACAGGAAGCAGGGCTCCTGAAGTTCTGACCCTCCTACCTCTTTCTTTGTCTCAGGTTTTTAATTCTTTCATCACCTGCGGTCCCTCAGATCTACTTCCTCTTTGTTCACTACCCGAAGCTCTCTTTCTCACCATCCTGCATCACCTCATTTTGTAGCTTCTGTTTTGCCGTGGCCTGGGGTGCAGGCGGGCAATGAGGTAGGGAAGAGTTTCTCTCAAAGAATCACTCATTCCTGAGAACAAAGGGTATTTGGGGAAGTCGGAATGAGTAAATTATGAACCCTGGAATGTTATGCATCTGCAGTATCGGTTAACATTTTTGGGGGGCAAATAGTGAATGATGAAAGCTTATAAAAACAACCAGCTCTGTAAAGGAATGTTGTGCTTTCATAATTGTTGCTTGTCAAAACTGCACTTAATAAATACAGCTCATAGCAGGATTTTATTCTCTGCCACACAGTTAATAATTAATCCTCCAAACATATTGTCTACTGCTAATAAACACATACCAAGCTTATTACCCTTTCTAGATTCTTGCTCAATATGTCAATTTGTTTTCTTATTATTTTATTCCTATTTTCTCAAATTTTTAGAAATCGAAATTAATATTATTGTATATGGTTCCATAATGCTTCTAAAAACTATTTTTCCCTAGTGTGTGTCTACTAATAGAAAATTTGAATAGTATAATAATATCATAATCATCTCTTTATTTTTTATTTGGATTATGCCCTTAGGTTAAGAGCTGTATCTTTTGTACCTCAACACAGTGCCAACCTCATTGGTACCTTTTATAACTAAATAACAACCTAAGTAATAGCATATATGGAATCTTATTAACCTTAACTCTGAACTTACACTTCCAAGGAAATGATTAAGCATACATACTAGACTATGTGGGAGTCAAAAGTCTGGAGAAAATATAACAGGACCTTTATGTAAGATACTCAACTAAACATATTCAGCTAAAATAAAACATAGAATTCTAGAAATAGCTTATAGTGGATGACACCAGTAAGCTAGACCAGATGGATGGCATGTAAGACAGTGTCCGGTGTTAGAGATTCTGTAGTCATCCTTTGGTCACCCACTCCATTGCTTAATATTGAAGTGTGAAGGAAGTTCTTTGCATCTAATCTATATTTTCTTTTTTTTAAAATTTATTAAATCATAGCTGTGTACATTAATACAGTTCTGGGGTACAGTGTGCTGTTTTTATATACAATTTGAAAAGTTTTCATCAAACTGGTTAATATAGCCTTCATGGCATTTTCTTAGTTATTGTGTTAAGACATTTATATTCTACATTTAGAAAGGTTCACATG
This sequence comes from Otolemur garnettii, assembly GCF_000181295.1. Taxonomy (NCBI): domain Eukaryota; kingdom Metazoa; phylum Chordata; class Mammalia; order Primates; family Galagidae; genus Otolemur; species Otolemur garnettii. The sequence goes on from NW_003852564.1 coordinate 671,188, forward strand.
TACCCTTATAAGATGAACCATAGGTAATCTATGTTTTCTTTGATGTAGCTTAAGTCTGTTTCTTCTTGGACTACTTGCCTCGGAGGTAACAACAACTGATTCTTAGAAGAGCTCCTCCGCTGGCCAGAGGACTCTTATGAAGTCAAGTTTAGGCTCTTTTAAAACCAGAGATGCTGGCGTGGATATGGAGAAAAGGGAACAATTCTACACTGCTGGTGGGAATGCAAACTAATACATTCCTTTTGTAAAGACATCTGGAGAACACTTGACAGAACTAAAAATAGGCCTGCCATTTGATCCTGCAATTCCTTTATTAGGTGTGTATCCAGAAGACCAAAACCCACATTACAACAGAAATATTTGTATCAGAATGTTTATTGCAGCCCAATTCATAAT
>NW_003852564.1:672023-694631 GCF_000181295.1 Otolemur garnettii
TATTTTCTGTTACCTGCAATGTACTAACTTAATAAGATTTTACACTCTGGATTTTAATTTCCCTATTTTCAGAAAGCCCCAGTAGGTGATGATAAAGAACTGAAACAATGATGGTGATGGAACTGAAACAGATATTTGAAAGAGGGATAGTTTCTTTTTCACAGTGGAAGCTGATGCATAGTACAGTTTTAGTACATCTGGTTGGTTACCAGCCCACAAGTTTTAAGTTACTTTTATAGCTGTCTTGTCCAATAAGAGAGTCACTAGCATTATGGCTATTTAAGTTTGAATTAATTAATATAAAATAAAATAAAATACCATGCAGTTCTTCACTCATGGTGGCTACATTTTATATACTCAGCAGCTCCATGAGGCTACTGGCTACCATATTGGATGGTATCACTGGAACATTTCCAACATCATAGAAAGTTCTAATGGACCATGTTTCTAGGTTTGAGCAACACTAACCTCCTACTTTTATACTTGTAGTGACACAGAAAAGTTCCTTTTGAAAATCTCACCAATTTAAGACCATATACTTAGGTTGTTGAGTGCATGTGAAAAGAATATTGGAGCTGGGGAAATAATTTCTACCCCCCACATATATTCTCAACAGCAGAACAAGACTTAACACAAGAGGGATTTAGGGAGCCTCTCTCTGGTCTAGAAAATAATCATCTTTACCCACGTGGTTGTTTATCCATATGATGTTTCTCTCACTATGAATCAGGAAAAGCCATTGAATTTTTACTTTTCTTGCCTTGTATTTTCATCATTTATTTTGTGATAAAGTAATTCCTCAAATTTTATTAAAGAACATTTTCCAACGTCTTGATAAGGTAGCTTGCTGTTGTTCACAAATCAATTGAACCAAGTTCCAGGTTCTAACGTTCATTTCTATGATTTAAAACTCTTTCCTATTTCTTTATAATCCTTTAAATGCATCAAATAGTGGAGTTTGGCGGATGGTAAGGTAGCATTACATTAACAGAGAATGTTAATACTGGTTTTGCTTTAGTTTTCCTATACACATGTATTAATTTCTCTGTTTTGCTGTAAACGAAAGAGTTAAAATTGTTTATAGATGCTTTCCTTTTTTTCATATTAGGTGAGAAAATGACATGGCCCCTCCCTGATATCCATTAGCAGCCTCTGTACTAATCATGATACTAAGGTGAAAATTTCATATTGATAATTAGAAGGAAAAATGTAAGCAATGGCTTGTCAAGTGAAACATTTTGCTTTCTTGTTCCATCTTGGCCTCTAATGATCATCCCTGAATAATTAGTAGATTATTTAGACCTAACCACATTCCTGTTACTGAAAAGGTAAAAAAGCCTACTCATGATTAACTCATTTTTCTCAAAGATAATAGTTAAGAGGGAGGAATTGTGAAGGAATGTGAATTTTTGATGTGACTTCAAGGCTCAAGATTTTGACATTTAAAATCAAGATGAAAATACAGCTGCATTAATTTGACTCTTATTCGTCTCCCTCTCTCTGCCTAGCTTGTCCAGGGTCTGTTTCCTTTCTTATTCACTCAGGCTGATGAACCCATTGGGACAAACATTAGGGGTTTATTTAAATACTTTAACATTTTTCTCTGCAAAATGTGGTTCTTCTTCAGATCCTCAGCTACTTGGGAGAACTGTTTGTATCTGGCCAAAACGTTGCTGCCTCCGCGAATCCAGTGGGGTGAAGAGATGAAATGGCCAAGGGCAGCAGCCTTGTGCATTACATTATCACCTGTCACTATGTCTTACATTCTCTGCAAGAACAAGATGGCCCTCCCCGCTCAGGCCAAGACCTTGAGCAGTGGCCAGATGCCCAGCAGCTTGTTTGACCTCATTAAAATTGAACGATCATGTTAATGTTTGAGTCTGAGGCCAAACCTCTTAGAGCTGTTTAAAATTTCTGAGGATATTATCATAGGAGATTTGGTTTGTGATCTTTCCTTAGTATTTTCTAGCAGGTCAGTCTAAATGGAAATAGACCAAGAGGGAATTAGATCTGGAAATTAGGCTTAAAAGCAAAACATGTGCTATAAAAAACACAGCTAACAACACATGGCTACTTATCTTTATTTATTTATTTGCTTCCAAACAATTCATGTTGTAAAAATCTGGAAAACACAGCAGAACCTCCATAGGTGACCACCTCCCTACACTGACCGCTTCCTTAAGTTGACCTAATTTTTCTAGATGTGACATGTACCGCATATACTGAAGGGAAGTTCTTCATGTTGTTCAGTTTGTTACCATCCTTTAGGTGGTCAATTTACAAAGGTTCTGCTATATGATCCCTAAAATTATAGTTAGATGAAAACGTGTAGAGAAAACTTGTAGACTACCAAAGTATTGCATTGGCTGCCCAGAGAGGCAAATAATTACAAATGGCGCTTATTTTCAAGGGATAGAGAATTGGGGGTCCTGACAGCATCTACCTCATACTATACTAAAACATAATCCTGACCTCTGCTTCCATGCCTATCCTGCTAAAGATCAAAACAGTGAATTTAGACCACATAGGAAGTGTAGCACAGGACAACAGTGCAATTTCCAGTGGCTTTGTCTGGCTCAGGTGGGATTGGTAGCTGATCAGATTTGGAGGCTGCAGATTTTCTTCAATATACCTCCACCTATGAGGGATAAATTTTTTACTTTCAGTTTAATTATTTACTGCCAAAGGGTGTATTTCCACCATTGCTTGGGCTCCAGTGAACTTCCCTGCACAGTGGTTCTGTCAAGTTGCTGCAAATGCCTCCACTAATTGGTGTCTTGCCCTGTTGTCCTCATGCTGAGTTCAGCATGAAGCTGGTCTCTCTCAAAGTACAGGCTGAGTGTGATGAAAGCCTTGCAACACCGCACAGCACAGATGTGAGGTGCCCGAATGTGTTTGTTCAATTAGCACAGACACTTTTCAAACACCGATAACGCAGGTGACCACATTTCATTGTTATTTCAGCTCTCTCAGAATGAGGTTTTCCACACTTGTGCTCTTGCCGGTTCTGGTACTAATCACTCCTTAAAACGACCATCAGCCATAGAGGTAGTCAGACAACTAAAAATGAATCCCCACCTTCCGCTGCCTGCTGGCTTCTTAAGCTCATAATGGGGTCCTTTCGGGCACAACCTTCCTCATGTCACTTTATATCTGTACCTCAGTCTCCTTGTCTATAATATTATGAATTGGGATTTAAATTGAATAACGTCCTTTCCATGTCTAAAAGTATAGGATTATATGACATAACTGGGTCATAGAACGGAAGTAAGGATTTAAAGAAACAGGTTGTAAGCTTTGCTACTTTGATTCATGGAGATTTTATCACCATGACTCCATTTTCTTTAGTCATTCTCTTTTATAAAGACTGAAAGTGGGAATAGGAGGATGAGAATAGCAGCATTCACCTTACCTTAGCAAAATCATAACAACTTACATTTGCACAATAACACTTAACCTTTTCCCAGGTATATTACATTTGTTCAGCACCTTTACATACACAATATGAGTTGAACTTCACAGCCGCCTATGGCTGAATAAAGCAGCTATTGTCCAGCATCTCAGAAAGGTCCAGTGGGAGAGATCAGTGGTTAAAGGCCAAGCTGGCGTGAGGCCATTTCTTTTGTTACTAGCACAATGACTATTCCGTGGCATGACCCTACCTCCATGCTTTATTGGCTGCTAATAACCCGTCTAATACTTCTTCCAACTTAAAAAGTAGAACTTTGCAATACGTAAGATGTACCCTTGCTGTTAGCTTACTTTGAAACCATGTTTGGTTGGTTTTTCAATGTATTTGGCGTCTAGTTGGGTTTTGAAAGTGAGATTGTAAAATTATCATAGAAGTTATTTGGTTTTTATTTTCAAAGACACGAGGAAAACTTGACCTTCTTAGAGCTGTAAGCAAAAGGATTCTACAGGTCTGTAATTGCATTGAGAAGCAATCTTTAAAAGAAGCACGTGTGTGACTGGTGGGTAGAATGGACATTAAATTACCTGGCAAAATCTAACTGCCTTCTTAAGTTTGGGACAAAATTGTCCTCTTCACACATAATTATAGGAAAGTATATTTAGATCAGCATTTCAGGCTCCAGAAGGATTTTTTTTTTTTAAATTCATGAAAAACGTGGTAATCAAACATTGGATAATCTTGGAAATTTTGTTTGCAATGTGACTTTTATTTTTAGGAAGCCAAGAGGAAGAGTCAAATGTGACCCAAGCGTCATGACTCATTGAGAAATCTAGACCTTGAGTTTTGACAATTACTGTATAACTTCTCAGGAAGTTTATCCTGTGGATGTGAAAATAAACCACAACGGCCACTTCTAAAACAGGAGTTCCCAAATTCAAAAGCAATGACTTTAGAACCTTCGTGTTAAAGGATGTTTGATTTCGTAACAAGCATTTGTGTGTGTGTAGCTAAAAAAAAAAAAGCTCTAAGGAAGAAACAAACATTTACATAAGTTATATCAAGATCAAACAAGATTATGCCATAAATTTTGGCTTATTGAAATCCTGAAGTAGACTTGAGAGTCTTTACATTAGCATGGTCACTTTTTAAATAAATAAGCACCTTGCTAAATAGCATCTCCTGTTTTCAACCCCCCCCTCCCCTCACAAGGAGATCTTTAGGGAATCCACGCTGCCTCTTTCAAACGGCATTAACCAAACACATTTGACTCATTTTCTTGACTGAGTTGCCCCTTTGTAGTTCGGCCAAGTCATTTTTATTTTGGGATGCAGGGAAAGATTTTTACTTTTGTTTTGAAAATCTTGCAGATCTACCGAACAAACCACCAGCCTGATCTCTTTCTTTTGTAAGTTATATAAGTCGTGCTGTGTGAACTAACATGTTGTCACTATTGTCCTAAAGCAAGAGCCAAACTGGTGAGAAACCACCTACTGCTGAATATCAAGCCTGTGCCAAAAAGGCAACAGCTACACGCTGTTCTGTTTTGCCCTGAGTGATCAAACAATCCTGAGAGCAAACAGGAACTTCAGCAGCAGGAATCAAAGGCCTTCACCAGCCAAGCAGAGTGGAGAGAAGCAAGGGAGGGCTTTTCTTAAGGTGAAGTGACGTGACGTTATGCAGATAAAGGCCCCCTTACTTTGTTTTCTGTTCCGCACTATTGGAGGGAAACATTTCAGGCTGATGCAATTTTTATTTAACGGATAGAGAAACAAGAAAGGATCATTTCTGGAATGATCTTGTTTATCTTACATGGAAAAGAATTTAAGAAAACTCAGTCTCTTATACATACACACACACATTTTTAGTTAAGACCTTCCATATAATCTTTTATAGATGAAACAAGATAGAATATTTTAGGGTACCAATCTTAATAGTAGAGTTAATGAGAAGTAATATTTTTAAATGTTACTAAATCCTTCCAGAAAGTTGTTTCTGTGCGCCAAAATGTAATCTCACTTTTGCTAGGTATTGAGAGGAATTACAAATACTTACTTTGTTTTCTCTTCCCCACTATTAGAGGAAAAAAATTGGAAGAATTGATCTCTTATAAGGTAGTTAATAATGAATAGCTTTAAAGCTGTGTCCATGTAGATCCTTGCGAATGATTGAAGATGTAGAAAATGATATTTCCATCACTGTACGTTACTTAAAAACCTTCAGAGTAACACTATGGTTTTGGAGACACTAAAATGAACAGGCAGACAGAGGGATAGTTTGTTGCTTCTAGTTAGTGGTTTTCATACTAAATCCATCATTTAGCCATTTATTCTTTTCATTACTTATATTCTCGACAGATTAACATCATCACCAATGTTTAGTCGCAGGCCTCAAACTATAGAAACTGTGGTTAGATTTAGCAAGACTTGGATTCACAGTATTGAGGACATAATGTGTGAGGCATAGACAATTCCTGGCTTCTTGTTTTCATCATGGCTTAGTCCAGCGGTTCTGAACCTGTGGGTCGTGATCCCTTTTTAACAATGAAAATACATTGCGGCATTAGGAAGGTTGAGATCCACTGGCTTCCTCAGTCAGGCTGCTATAACAAAGTACCACAGATTGAGGGGCTTATAAACAGCTGATGCTTGTTTTTTCTCATAGTTCTGAAAACTTGACCTTTGAGACAAGGGGCCAGGGGCTGGGTTCTGGTGAGGGCTCTCTGCTGGGTTACAACTGCTGACTTCTCATTGCATCCTCTCATAGCAGAGAGAATAAGCAGCTCGTTTGAGACTCTGCAAGGACACTGATCCCATTTTTGAGGGCACCACCCAACTTCTTCCAATCTTAATTATCTCCTAAGGACCCTATTTCCGAATACTATCACATTGGGGGGTAGGGAGGGTTTCCACATATGAATCTGGGGGGAACAAATCATTCAGCCCATAACATGGCCTGTGATGAGACAGCTCTCACTAGTCTCGGTCTCAGCTGTGTTATGTACTGTATTTCAGCCTTATCAACTTATTTGAGATTTGTCTCTCGGGTGAGACCACACTCCCATGTCTGTGCATTTGCACGGTGTTAGGGAATAATGTTTCTTTCTCGTGTGTGGTTTGTCTGTGAACACGGAGGAAGTTTCCTGCAGTGACATTCCTTACTTCATTCCTCTTTGCGTGTCCTCACATTTTCACTGCCGAGAAGGTAGCGTGTGACCTATCTAACTAGAGGTTTTGGAAAGAGAAACTGAGCAGCAGTATGCCAATCGTTCTTTTTTTATTTTTATTTTTGGGAGCTGGTCTCTTAGCATCTACTTGCCCACGTATTTAGCCTATATCCTCTACCACGGCCTTTTATGGCCTTTTAGAATTTTCTTTCATCCTGCCTTAGTCAGTTGGGGATGCTATAACAAACTGCCATAGACCAGATCTGGAGACTGGAAGTTCGAGGTCAGGGCCCCCGCGTGCTCATGGTGTTGTGAGGATCCTCTTCCAGGTTGGAGAGTGCCAACTTCTCTCTGAATCATCACGTGGTGGAAAGAAGTGAGAGAATTCTCAGGGTCTCTGATACAGGCATCATATTCATGATGCTTCCCCCATCAAGACCCAAGCCCTTCCCAAAGGCCTTACCTCCTAATAGCGTTAACTGGTGGTTAGGATCTCAACGTATGAATTCAGTCTGTAATAGTTCCCCTATGCTATTTCTTTGAATTATTTCTCAATTGGTTCTTATTTTGGGGGAAAAATGTGCTTTTTGTTGGGCCCTGGTGAACTTACAACACGTGTCCTGTGTCTTTTTCCTGCTATGCCTTTTGCCTTCTTTTAATCATTTTAAAATGCAACTTCAGCGTCATCCCCTCTCTGAGTTTCCTCTTTATTCTGTGCTCCTGTAGAATCACACACATCCTTCTCTGTAGCTTATTTTCGTGTCTCTTTCCCACCAAATTGCAGACTACTTGAGTGCAGAGCCCACCTGGTTTATCTTTGTTTTCCCAGCACCTGCCACAGAACCTGCCATATAGTAGATACTCAATAAAGGTACTTGGAATGGAGTAAATGATGTAAGATCAAATTTTCACCCACCAATTTTGAATTATGAGTTAATGCCTGTAGTCACAAATAAAATTCATGAGTGTTTTTCCTTCTTCAGAAACTGTTTGTCTTCTCATTGCCCTCTTTACTTTTATCCACCATAATTATGAAGACACACCTCCAGGGATTTTATTCTGAAAATTGCTCAGTCCTCGATTCCAAAGGGCCTAGCAGTGGCTAAGTATCGGCATCTGTGTTTCTTTCTCAATATAATTATTTTGACTGGCATAGCCAGTAAACGTACAGATGAGCGTGAATATATGTAGGCACCTTGGGAATGGGAGTTTATATTTGAAACTTAGCAGCAGAATGCTGGAGATGAGGAGCTGAAAATATGATCTATGTATTTTGTGACCCTGGCTAGAAATAAATCCAGAGGCCCACGCTAATAAAGTGGCTCATTTGAAGTCAATGATTTTGAGATGAGGGGCAGAGTAGCAACTGGCAATTGACTCTCGGCAGACAGCAGATCAGGTCCTAAATCAAAGGGCAGCCTTCATCCTTGTTTGCTATGGACATGGCGTCTGCCGTTCATCATCTGCTTTAGTCCCACCTTGCACGTGATTGACGCCTATTTACTGTGCTGTTTAGTATCTTTTCATGTGTGTCCCTCCTATCCTCCTACGTGGGTTGTAAGCCCCTCTAGAGTAGTGTGACAGAAGGGATACCCTTCCTTGTATTATCTCAATACAAAAAATACTAAAAAACCTCAAACGTGGCCTTGACTCAGTGTCTTACGTATAAAGGATGCTCACAGAAAGCTTTGTGACTGGTCCTTTATAACACTGAGAAAAAAAGTAACTTCTGACACATAAAAAATGCAAATAGTTATAAATCTCCGTGTTTAATCTCTAAAAGGTAATGGAAATCACCAACTATTTGATCCTCATATGGGCTATCCTTTAGTTCCCCGTTTATGACAAAATCAAGCAGATTTTCCTTCTCGTTTACTTACGGGAAGGACTATTCTATGCGAAGGTGAAATAACCGAGCTCCTGGAATGTTTCAGTGATTCCCAGTTCCTTATTGTTAAATACTGTGCCACTGCTGAGTTCTGGGAGAAAATAAATGCCTTCTCTTCAAAACCTGTCTATTAAACTAAAAGACAGGTGTATCATGTTTACAAGGGATGTGACATTATAAACTCAGCCAAAACAACCCATCCAGATGTGCAGTGATCTGTATCCGTGAACCCAGAGAACCCTGTCACAGGTTTTATGGGTAATTTTTGTTTGCGAGCAGTTAGACACCTTTGCAGCCAACTGGAATGTGGCCAATATCAGTAACAACCCACAGATGAAAAACCATTATCTAATCAACTCCCATCAAACCAGTCAGTGGTAAAACAGTGCTTCCCTGAAACACTTTTTACAGATAACATTTTGGTTGTTAAATTTATGAAGTGTAAAGTTATATAACTTCTTTTTTCAAAAAGTCAAGACTGCATTTCCATACACACTTCCACCCACAAAACACAGTTTGGCAGTGGAAGCACTAATAAGGTCATTGACAAAAATAAATTACATAAATTGTATTTAGCAATTTTCAACATTCACTGAGAAAGTCCACACAGGGGGCATGGCCTTGCCAATTATGAAAAATGTTATCCTGAATAATTAGCAGAGTGTGTTGACAAAAATGTCAGCATGAGCGGAGGCAGTGTGCTTTATCTACTGGCGTATAAGATACACCTTTTTGAACCCAAAGTTTTGCTAATTTAACATGTTTTCCTCTTGCAGGCATACTATAAATGCTTCCACACATTTGGTATGGGTAGTGCTTGTTTTAGAAGAAACCACTTTTGTTCTATAGAGCGGTGTATATTGTGGTGAAATCTTGCGTAGCTTGCGTGGTCAAGTGGTAACTCTCTTTCTCTTGCGGTGCAGATATTCACTGCCCCCCCCAAGAATGTCCGCACTGACTTGAATCCCCTATTAAAAGAGCCTGGGGACATGGTCAATCTCTGTCTCCACCAGGATGAAATTGAGTTTCCTGGGTTCTTTCTGTTCTCAGCCTCACTGGATTCAAGGCATGGGCAACCCCAGCCCTGCAACCCACACAGCTGAGCTTACCCAGGCAGGCACTTTGGCCATCGGCTGTTCTAATGACTTGCAGTTACTTCAGCCACTTTGGATACAGAGGAGAAATTACTGAAAAGAGGAAGTAAGGGGAGCTTCGTTACTCACTGCAAAGAGCTTCGTCATTTTAGCTACAAAACATAAACTTTTGATTTTATAAGTTTCAGGATAAAAAAGATATTGAGATGTACATTTTAATGGCTCTTTTGGTCATTCTTCTGAAAGCACTCTCTCAGCAGTCACAAACAGCCACCTCAGACCAATGCAAAACCATCTGAAGACTCTTCTTTCTGTCTTTGAGGCCTCTGGCCCTGACGGCCGACCCACCCCTCCCGTGGACAGCTCTGCTGTTTCTCTCTCTCCTTTACTCGCTTCTCTTCTTCCCTGCAATTCTCTGAATGTAGGAGCTTCCCAAGCTGTGTCTTTCCTAGTTTCTTCCTAGGTAGTCCCAGCATCTCACCCTTTCCCATGGCCCCCATTATGATTTATGGTAAGTAGCTGTCCAGTTTCTCTCCTCCCGCCTGAGCTCCTGGAGCCCATTCCCACCGTCCACATGTGTTTTGTGTATTTCATACCTCATCCGGCACGCTGAAAGCCAAGCTGAACTTTTTCTCTTAAACATTGTCCTCTCATTCTCATTTCCTCATTTGTATTAACTGCTACGTCAGTGTCATGGTCAGATGGGATCAAAACCTCAAAGTGGGCGTTGACTTGTCCTTCACCTCAGCGTCACAAGTATGTCACGTTCTTCTTATGGACGTGTCTCACACCCCCTCCTTTCTCACTGTCAGCTCTCAGTTCATGTTTTCACTGCCTCCTCAGAGGGCTGACATAACCTGTTAGCCGGCATTTAAGGCTCTTTGGACTTCAAGTCATCTTATAAAATGCCTCCAGATTTATTTTTGTGAAAAGAATATTTTTTGTTTCATTCACTAAATATGTACTGAGGAGGATTACCATATGACCTGGTCCCTTTCCTGGATAGGTACCTAAAGAGAATAAAAAGAACACTTCCTAGAGTTCTCTGTGCTCTAGTGTTTATAACAGCATTATTCACAATAGACAAGGAAACAACATAAGTGTCTGTTAAAAAAGAATGGATAAAGACATGGTGATACACACACAGGCATGTTACTCAGCCTTATAAAGGGAGGGACTGTCATCTATGACAGTAGTGATGACCCCAGGGAATGTTATAGTAAGTGGATAAACCAGATCTGCAAACTGCAATGAACTCACGTGTGAAATCTTTTTAAAAAGGTCAAATACAGGGCGGCGCCTGTGGCTCAAAGGAGTAAGGCACTGGCCCCATATGCTGGAGGTGGCGGGTTCAAACCCAATCCCAGCCAAAAACTGCAAAAAAAAAAAAAAAAAAAAAGTCAAATATATATACTAAAAATAGTAGGATAGTGTTTATAAAGAACAGGGAAGGGGAAGAAATAGGAAAACATAGGTCACAGGGCATAGCCTTGTGGTTATAGAGGATGAATAAGTCCAGAGGGACTTGTAAGTGCTGTAGAAGGAATGTAGTTGATAATATTATTTTGCATATTGAAAATTTACTAATAGAGTAGATTTTGGGGGCCCTTGCTGTGCACACACTTAAATGGGTAATTATGTTAATTTGCTTACCTGTTATAATCATTTCACTATATGTTTATCAAAAAATGTGTACTTTACATATATACAATAAAACATAGGTAAATACATACAATAAAATGTTTGAGTTTGTATTATGTGCTGGGGATTCTCATAAATTCTGAGGTACAAGTGTGAGACATGGTCTTGTCTTTAAAGAATTCCTAAACAGGTAAACAATAACTATAATCAGAGTGATTGGTGTAATGATAGAAGTATTTTCTTATCTCAGGTCACCTGCTTAGAATTCCTTTCCTCCTAGTACTATCTACTTTCTTGTCATTTCTAAGACCCAGGTAAAATAGCATCGACCTTACAGTGTTTCTCCTTGTTTTGCCTGATCATATTTCCTTCATTTGATATTCTATATAATTTATTTTTCGAATCATTTATTTGGAAAGTAATCACCTGATAGTTTGCCATCTCTTTTTAATGCTAATTTTAACTGTAATTTACTATTTTGTCTTATATTGTCATTCAGATTTTCCGTGTCCCAAGATTAGTAAGTCGGTCTTAAAGTTCTTTCTAGCTTCCCCAGTTCTTTATAGTGCATTACTATTAGGTATTCAAATGCAAACATGACAAATGATAGGTAATAGTAAGGACCTCTTACTGGGAAAGTAAGTTCATATCTGTTTTCTACTTTGGTTTACATCTGATATTCACATAAAATAGTTTGAAATATGTTTATATGCTTAAATTTTTAAACAATCAAATTTATATTTTATGCAAGCAAGCATAAAATATATCCCTTTCAAAACCTGTCCTTGCAATTTCTAAATCTCATCTACTTTTAACAATTCCTACAAGAATTATTGATAAAAATGAAACCTAGTGTAGTCTCCTATGAGAAAAAATACATCCTTTACAATAATTTCCCCACGATTTGTTTTCTGACTCAGAGATTTTTGTTGTTGTTGTTGAAACATAATCTCATTTTGTCACCCTTGTAGAGTGCTATGGCGTCACAGCTCACAGCAATCTCAAACTCTTGGGTTCAATTGATTTTCCTGCTTCAGCCTCCCGAGTAGCAGGGACTACAGGTGCCCGCCACAACACCCAGCTATTTCTTAGAGACAAGGTCTCGGCTCTGGTTTAGGCTAGTCTCCAGCCTATAAAGCTCAGGCAACCCCCCTGCCTTGGCCTCCCAGAGTGCTAGGATTACAGCCGTGAGCCACCACACCTGGCCTGATTCAGGAGATTTTGATCTTTGTCAGTTTGTTCTCAAAGTGTTAATATGAGAAAATAAAATGTGATGTTAATAATATGGGGATTGAAAATTCCTTTAGATAATATTCTATATTTATGTTGAATAATGAACTAATTCAAATTAAATTACTTAATTGAACAGTGCCCTATTGCTGGCATAACACATTACCACATACTTCGTGGGTTCAAAGAACCGTGTTGTTACAGTTCAATGCATCAGTAGCTCAGTATGGTTCTCTCTGGTCTAAAATCAAGGCATCTAAAGGCTGAATTCTTTCCTGAAGACCTGAGGGAAGAATTAATTTTCTTCCTTTTTCCAGTCTAGAGCCCCCACATTCTGTGGCACCCCCTTCCAGCTTCAAAACCAGAAGTAGGGAGGAAGGAATGAATCATCCAGACCTAGTCAAGCCTTTAGATGACTCAGTCCTATCTGACATCCAGACTGAATTTGCATGAGGACTCTGAGTCACAGGTAATGGTAATTTGTTATACAGCAATTGATCACGAATTCATCATCTGATCCACCATTCCCAACATGTGCTCTGAGAAGCACCAATTCAATCAGATGCTCTTTTAAACATTAATTCATTATAGTAATAATTTTGAGGAACTCTATATACTATATGCCCACTCTTGGACAATTAAAATACACACTAGTAGGGAATAAATAAGTTTCACTTTCAATGTGAATTAAATGTATTTGATTGTAGACCAGTCCCTACCACAACCATCCCTGTCACCTGTTTTCAAGTAATATCTATTGACAGTCTATGAGGCACCTTTTGCAAACTTCTGATTCATTCTAGTTCTCCTCTTTTTAAAATGAGAAATTGAATAGTAAAGAGGTTGTATTTTTTCTCAAAATCTCTTAATTTGAGCAGAAAAGTGAGTTCAGAAGATAATGAGGCTGGAACTCCGGCCTTCTGATTCCTATGTTCTTTACTTATGCTGATCAAAGTTTGCTGTGGGACAGTATGTGAAAAGATGCTTAGTAGTATCAAGGAGAGATGTCTGTTTCCCATTGACTAACTTCTCTTGCCTCCTAGTCTATGAAGGTCTGACACTCTCTACCAATGTTTGTAATAGAAGCCTGTATTGCAATACTAATAAAAATATACTTTATTCTGTTTTACCTATAATTTAGAATAAATTAAGTATATATTTGAGGATCTGATAGAAAAAATATATAATAAATGAGAATTCTAGATCACTGAAGAAGAGTGCAGTACCCCCTCTGGATTGTCTTATAGTGGCCCCACTTTGACATTTTTGGCCATATCCTCCCCATGGGATAAGAAGTCTTTAGGGGCCAATAGGACTTTCCCTCCCTAGAGTTCACATTCCTCTCCTAGACTATATTTCAGGTGCCCAAGATACTAGAGGTCACTGCTCAAAGTGTTCTTAGGGTCTAGGCAATCTTAGGGGCTAGCATAGCGGTTCTCAATCTGTTGGTTGCGGCCCCTTTGTAACAATGAAAATGCATCCTGCATATCAGATATTTACATTATGATTCATAACAGTAGCAAAATTATGGTTATGAAGTAGCAAAAAAAATAACTTTATGGTTGGGGGTCACCACAATACGAGGAACTGTATTTAAGGGTCCTGGCATTAGGAGGCATTAGGAAGGTTGAGAACCAGTGGTCTAGCATCTTCCATGGATACACCCTTCCACAGCAGACCATGCCACAGTCTCCATGCAGAAGGCCTGATGGTGGCCAAAGGATGATTTTGTGGAGTATAGACAAATCCCTAGACTCTTCATAGTATAAGTTGGAACTGTGCAAAGAGAAGGAGAATGTTTGCAGGCTGGGAATTGGTTCTCCTGGAGCCTCAAATTTAGGTACAAATTTTCCATGCTGACCAGTAGTAGGATTGCATCTGTGAATAGACACTTGACTCCAGCCTGGATAAAATAGTGAGATCCCATCTCTAAAACTAAACAAATAATAACCTGCTAACCCCCCACCCCCATCAAACTCAAAACCTCTTAGTCTGCATATTCTAAATTAGAACCAGGCTGACAAATTGTTAAGAAAGTACACTTGTCAAGGTAAGTGGATAGAGCATATTTAACAGTTTATCCTGGATTTAGAACTTTAGAATATTTACACACATGGTATGTGGGCCTTCATTTGTACTCCTGCAGTTTCACTGGAGGCAGAGGGTGTGTTTTGTGTGTGTACGCATGCACTCATTTGTTGAAGGGTTTACAGGCAGTAAAGGAGTGGCGTGGGGTGGGGAGGTAAGATGAATACATTTTCCAGCCTTGTTTCTGTTTCTGGACCTTTCATTCTTTGTCAAAATAAAGCCAGTTCTTAGGTACATGAGATTAATTTAGACATCTGGTAGATATTTATTACATAATTTTTAGAAGGATTTAAAACTATTTATTGCCTGTGTATCATACATTCATCAGCAGTTAAATTCCTGGATTGAGATTCTCAGTTTAGCTAGATTCTGGGGAGCCTAAATGCAAACATATTTCAGTTCTTAAAATTTTTCTTTGTCTTAGTTCCTTTAGCCCAGTGTTTATAAAGGGTGGTTGGTCCAGGACCAGCAGCTCTGGTATCACCTGGGAACTTTTTTTTTTTTAAATTAAATCATAGCTGTGTACATTAATGCAGTCATGGGGTACAGTGTCCTGGTTCTCTATACAATCTGAAATATTTTCATCAAACTGGCTAACATAGCCTTCATATCATTTTCTTAGTTATTGTGTTAAGATATTTATATTCTACTTTTAGAAAGATTCACATGTACCCTAAAAAGAACCATAGGTGTGGTCCCACCAATCACCCATCACCTGGGAACTTGATAGAAAAAACCCCCAAAAAACCTGGCATTCCCCCAATGTCAAAACCTCCTAAAACCTCTGAGATGGGCAGGCCCAGAAGTCTGTTTACTGCAGCCTGCTAGGTGATTCTGAAACAGTCACAGCTAAAATGCAGGAACCACCGCTTTAGCCTAGATTGACTTCTCGATGGAGTTGATAAAGAGACAAATACTCAAATACTTTTCTTTGTTTCTGGCCATATTGAGTCAATAGGGACTGAACCCTCATTATTGAGAAAAACAGCATTTTATAGGTGAAGCAAATTAAATTCTTTCTAGAAGAAAGGAGTGCACCATTGTGTTCAGAGGTTGCTGCAACTGCCGGATTTTATCTGCTGGCTGCCTTTGGGTGATGCTTGCTCTCTTTTGGATTTCCTTACGTTTATATTTAGCAGTGGTTCCAAGTTGCAGTTTTGATATTGTTGTTGTTTTCCAGGCCCAAAGCCTGAAAGGTACTTCATCAAGTACTGAAATGTCATAAAGCAGAATCAATAAATTAAGTTAAAATTCAACTTCAGAGTTCGAGAGCAGAAAGAGAAAAATGCCAGTATTTCTCTACATGCACTTTAACTTCCAGAAGGAAAACAAATCTGTTGCTTAGATTGTTTTGTTTTTGTTTCTGCGGTTTTTTTCCCCCACAGTTTGATTAAATTCTCTGATCATAATAGCAATGCAAGCCCACTCTGATATTTACTGTGAACTGAATAATAATAAAAAAGGATGAGTTTTTTGTCTAGTAACAGAAAAGGAAGATGGAAAGCCAATAATACTAATTTCTGAAATTTTGGCTAGGGTTAATATTTATTAATTTGTTAATTGATGTTTAATATAATTTTACTTTGTATCTATTTAGAAATAAAGAGAATTAATGTAAAACAGAAAAACAAAAATGGATTGGTTATACAAGTGCTACAGCATCAATGTGGATGTATCATGGCCTTACATTGGTCAAATGGTCTTCTTGACTTTATTCATCCACTGTTTCCATATGAATATTGTTGCCAGTGACATTGCTGTAAGTGAATGTGAAAGGAAGCTGACCCTTATCTGCTGAAACCTGTTAAACCTACTCATAAGCACTGCTAGTCTGTGCAATCACTTTCATCATTAGCCACTGTTTTGAGTCTCACTCTGCACCCTGGGTAGATTGCCATGGCATGATAGCTCAAAGCAACCTCAAACTCTTGGGCTCAAGTGATCCTCTTGTTTCTGCCTCCCAGGTAGCAGGGATTATAGCTTAGCTAGTTTTTCTATTTTTAGTAGAGATGGGGTCTTGTTCTTGCTCAGGCTGATCTGGAACGCTTGAGCTCAAGTCATCCACCGATCTTGGCTTCTCTGATTGTTACAGCTACCATGGCTGGCCTGTTTTCTTTTTTTTGGAGGACACATATATTCAATGGTTAGACTTTGGTCGCATTCATTGATTTGTTATTTATGAATATTCTCACTCATTTCTTGGGTCTATGTTTTGTTCTTAAAAATTTATCTTAAGGTTCTTGAAGATCAAACTTCTTTATTTCATTTGCATTTCTACCAGCACTTAAAAGTGTTCTATTCTTAGTGGAAATTAAATAAACTATTTGAAAATAACTAACATTGCAGCTCACTTGAGTAATGTCAGCTTGATTCTGTACCAGTGTTACAAGGGCATATAGAATACATATAGTAAAAAGGAAAATTCTTTCAAAATATCTCACCAAGTTCTATAGCTATGTCTTAATATGTGGACCTTTATATTTCTTATTTTGTATAAAGGATGTTTCTATGATATATAGTAGAATTATTTTTTACTAATATTTTAATTGACAAATCATAATTGCATACATTTATAGGGTGCAACATGATGTTTTGATATATGTACACAATGTGGGATTATTAAATCAAATGAATTAACATATCTATCACCTCATTTAGCTATCATTTTTATGGGGAGACATTTTGTAGTTATTTTTAAACTCAAACTTTTATATTATAAATACAGGCTTACTATGAGTTCCACTCAGAGGAAGGAAGTAGCAAGCAAATGATTCTTACATATTTCAGAGAGAACAAAGATTCAGAAAACAAAGTTGCGCACTGAGAAAAATCTAAAGAAGAAATGTATATAATCAGAGAGAATGTTTTGATTGAAAACTTTGTGTTAAAAATTTTATTGGCTTTATACTTCTAAGTTTAAAGTTGCAATTTTTATTTGCTAAAATGTTTTGATGTACATTTAACTATTAAAGGTTTTGTTCAAAATGAATATTTGAAAGTAAAGAATGACTCATCTTCTGCAAACTTCCATCATTGAAAATGAGTCCATGCCCATTCTGTTAATACTTATTTTGAGAGTATTGTGCATTCTATTCCCTCACCACGCTTGGCTCTTTAAGAAATGACCATCGAAAGAGGAGACAAGTAAATATAGTTTCATTGGATAGAAATTCACAATTGTTTAAAATCTGTACAAATGAGAATATGACCAAAGTATTACAATCTGATCATTATAAACAGAGAGCATGCTACTCACACAACAACACAACATACCGAAAAGCCTTATCTTTCATTTCAATCCAACTATAGTTTGAACATGCAGCAAATACTATTTGTTTACCATGTGCTAAGTATCATGAATTTAAAGAATAAATTTCCCTGCCTCAAAGTAGCTGATAGTCTAGTAGTAGGAGATAAAAATCCACAGATAAGTAAAAATAAAGTTACCTACTCTCTTTTTATCCTAAGAGTTTGATATTGTAAACAACTAACAATCACTTGCGTGTGCTTGGCTAAAATTTTTAATTCTAAATTCATGCTTGAGTATGAAATTTAATTAATGTGTTATGAGCAATGATAATAGAAACTGGTAAGATGAAGAAGTATTAGTCACACTTATCCTGAGATGCAGATTTAATGAATTTGCTCTTACTAGAGACAAAATAATTAGCTAACCTACATTGGGAGGTCAGGTATTTTGTAATGTCTCATAAATATAGAGGATATATCTATAATTATAAAATAATACTGTAATTTTGCACCTACAAGGTTAATTTTGTATTACAAAAGTAAATTGAGACCTTGTATGCCTTAACCTTGGATGATTTCATGTGCAATCACTGAATCATATTTTCAGTTTGGTCTTCAACTAATCCTCAAGAGATACTGAAGAGGGATGTTGGCTGCATTTTGATGTACTATCTAGACCGCCAAAGGCACCCTCCGGTGTGCGAGGACCACGGATGTATTATAAAAGCAAATTTGTATATCACAACCCCGTCTGTGAAACTCCAGACACCTACACTCAATCCTCACCTATCCTTCTGGGATAGGATTGTAGTGTGCAGTTTTATTGCATTTTACAAGTGGGATAAATAACTAGCTTCAGGATGGCTGCAGAGCAGGTAATAAAACAGAGCTCTTTTTATTTCTTATCCTATAATTTAGCTACTGCTTTGCCTAAACAAGTCATTATATTCTCTTTTACAGGCGTCTGGAGGTCTTCTTATTTAGAAATCTTGTCTTTTCAATTAGATTTGGGGCTAGGCTACTTCTTCCATGTCATAGAGCATTGATCACACAGTAGGTGCTTATAGTTTTTAGTATTTGTATTAAATTTCTAAGGTTCTTTACTTTATAACAACAGGCCATACTGAATGGAAAGTTTAAAGATCATGGGCATGTGGATTCATGACTATGTCTGACTCTGGGCAAGTTGGATGCCGACTTTGGCTTTGATGTGCCTGTGCCTTCCCAAATACATTTTCTCACTTGGAACAACAAAGCTGCAGTTTTCTGACTTTTACAAATGAGAAGTGCTGCAGAATAAGCAAAAACTGTTTCAATTCCTCTGAGAAACTTATTATGTAAATATACATTCTTATGATCATAAATAATGATAATTTATTTTCTGAGGCGTTAATGCCAAAGCAGAAGTCATTTGAGAAGGCAGACATTTGTTAGTTGCATGGAGGTTTCATCAAATCAAATCTCCATTCAGAGATAATAGATACTTAAATGGATTTTCCTTTTTCATGAATGCACCTCAAGGTTTAGCGGCAAATGCATTGTTAAAAATATCAGGCAATAATAACAATAATTTTTCTAAAATCTTTATGGCCTGCCAAATTTATAGCATGAATACAAGTAGAAAATCACCATCCTTTGGAAGATTGAATTTGATTCTTTTTAATTTATTTATTCATTCAAGTTAGAAACCCAATCACAAATTCCTGAGACTTGCTGGTCTTAGGGTTTTCATTAGACTTAAGATGTTTTAGTTTGAAATGTAGTTTTTATATTCTTTGCTCCCAGGGAAAAAAAGTTGCCTGTCCTTTTTTGTAAGAGAGCATTATAAGATGCAACTAACTATAAGATTGAAATAGTATCAGTAATTCTCAGACTTGGGCGATACCTGTGAGGTATCTTATTAATCTCCGTGAATAAATAAGGAATTTATAAGTTATGCTAATGAGCTATCCCAGATGAAACTAGGGGATTCTTCAAAAGATGGAAGTAAAGGCAGATAGTTCTGCTCAGTTTTGTTCCAGAGACAGAAAATTTCAGCAAGTTATAGAAGGGTAAATTGTAATTCTGTGGAGGAAGGGAATTCCTAGTCATGCCCACACACATAATAAAGCATTCACAGCATCTCTTTTAGGAGATAAAAAGTATTTCCGAATCCTGCTGTGGTCTTTAACCTCATGGATCTTAAGTGCCTCTCAACTCTGAAATCTTGGTAGTTTTATTTGTCTTTATTGCAAAATCCTGAATACAAAACTCAAGGAGTCCTCAAACGAATATCCCCTTCTAATCTTCCAAGTATGTTGATTAAAATTCTATTTTTTTCCAATTCAACATGTCAAAAATTTCAAGTCATATTTCCTCTTTCGTATCTCCCTCCTAAAATCTCTTACAACTGACCAGTTACTTAAAATTCAGTGTCAATGTCAAATGTTCTGTTCTGTGTTATCTCTCATTGTATAAAAGCTGATCTAGGTGCCCTGTATTACTGCGGCAGCTTCTTAACATGACTTCCTAACCTCTGCATAGCCACTGTAATCTGTAACTTCCTTTTACACGTCTTTTATTATGTTGCTCTCAGTAAGAACATGACACTTAATCCTTTTTGTTCAGATCTTCTCATCCCAGTAGTTAAGACTTTTTAAAAAATTTCAGATTAATATAAGGGTACATACGATTAGGCTTTAAATCTTTCTTAATGTGCCCCAAACATAATCAATATTTTCTCTTATTGCTTCCAAACAGCCAATTTGTCCACTGCCACACCCCTCAATCTAAGATGCACACAAACTATGGAGACAAGTACAGGCAAAATCTTAAACTCTTTTTTTGTCCCTCCCAGAATATTTCTTAGACTTACCTTATCCTACAATCACCTGTCATTTATTCTGAAATTCACTTAAAACTCACCATGTGTTCTGTATCAAAAGAGTATCCACTTTGTAAAACATCTGTCCGCTAGTTTTTGTTTCTCAGTGCATATGAAAATTATAAATACCGCTTTAACTATTTTTAAAGTTGCAATTCTGTATATCATAATTTCCCACAGAACCTAAAGCAGTATATACTTTAAACATTTAGTAAACACACATTAGGTTCCCATCAAATGAGGAATCAATAATTAGAAGTATTAGATATTAAATGGAGGAAAAGACAAAACTGATCCCCCGGAAAAACACAGCTGAAGCATCTGTGAGTGGACATGTTCCCACCAATTCTCTTAGAGCTGGAAACAATCTCAAGTTGCAGTAGAGACAGCCCTGATTTACACCATGTCTTTTCCCTAGGTCCATTTTGATGAGCAGTATGCCATGGGCTATTAGCCTCCAAAACATTTTGGGTTAAATAAGATAGCTCACTGCACATAATTCTCATTTTGCAGTGAGAGCTTTAGGGTTTATTACATCTGAACTACTATGGAGCACATCATCTTGACTTTGATTTTTTACAATGTGTTAAAGATGAAGAGAGATTTTAGTGAATTCGATTCATATCATCAGTTCATTTATTAGCTGATATAATAATGGAACCATAAACCTGTCACCCCTGGTGGCACTAATGAACTCCTTTTTGAGGTCTTTCAAAAGGTGATATTTGAATAGAAGTGAATATTGGTTCTTTATTTCTAGAGGTGCAAGGACTGCATTTGTGGGTGTGAGATCTTATTCCTTGTTAGTGATTGATTGATGTGTCCTTTGAAGAAAGAATATAGTTTTCCTGAAATTCCTAGAATTTCTATTTTATTCTTATCCTCATCTCAATCTTAATTCCCTATACTTATTGGATGTTTTGGGTAGAGTCTTTCTGTTAAAGTAAGTAGAGAAATAGAAATAGAAAATCTAAACATGATTTTTATAGAAGGTCTTTAATTTTTAATGCCTTAACCTTAAAAGTATCTGTCATTCTGTGAGCCCAGAAATATGTGCCTACACAAAATTAAATAATTAGCAGTTCACCAACATAATACTGACAATACCAACATCATGGATCATATAATTGGGAGTCTGCAGTGGAGGCAGACATTAATAATTATAGCACATTTTATTTAATTATAGACAAAATAAGAGCTATGAACAAAATGAGCATATCATAGGGAGACCTGATAAGTCTGGGAAGGAAAATAGAGTTGAGGGGGAGGCAGTGTTAGATCAGATCCTTTGAAGAAGTAGATTCCAACCGTGACTGAGCTCTGAGTAGAAGAAAGGACTTAACGAGGTGAAGGTCAGGAACTGAGTATGGAAGGGACTTCCAGGGAAAGTAACCAACATGTTACTTAGCTCTTCAGAGTCACCGAGGAGTGATCTGTGTGCCTTGAATACAATGAGAAAGAAAAGAAGGACACGTGAAAAGTGAGCAGAGGTCATGACATAAAACATCTCATTAGTAAAAACAAGGAGTTTGAATATTATTCTAAAGTAATGAGGAGTCTTCCTCTAATGATGTGATACATTTTAAAGAGTAATCTGATTTTTGGAAACGGGAAAGACTGGAATCAGAAGACTAGGAAGGATGTTTTAACAATAGTTCTAGAGAAAGAGCTGATGGTACTTGGGCCAGGAGAGAAGAAGATGGATTTGAGATGTATCAAAGAAGCAGAATATGGTGATTGCTGTGAAGTAGAGGGGGGAGAGAGGAGCTGTCCTTCCAGATTTATGGCAGACACCACTGGGTGGATGATGTTGTCATTTACTGAAACGGAAATGGTAGCAGAGCAAGTGTTTGAGTTTAGTTTGGGCCAAGTTAGGTTTGAGTTGCCTAAAGAGGGGCTGACAGGAAGGCAGTAATGGCTAAGAGAGTAAAGCTGAATGGGACCCAGCTTTTGAGCCACTTTGGTTCTGATTTTTCTTCC
>NW_003852564.1:695706-708195 GCF_000181295.1 Otolemur garnettii
AGAGAGAGAGAGAAATTTATTACTAGAGGAAGAGATACTAAAGGAATTGTACAGTTCCTTGAAAGGTAGGAGGAAACCCAATGACTGGAGTGTCCACAAACCAAGATAATGGAGGATGAAGAAAAACATTATGATCAATGTATTGAATCTGTTGAGAGATCATTTGTGTATTTTAAAAAATATGAATGGTTAAGTTACAAAATCTTCTGTGTGTACTTTGGGCAAATGAAAAAATTAGCTGAACCAAATTTGTGCACCAAATTTTGCTATGAATTTCTTTTTCTTAAACACAGCAGTGTCAGTTTCACTTGTTTCATATTTTCCTTTGCAGAGTAGTGGTTGGGAACATGAATAGATGATCCTAGTTCCATATTACCTAGCAATCCTGAGGTGAAGGAAGGCAATTGAACTTAAACAAATTCAAACTGAAAGGGATCCAATAACAAGAGTGAGTTGCTGAGCAGAATAATGGGTAAATTAGGTAAATCTTTAGTGAATGGCAGAAAAGTGCATGTCTTGATGGGAAATACATGACTGCAAAGACAGGTAATTATTTTTAATAGAAAGGCAAAGCAAATTTGTTATGACTCTTTTCAAATGTTTTTAAGACTTCAGAAAGAGAACAGAGGGCAATTAATTATGCTTTGCATTACAATTCGTATTTATCATGATGTTTTGCTTTGCTTTCTTTAAGTTTTCCTGTATCAGCAACTGAACTGTCCAAACAATTTTCTTGCTTCCTGCCCTCAGTTATCCAAGAGGAGTACATTGATGGATAGGGTTATATTCTTTATCTTGGTATCTCTTCCAGAACACAGTAGATTGTCTGTCGTCTTCCTCATTGCCCTTTCAAATCTTATCATTGGGAATTTATGGCAGTTGCCACAGAGGAAAGAACATAACCCAAATGGGCTATGATGATGACTTGGGACAGACTCAGAAGTACAGATATGTCCCTGAGAGTTTTATCGTGCACCCCAATTTTGACTAACTCAGATTCAGCTCTAAGAGAAAACCAGAAACAATAAAATATAACCTTTGCATAGCTTCAAAGACCTGCAAATAATCTTTGCTCCAAACAGTAACTCAACCGAGGCAGCTAGCATTTGCTTTGCTACACCTTACGAGCTTGGTAGAGTGACTAAACATTTTAATTCCTTTTCTGCTGGAGGTTTACATTCATAGCCTGTTCACTACCATTTTCTCCTAGCTTACTGTTGGTCTGCTTGGGATTCAAGATCAGACTTATAATTGGAGGATCAGGAGAGTAAGGCTGATCAATGTTACTTTCCAGATGCTTCCCTGGACGTTCTTAAAATCTTACGTGTGCTTTTTTCAGAGAAGGCCAAGGAAGGAAGTGAACTATTTTGCCATTTGGGTGAAACAAAGAAAGGAGGCAAAGTGAGAAGAATGGAACAAAACATCTGCCTGTAGTCTCACCGTTTCATTGCTACTGTTTGCCCTTTCAAAGAAAGGTTGTGTAAATCAAGCTTCCTTTTGCCAATAAAATTATGATAGTTTGCCACATGCCGCGCATCATGCTTTATCATGATAAAGAAATGGGTGTCTTTAAATGAGAGCACTTGATGATTCGTCAGGCCTTTGGCAGTGATCAACCCCATTGTGAAAGGACAGTAATATCGTTGCTATGCTGAGGCTGCTTAAAGAATATGAAATGTGGATCATGGCACTGAGGTAGTTGACAGTATATCAGATTTGATTTCCCCTCAGAGAGCACAGAATGAACCTTGTCGTTATCAGGAAGAGAAATGAAATCTTTAAATATTTCTCAATGTTTTGTCATCTCTGCCTGTCGGGGTGATTTAACATAAAATTTCCCCAAAGTAGGAAGTGCAGGTATTATTTCATTTCATTTCAAAGATAAACTTCACAGTTTTCCCCTATAAATTACTTGAAAAGCCCCCAATTTGCAATTGCGGAGGTAGCTTAAGATCAATGGTGTTTTAAAATAAAATATTATTAGTAAAAAATGTGCTTTGTGTTTTGTCCCCTGCCAATAGCCTGACAGTCCCTGAACACAATGATATCCTAATGTTTATGGGAAAATATCAGAAGGGCCAAGAGAAGTTGCTTATAAATGGTTTGAGTTAACTGTGCTGCCAAAAGAGTTTGTTTATTGAACTTTGGCTGTGTATTTCTTATATGACCTGTGGTTACCTGTTTTCACGGTTGAAACTCCTATTTGCTTTTTTACCCTCCCTCCCATTCTACTTGGTAATAAGACTTTGCAGACAGTCGCACAATTTCTAAAATGCCGTTTTATTTTCTTTGATTTTTCCAAATTTAAGGACATGGTTAAATATATTGAGTCATTACCAGTACTAGAAAATACAAGAGACAGCAAACATCTAGCATGGTCTAATCTAAAATTATTTCTTACTATTCATTTTATTTGCTAATCTTTTAGCACCTTGATTCTCTCCCCCCATTGAAAAAAATGTTTTTTTTTTCTTTTTTCTTTCAGTATATGAATAAAGCATGCTCACAACAGAAAAAATACAGATATCAACAACAACGAACATCCCTACAACCCACAGAGCACCACTCTTAGCAGTCTCAGGTACGTCCCTGTGGACTTTATACGTGAGTATATTTTATTTAACACTGGGTCATTCATGCTCAGTTGCAGAGTGTTGGAGAGTGAAGACTTACTAACACATTTTTGTTCTTTGGTCTCAGGGTTCAAAACTGAATATTCAAACGAACTTACTTATAAGCTTTGTGCAGTATTTTAAGAGTTATGTCTATTTATCATTAATTTCCACTAAAGAAACATTGAGAGGACTACATTGCCATGTGTAACATAAGGTGTTCAGGTTATGTTTTAAGAAATTTTTATTGGTATTATTATTAGTTATTGGAAAAAATGCCTTTTGATCTTATTCATCACTTCCAGCATAATGTGGGGCAATAATTATCCTATTTATTGACTGGCTGACTGACTTGACTAAATGGTAAGCAGCAAAAGGCTCTTCCTTCATCTCTAATGAGTATGGTACGAGGTTAAAACAAACAAAGAACAAAATTCTCAATGAATTGCAACCTAAGACAATGTAGAAAAAGAATTATAGATAACAGGATAGCAAATTCTGAGAAATGGTGAAATTAATACTTTATTTCTGCCTTATATTTTTCTGTCTCCTATATGCTCTGGAAAGAAGTAGATGTTGAAATCCTTATAGAAAGTTTGAATTTGGGGTGAATAGGAGATTCCAAAATATTGTATCCATTATCAACATCTCTGTCATGATAATCTTGTAAGTTAGATTCTAATGTTCTGTCCATATTACAGATTCGGTAACAGAATGAGGGTTGTTTGTTCAGTAGTAAATAAGCACTTATTGTGTGCCAGACATTCCACTACACACTAGAATACAGCAATGAATTCATAGAAAAAGTCCTACCTCAACCTGAAGCTTATATTCTAATAGAGAGGATAGACAACAAATGAGATGACCAAATAAATTACATTGAATGTGAGAAGTTCTTGAGTATTATAGTGAAAAATAAAGAGGGAAGAAGTGAGGGGAGTGTTCTGATACAAGATTTGACTGACTTCGAACTCAGGTATTCTGTCTTCAAATCCTGTGCTACTTTGATTATAGTAGGAAATCAAGTATAAGAGATTTTTGTATAAGAGATACTGTCTGAGATGGATTCGCAGAAAAGAATAGTATCTGTGGTTCATTACTTATTTTTCAAGTAAGCAATAAAGACTAAACAACTGTGGAAAGAAAAAGGAAATGGAATGAAAAAGAATCAGAATATCCTCCTAAGTAGGAAGTTTAAAAAGTTTAGTTTAAACAAATAAAAACACCGCTAGTTGGCTCCTGTTGAAAGGGAAGAGTTGGACCCAGCTGGCTTTGGATGCTCATCTACTTCTAGCAGTGTCAACAAGCCTGTGGAGTACTCAAAACACTCAAAGACCAGCAGGTGTTTTAGATGTATTTATTTTGTCAAAGCATCAACATGTATTACTTTTCATCTTGTTTGTGTGTATCCCCCACCTTCTGCGCTCTGCCCTAGTTTCCCCCTGTATCTATCCTTCCTCAAATCTTCCCTTCTAATTTAGCCAAGCTCAGAAGAAATTTTCATCTAGAGAATGTGTCTCATGTAGAGTGTACTGAACACTGAATGGATAACAATGAAACTATTGATTCTTTATCTGTAAAAATTAATATAATTTTAAAAGAAAAAGTATTATTGAAATATTTAGGTGAAAAGGGAATGTTATTACAATAAAAAGCCAAAAGATAATTTGTTAAAAGTTATTTGTCTCTAGTGTTATCAGTGTTTGATCAGAGAAGCAGAATCTTAGGATGGGTAGATAGATAGATGATAGATAGCGAGAGAGATAGCTAGATACATGGATGATAGGTAGGTAGGTAGATAACTGGACAGCTAGATTGGAGGTAGGGGAGAAAAGGAAAGCAAGGGAGTGAGGAGAGGTTTATTAAAAGGAATTAGGTTACTCAACTGTAGGAATGAATTACATGAGTTTGAAATCCACTGGACAGGCAATAAGGAAGTGAAGCTCATGGGTAGGCTCCAGCATAGAGGCATGAGTGAAAGCTGTTGTCCACAGGCAGCTTCAGCCTCTCTTGGTGAAACATTAGCCCTGTTTTTAGATTCTTCCCATTCATGCAATCAGGCCCCAGCCAGATTTCCCAGCATAGTCTACCATATTTAAAGTCAACTGATTAGAGCTTTAATTACATCTGAAAAATTCCTTCAGGGCAATGCCTCGAGTGGTGTTTGCTTGAATAACTGGGGACTGTTGTGTAGCTTAGCTTAGTTGATGCATCAAAAATGAAACAAAAATGGGCAATTTACCTTGTAAATTTGATTTCAGAGACTCTTAGTTGGGATAGGTACAGCAAACCTCTGAAATATATTTCTTCTTAAGAAATATAGTCCTAACTTTTTAAAAAGTACATTTTGTTTCACTGTGAAAAGTATCCTTTTATCTTTTCAGCTATCTACATATGTCAAGACTATAAGAAATTTATTTTCAAATGTGATGATAAATGAGTTGGTTCAGTGTTTTTTCAATGCCTTTCAAACTTATTTCATATTAAAAACAAAGTGAAACAAACCAAGTCATCTGTTAGTTGCATGTAATGTTTGTGGCCCACTGAAGAACAAACTACATTCTTTCTCTCTTTCTTGTGAACAATCTTTGGTTTGTTTATTTTGAGGGGTGTTGGGGAAGGCATTATGTTCAGTTCCAGTAGACATGATCAGTAAAAATAAATTTTGAAGAGAGGGTGACACCTGTGGCGCAGTGGGTAGGGCACTGTCCCCATATACCGAGGGTGGCAGGTTCAAACCCAGCCCCGTCCAAACTGCAACAAAATAATAGCCAGGCATTGTGGTGGGCGCCTGTAGTCCCAGCTACTCGGGAGGCTGAGGCAGGAGAATCACCTAAGCCCAGGAGTTGGAGGTTGCTGAAAGTTATATGATGCCATGGCACTCTACCAAGGGGGACAAAGTGAGACTCTGTCTCTACCAAAAAAAAAAAAAAAGAAAGAAAAATAAATCTTGAACATCTTTTTGCAGGCAGTAGGTCCAGGGCTGGTCTTGTTACCCAGTTTTAGCCAAGGGAATGTAAATAAAAATCTAATGGAGGCTTTTCAGAGAAATTTAGTACCCCCATAAGTGAGAAGCACAACAGCAGAAAATCCTTTCATTCTTACCCTCTTCCTGCTTGGGAAGACTTTGGAGAAATTTTGTAATTCTTGAAGTTCTGCAACCCACCCATGATTGTAAAGGGATGTATTATTGGTATTTGGTGCTGGTGCTGGTGCATAGCTTCCCAAGGGGAGTACTTTGAAGGTGACTGTAGTGATATTCAGCAATGAGGTCTGTAGCACTTTTTCTAGGATGAGTTCTTAAACTTAATTGGTGTGTTTCATTTCCATTTTCATTAGTTTAAAGATATTTTTAAATTTTCTTAATTACTTTATTGGCCCATTGATCATTCATGAGTATGTCTTTTAATTTCCATTTGTTTATCTGTTTTCCAGGGTTCCTTTTATTATTGATTTCTAGTTTCATTCCATTGTGGTCAGAGAAGACACTTAATATGATTTTTATTTTTTAAAATTTGTGTAGACTTGTTTTGTGGCCTAAGATGTGGTCTATTCTAGAAAATGTTTCATGTACTAATGAAAATAATCTGTATTCTTCAGCAGTTGGACAAATTATTCTTTAAAAGTCAGTTAGGTTCATAAGCTCTAAATATAGTTTAATCCCATTGTTTGTTGAAATTGATTTTCCAATTGAATGATTTATCTGTCCATTACTGAGAATGAGGTGTTAAAGTTCTCTGCTATTATTGTATTTCAGTCTTTTTCTCTCTTTTAGTATATTAATGTTTGCTTTGTGTAATTTGGATCTTTATGGTTGGGTACCTGAATATTTATAATTGTTATATTCTCTTATTGAGACTTACAAAAAAGATTTTATGGATATAATAAGTTTTTTTAAAAGAGATGACATCTTAGAACACAAATAGAAGAACAGAAATAAAGGCCCCTGAATCTACACTTTAATTCCGTTCCTCTCACTTTTTGACTCTTAGTTTTCTCAATTTATGTACTTTTGAATTACCTGTCTCTTAATGTGTTGCTGTAGCTATAAATCTATTTTTGATAGATTTATCTTTGGGGCTTTGAATTATGGGTGGATTGCATACCACAAATACAGCAATAGAGTATTCTGGGTTTGGCTATGTATTTAATTTCACCAGTTGATTCTGTGCCTCAATAAGTTCTCTTCTGTATGTTAGTTTTTTATTAGAAACAGAGTCTCACTTTGTTGTCCTCAGTAGAGTGCAGTAGTATCATAGCTCACAGCAACCTCCAGCTCTTGGGCTTAGGTGATTCTCTTGCTTTAGCCTCCTGAGTAGCTGGGACTATAGGCATCCACCACAATGCCTGGCTATTTATTTGTTGTAGTTTTGTTGGGGCTGGGTTCAAACTCACCACTTGTGGTATATGGGGTCAGTGCCCTACTCACTGAGGTTTTTAAATTTTTTAGTTTTTAATAGTTTTTAAATAGTTTTTAAATTTC
Organism: Otolemur garnettii; assembly: GCF_000181295.1. Classification (NCBI taxonomy): domain Eukaryota; kingdom Metazoa; phylum Chordata; class Mammalia; order Primates; family Galagidae; genus Otolemur; species Otolemur garnettii. The sequence continues at coordinate 702,802 of NW_003852564.1, forward strand.
TTTTGCATTTCTTAGAAGAGGAGACAAGTGGTAATGAATTCCCTCAGGTTTTTTTTTGGTCATGAAAGACTTTATCTTTTCTTGAAATTTGAATGACAGTTTTGTTGGATACAATATTCTTGGGTTGCAGTTATTTTCTTTGAGTACTTTGGAAATGCTGTTATATTTATTTCTAGCCTATAAGATTTCATCTGTTGCTAGATGAATTGGAGCTTTTTAAACATATTATTTGCATTTTCTCTCTCATTGATTTTAATATCTTCTCTTTGTCCTCAACCTTTGAGACCTCAACCTTTGAGGGGCAGTTGTATTGGGGTTGAATGTGTTTAAAGTTCTCTGACCTTCTTGTGCTTGAATATTCATAACTTTCCCAAGTTTTGAAAATTTTCTGTTAATATTTATTTGACTAAACTTTCCCACCACATGCTCATACTCAGGTCCTCCTTGAACACCAATAATTCTGAGGTAATTTTCCATATTTTATAGGTGGTCTATATTCTTTTTCATTTTTTTAAAATTTCTTTTTCTCCTCTTGCTATGTGTTTTCAAATAGCTATTCCTCAAGCTTACTGATTCCTTCCTCTGCTTGGTTCACTCTGTGGTTAAGAGTATCTAAAGAACTATGAGCTATGATGCCATAGCACTCCTCCACAGGTGACAACATGAGACTCTGTCTCAAAAAAAAAAAAAAAAAGAAAGAAAGAAAGAAAAAAGAAAAGAACCCTCTGAAAAATTCAGCAAAAAACTTCTCAGTTTCTAGATTTCTCTTTGATTTTATTTTGATTATTTCAACCTCTTCATTACATTTCTCTGGTGTATTTCTGAATTACTTTCTGTGTTATCTTGGAGGGCTCTGAGTTTCCTTAAAATTGCTGTTTTGAATTCTTGATCCCAATAGCTCATGAATTACCATCTCATTAGGCTCAACTAAATCTCAACTAAATTTTTGCTTTGTCCTTTTGGGAGGTCATTGTTCTCTATTTGCTGCTATTTCTGGTGGGTATCTGTCGATATCTTTCCATTGAAGGATTATTTATTCCTAGTTTCTCTGTCTGACTTATTTTGGTTTTCACTGAATATATTTCCTTCATGTATTTTCCCTACAGGTCCCTCCTCCGTTTTGGCTTACAGAGGCACCTTAAGCTTAGGTTCATCTCAGCTCCAGTAAATGATCAGAGCACTGCCTGTCCCAAATGGGGGAGGGATCATTCCAGTAATGTAGGATAATCCAGCAGTGGCTAGGGGTTGGTGGTAGTGCTCAGGGGACCTGAGATATGTACCTCCTAAAGCCACTCTGATTTTGTGTTTCCTTTGGCCAAGATATACAGCCGAGTCTCCTGGTTGTGGATGTTAGTCTCACCTCTTCCCTATTTCCTTTTCTTGTGCTCTAGATGTTTCTCCTTTAGGCAGTCACAATGCTACCAGAGGTTAAGGGTAGGACAGATCTCCTGCCAGGGAGCCCAAAAAGGTGGGGAAATTGGCTAACCACCTCAATTTCTTTTTTCCCAGTGTAGGAACCATAAGTTATGCAGAGATCTTCTATATGGTTGGTACCTGGCAAAATGGGAGTGAGAGGTATTGTTGATATGGAAGTCCAGTTCTCTTACTGCCTGCTCTGAGGTTTTCAATTTCTCTGTAGCCCTGGGAACTGTGTCATCTTCATATTTAACCTCTGAGTTATTGCTGGAGCAGATTGCATTACTGTAAATTTGTTTTTGGCTATCTGTGTGGGAGAGAATATGGCTTGTCTTATGTTACCATTTCCTAACTGGAAGTTCCTTGAGAATTCCTAATTGAGGGATATTCTATTAAACAGCTGAACAATACTACTCCAAACTATCAAGGGTAATTGTAGGAGGATTGTAGATGGCCTGTAGTAGCTGGTAAAGGAAAGCAAACAGATTCTCCCCTACAGCATCCAAAAAGAAGCATCCTTCACCCAAATACATGAATTTTAGACCAATTAGACTTGTGTTGGCCTTCTGACCTACAGAGCTGCAAGATAATAAATTTATATTGTTTTAAGCCATTAAGTTTGTGGTAATATTTTACTGCAGCAAAAGAAAACTAATATAGTCATCAAAACCAAGAAAATTCAGACAAACTGTCACAGCCAAGAGGACTCCAAGAAGACGTGGTGACAAAATGTAGTATGGTATCTTGGATGGGATCCTGGAACAGAAAAAAGGAAATTAAAAACTTAGTAAAAAACTAAGGAAATTTTTGTAAAGCATGGACTTTAATTAATAATACTGTAGTAATGTTTATTAATTAATTTTGTATCATACTAATGTATAATATTCATAATAGGAAGCTAGTGGGGGAACTCTTTGCCATTTTTCTATAATTTTAAAACTATTCTAAAATAAAACATTTATCTCTAGATATCTAGAGAATCCATTTGGACAATTTCACTTGCAAACGTTGGAATGCCATACTAACAGTGGCTTACATCCTAAGACATTTACTTTTTATTTTGCCTTTTGTTAAATAAATAGCTACTAGGTGTACAGCAACTGCAGAGAATATAAAAAGGAATCCGTAAAGGACTTTGTTCTCAAAGAACTCAGGTTCTAGTTGGGAAGACAACATGCTTGTCCATAGCTGTAACACAATAATACAGCACTAAGTGGGTAAAAGCCATGTGGCTAATGTTTAAAGGATGTTATATAAGAAAAATTAACTTCTAATTAGTTACCTTGAGAAGGAGGTAGCATTTGCATTCTGCCTTGAAGCATAACCAGGGTTTGTACATGAATACTTGGAGAAGAAGAAGACTGATAGGCCAAAAGTATTAGAAGAAGGGTCTTGAAAAGGAGGATGTTAGCAGCAAGTACATGGAACTCAAGTGCCTTAAAGACTGGAATTATGTTTATTTTGTTTAACACTACATCCAAAAGAACATGCAGCAGCTGTGCCACAAATATCTGTCAGTTAAGTGAAGGAAAAATAGTTCAGAAATAAGTTATGAAGATCTTGAATGCTAAATTAGTGAGCTAGCTACTTAAAGTTTTTAAGTAAAACAATATGATTTGAGCCATACTGTTTGAAAGATTGATCTGGCAAAAAATGTAGTTTAGGTAGAAAAGGAGAGGAAATAAAATATTAAGCTTGAATAAACAAGAACTATATTTATATTATTTGTTTGCTAAAAGAACCACTAGTCTATTTTTATTAAAAATTAGATTTTTATTTGTATCAAATTAACACATTAAAAAAGTCAGTGATTTATAATGAAAAATACTAGTCTCTTATTCATGTTGAACAACCCCAGTGTCTCTGTATCAGAGCTAACAGTGTCCAGTTCTTTTAACTGTTTATTCTAATATTTAACAACTTATTTCTATTTTTTTTTTTTTTTGAGATGGAGTCTCACCATGTCACCCTTAGTAGAGTGCTGTGGCATCACAGCTCACAACAACCTCAAACTCTTGGGCTTAAGGGATTCTCTTGCCACAGCCTCCCAAGTAGCTGGGACTACAGGTACTTGCTAGAATGCCCAGCCATTTTTGTTGTTGTTGTTGTTGTTGCAGTAGTCATTGTTGTTTAGCAGGCCCAGGCCTGGTTGGAACCCACCAGCCCCTATGCATATGGCTGGGGCACCCTAACCACTGAGCTTCGGGTGCTGAGACAACTTATTTCTAAGTAACAAACATTTATGGCTAGTTCTTGATTTTTAAATTTTAGATACTACTTTTTGACTCTCTATTCTGAAAAATAAGCATTTTACAACCTCACACTAGCTTATAATCTCCTACATTCTCTCCCATGATTCCCTTCTTCCATTCATTTAGTATAAATACATTAACCATTTTTGTTAATCAGTGTTTGATGTATACATATTTATGACTACATAAACATTATGCATGGCTAAGCTATGTGGACTAGTATGGTTATCACTTCTTATATAACTTTTTACTTTTATTAAAGATAATAATTGCTTTGTTTTTTGTTTACCTATTTTTCTATAGTTCTTTTAGTATGGTTAAGCCCACTAGGCAATCTTTTTTTTTTTTTTTTTTTGAGACAGAGTCTCACTGTGTCACCCTGGGCAGAGTGCTGTGGCATCACAGCTCACAGCACCCTCAAACTCTTGGGCTTAAGAAAGTCTCTTGCCTCAGACTCTGCAGTAGCTGGGACTACAAGCATCTGCCACAATACCCTGCTGTATTTTTGTTGCAGTTGTCATGGTTTAGCTGGCCCAGGTCTAGTTAGAACCTGCCAGCCTCAGTGCATGTGGCTGGCGCCATAACCACTGAGCATGGTTGCCGAGCCCACCCTAGGAAATCTTCATCCTTTTGCACCAATTTGGACCAGGTATTCTCTGATATTATGTTCAGGATAATATATTTATTTTAAGATGTATTATATTTGAAATTTTAACTGCTTTTTTTTCTTATTGTCTTTTCTGTTTCTTTGATTTCCTGTTTTCCTCATTACTCCTGGGTTTTCTTAAAGCTTCTTACTATGACATCTGGAAAGTAATATTCTTAAAAGATTATATATGCAGATGCTCTTGTTCAAATTAATATACTAGATGAATATACAAGTCTAGTTTGAAACTATTATTCCTCAAAATTTTGAAGACTCGTCAGTTATCTTCCAGTATCTAGTGATACTGCTAAGTGCAGTGTCTTTTCGATTTTTGATCCTTCTAATGCAGCATATAAGTTATCCCTGAGAATTTTCAGACATTCTTTTTTTTAAAATTTTTTTTAATAAATCCATAAAGTTCTGAAACTTCACTAACATGTGCCTTCATGTGGCTACTTCTTCCCTGTTTTCCATCATTTTTTTGTTCTATTTCTTATTAGTTCCTTCCAATTTTAGTTTTTAATATTTCAGATTAATACAAACCTTTTATGCTTTTTATCTTTGTGATGTTTACATTCTGAAGATTTTTAAAGATTAAATTTCTATTCTCATTTCACAGATATACTCTTTTATCTTTCTGAAAATGTTAATTACAGCTTTGGGGAGGGTTTACTTAGAGTTTCTCTTCCCCTTGAGTTTTCTTTAGTCTTTTAGTTCCTTAAATGTCTAATGATCCTTGACTTCCATTTGGTCTGATTAAAGGTTCTATAACCATGTGTGAGACATCACTATAGGGTGAACAGATGGAGTTCCCACTGTTTCACTCATGAACTCTCAAGTGTGAGATGTATAGGTCTTTTGTTTCAGACTAACTCAGGGAAGAATCCTCCAGTTTCCAGTATTCTGCTTAGGGATATAAGCCCTGCTGCTCTTTTCAATGAACTAAACAGAGTAACTGATATTTCTCATTGTTCATTCTGTAAACGTTCACTTAATTCTCCTGTTTCAAGATGGTGACATAAAGCAGCCTTTGGTGTGCAAGGTCTTACAGAGATTAGGAACTTTCAGAGTCAATTTCAT
>NW_003852564.1:708433-712053 GCF_000181295.1 Otolemur garnettii
TTTTTTTTTTCTTTTTAATTTTTGGGGATTCATTGAGGGTACAAAAACCCAGGTTACACGGATTGTATTTGTTAGGTAAAGTCCCTCTTACAATCATGTCTTGCCCCTGAAGTGGGTGGCACACACCAAGACCCAACACTCACCTCCTTCCCTCTCTCTGCTCTTCCTTTCCCTACCCCTCACTCTATCTTTCTCTTTCTGCTCTCCCCTTCCCCTCCCCCCACCACGTCATTGTCATTAATTGTCCTCATATCAAAATTGAGTACATAGGATTCATTCTTCTCCATTCTTTTGATGCTTTACTAAGAATAATTTGTTTCACTTCCATCCAGGTTAATATAAAGGCTGTAAAGTCTCCATTTTTTTAATGACTGAATAGTATTCCATGGTGTACATACACTACAGCTTGTTAATCCATTCCTGGGTTGGTGGGCATTTAGGCTTTTCCCACATTTTGGCTATTGTAGGCATTTAGGCTGTTTCCACATTTTGGCTATTGTGGGCATTTTGGCTGTTTCCACATTTTGGCTATTGAGCTGTGATAAACAGTCTAGTGCAAGTGTCCTTATGATAAAGGGATTTTTTCCCTTCTGGGTAGATGTCCAGTAATGGGATTGAAAGATCAAATGGGAGGTCTAGCTTGAGTTCTTTGAGGGTTCTCCATATTTCCTTCCAAAAAAGGTTGTATTAATTTGTAGTCCCACCAGCAGCGTAAAAGTGTTCCTTTCTCTCTAAATTCACACCAGCATTGGCAGTTTTGAGATTTTGTGATATGAGCCATTCTCAATGGGGTTAGATGGTATCTTGGGTTGGTTTTGATTTGCATTTCTATAATAATTAGGGATGATGAGCATTTTTTCATATGTTTGTTAGCCATTCATCTATCTTCTTTAGAGAAGGTTCTATTAATGTCTCTTACCCATTAATATATAGGATTTTTGGCTTTTTTCATGTGGATTAATATGAGATCTCTATAGATTCTAGTTATCAAGCTTTTATCTGATTCAAAATATGTAAATATCCTTTCCCATTGTGTAGGTTGTCTATTTGCTTTGGTTGTTGTCCTTAGTTGTGCAGAAGCTTTTCAGTTTAATTAAGTCACATTTGTTTATTTTTGTTGTTGTTGCAATTGCCACAGCAGTATTCTTTGTGAAGTCTTTCCCCATGCCAATATCTTCCAGTGTTTTTCCTATGCTTTCTTTGAGGATTTTTATTGTTTCATGCCTTAAATTTAAGTCCTTTATCCATCTTGAATCAATTTTTTGAGTGGAGAAAGGTGTGGGTCCAGTTTCAGTCTTTCATATGTGGATATCCAGTTCTCCCAGCACCATTTATTGAATAGAAAATCTTTCCCTCAAGGTATGTTCTTGTTTGGTTTATCAAAGTTTAGGTGGTTGTAGATGTTAGTTTCATTTCCTGGCTTTCTATTTGATTCCAAATGTCTATGTCTCTATTTTTATGCTAGTACCATGCTGTCTTGACCACTGTAGCTTTGTATTATAGCCTAAAATCTGGTATGATTGTCCCCAGCTTTGCTTTTATTACTAAGAATTGCCTTAGCTATATGGATTTTTTTTTTTTTGGCTCCATACAAAATGCAGAATCATTTTTTCCAAATCTTGAAAGTATGATGTTGGTATTTTAATTGGGATGGCATTGAATAGGTAGATTGCTTTGGGAAGTATAGACATTTTAGCAATGTTGATTCTTCCCAGCCATGAGCCATGGTATATTCTTCCATTTGTTAATATCCTCTGCTATTTCCTTTCTTAAAGTTTCATAATTTTCTTTATAGAGGTCCTTCACTTCCTTTGTTAGGTATATTCCTAGATATTTCATTTTCTTTGAAGCTACGATAAAGGGAATTATGTCCTTAATTTGCCTCTAATCTTGGCTATTATTGCTGTATACAAAGGATACTAACTTGTGTTTTATATCCTGAGACATTACTGTACTTTTTGATGACTTCCAGGAGTCTTGTGGTTGAGTCTTTGGGGGTATAGGTATAAGATCATATCGTCAGCAAAGAGAGAGAGTTTGACCTCCTCTGTTCCCATTTGGATGCCCTTTATTTCCTTGTCTTGCCTAATTGTACTGGCTAGAACTTCCAGCATTATGTTGAATAGTAATAGTGACAGAGGACAGCCTTGTCTGGTTTCAGATCTAAGAGGAAAAGCTTTCAGTTTTACTACATTCAGTAAAATATTAGCTGTGGGTTTGCCATAGATGCTTCGATCATTTTAAGAAATGTGCTACCTATGCCTATACTCTTCAATGTTCTAATTAAAAAGGATGCTGGATTTTATAGAATGCTTTTTCTGCATCTATTGACAGGTCTCATATGGTCTTCCTTTTTGCTTTGGTTAATATGGTGGATAACATTTATAGACTTGCATATGTTAAATCACCCTTGCATCCCTGGGATGAAACCTACTTGATCATGATGTGACTTTTTTGATGATAAGCTATAATCTCTTGGCTAGGATTTTGTTGAGAATTTTTCATCTGCATTCATTAGTGAAATTGGTCTGAAATTCTCCTTTTCACTTGGGTCTTTTCCTGGTTTTGGTATCAGGGTGATGTTTGCTTCATAGAACATGTTAGGGGAAGATTCCTTCCTCCTCAATATTTTGGAATAATTTCTGTAGTATGGGAATAAGCTCTTCCTTGAAGGTTTGATAGAATTCTGGTGTGAAGCCATCCAGACCAGGTTTTTTTTTTTTTCGAAGATCTATTATTGTTTCTTTAATCTCAGTGCTTGTAACTGGTCTGTTCAGGTGCTCTATTTCTTCCTGGCTAAATCTAGGCAGAGGGTATGATTGCAAATATTGATCCATTTCCTTCACATTATCAAATTTCTGGTAGTATTCAGAGATGATCTCTTGTATCTCTGTGGCATCAGTTGTTATTTCCCCTTCATCATTTCTGTTTGAGGTTACTAGAGATTTTACTTTTCTATTTCTAGTTAGTCTGGCCAAAGGTTTATCTAATTTATTTATTTTTTTCAAAAAACCAACTCCTCGTTTCATTAATTTTCTGAAATATTCTTTTGTTTTCAATTTCATTGATCTCTGATTTAATTTTGGATACTTCTTTTTTTCCTCTGGGTTTAGGCTTAGATTGTTCTTCTTTTTCCAATTCCATAAGCTGAGTTGTGAGTTTGTTGATATGCTTTCTTTCTGTTTTTCGAATATAGGCATCTCATCTAAAGCTATATATTTTCTTCTCAAAACTGCTTTTGCAGTATCCCACAGGTTCTGGTAACTTGTGTCTTCATTGTTGTTATGCTCAAAGAAGTTAATGACTTCCTCTTTTATTTCTTCTTGCACCCAACTGTTGTTCAACAGAAGGTTGTTTAATTCCCATGCCTTTGTGTGGGGTTGAATGTTTTTGTTAGAATTGAGTTCCACCTTTACTGCCTTGTGGTCTGAGAAGATACATGGTAAAATTTTAAATCCTTTGATTCTATTGAGGTTTGTTTTGTGTCCTAGGATATGATCAATTTTGGAGAATGTTCCATGGGGCGATGAGAAGAATGTGTATTCTTTCCCTTTGGGATGGAGTGTTCTATATGCATCTATCAAGCACAGTTGTTCTAGGGTCTCATTTTAGTCCCTTAT
>NW_003852564.1:712971-768897 GCF_000181295.1 Otolemur garnettii
TCCCATATATCCTTCTGAAAGGAGTGTGTCAGAATCTTTGGTGATATTTGGGAAATTTTCAATTTTCAATATTCTCTAGTATGGCTTCCTTTCCCCTGGGGCATTCTTCTTTCCCTTCTGGGATGCCTATAACTCATATGTTTGATCACTTCATAAAGTCCCTTAGTTCTGTCAGTGAATGTTTTGCTTTCTCTTTCTTCTTTTCTGCCTCTTTAACTATCTGAGTTATCTCAAGGGCTTTGTCCTCTACCTCTGAGATTCTTTCTTCTGCACAGTCTAATCTGTTGTTGATACTTTTTATTGCCTCTTTAGGTTCCCTAATTAACTGCTTCAGTTCCTTGAGTTCTACTATAACCTTTCTATAATCTTCATATCATTCATCTCTTTTTTGGTTCTGTTTTTGGATTTCCTTTTGGTTATTTTCCATTTTATCAGTATTTTTCTTCATTGTCTCCATAATTTCCTTCATTGTTTTCATCATCTGTATTCTAAATTCCCTTTCTGTCATTTCTAACATTTCTTTATAGGTGGAATCCTCTGCAGTAGCTACTTCACCCTTGGTGGGGAGTTTGCTCTGGACTGGTTTTTCATGTTGCCAGGATTTTTCTGCTGATTCTTCCTCATGAACATTTCCTTTTATCTGTTTCCTTGCTGTAATTTTTCTTTCACTTCCTCTTTAAGTTACCATGTCTCTGGACTGGGGTTTTGATGAGTCCTTTTGGTACAGGACCTGAAGGATGAGAAGATTGAAGAGCAAGAAGGGAAAAAAGAAATAAAAAGAAAAGAAAAAAGAGAAAGGAGAGGGTGTGGGTAAAAGGGAATATTGACAAAGAAAGGGACGCACAGAAAAAGGGAGACAGGAGCAATACAGGTGTACAGTAGGATACTTGACCCAATTTAAAAACCCCCCAACCTCTGGGTATGCCAGGTTAGGTAGTTTCCTTGAGGTCAGCAGCTCTTTTCTAGCCTGTTTTGACACAATACCCCACCTCCACTAAGTAGAGAAGAAAGACAAAAAAGCTATAAATCAAACCAAAACAAGCAAACCAAAAACTGTATAGAATAAAATTGAGGGAAAAACCAAATAATAGGGGTAGAAACACCAGCAAAAATTAAGTTCTAATTGTTAAAAAAGGTAACAATGTTAAATTATATTTTTTAATTGTTTTTTATTAAATCGTAATTGTTTTTGGTATATTGATGCATTTATGGGGTTCAGGGTACTGCTTCGATATACAATGTGAAATGCTTACATTGAACTAGGTAATACATCTGTTACAATTATACTCATTTCTTAATAGTTTTGAAATGTACCATTGCATTATGCATATTAGGTGAGGTCCCCCCAAATACCCTTTCTGATCCCTCCTCCCCTCCCCTGTCTCTTCTCTTCCCTTCTACTTTCTGGACTGTAGTTATGTTTTGCCATTCATATGAGTGTGTAGGTAGTTATATATTGATTTCATAGTAGTATTGAGTAGATTGGATACTTTTTTCCATTCTTGAGATACTTTACTAAAAAGAATATGTTCTAACTCCATCCAAGGAGAATAAAAGATGTGAAGTCTCCTTTTTTATGGCTGCATAGTACTCCTTGGTGTACATATATCATAATTTGTTAATCCGTTCATGGGTCGATGGGCCCTTGGGTTGTTTCCATGTCTTGGCTATTATGAATTGGGCTGTAATAAACATTCTGGTACAAATGTCTTTGTTGTAAAATAATTTTTGATCATCTGGGTATATACCCAGTAGAGGAATTGCAGGATCAATGGTAGGTCTACTTTTAGTTCCTTGAATATTTTCCAAACTTCTTTCCCGAAAGCTCATATTAGCTTGCATTCCCAACAGCAATGTAGAAGTGTTCCCTTCTCTCTGCATCCACGCCAACATCTGTAGTTTTGGGATTTTGTGATGTGGGCTAATCTTATTGGAGTTAGATGATATCTCAAAGTGGTTTTGATTTGCATTTCTCTGATGATTAAGAATGATAAGCATCTTTTCATGTGTTTGTAGGTCACACACCTGTCTTCATCAGAGAAGTTTCTGTTCAAGTCTCTTGCCCACATAGAAATAGAGTTATTTATTCTTTTCTTGTTGATTAGTTTGAGTTTTTTTTTGTCAGAAGCATAACTTGCAGAAATCTTCTCCCATTCTGAGGTTGTCTGCTTGCTTTACTTACTTTGCTCTAGGCTGTGCAAAAGCTTTTTAGTTTGATCAGATCCCAGTAATGTATTTTTGGTGTTGCTTCAATTGCCTGGAGGGGTCTTCCTCCTAAAATATTCTCCCAGGCCAATTTCTTCAAGTGTTTTCCATGCACTCTTTTCTAGTATTTTTATAGTTTCATGTCTTAAGTTTAAATCTTCTATCCAGTAAGAATCAATTTTTGTTAATGATGAAAGGTGTGGGTCTAGTTTCAGTCTTCTACAGGTTGCCAGCCAGTTCACCCAGCACTATTTGTTAAAAAGGGAGTTTTTCCCTCACTGAATATTTTTGATAGGCTTGTTGAAGATCAAATGGTGATAAGTAGCTGGGTTCATCTCTTGGTTCTTTATTCTGTTCTATAAATCTACTACTGTTTTTGTGCCAGTACTATGTTGTTTTGATCACTAAAGATTTATAGTATAGCGTGACGTCTGGTAATGTGATGCCTCCTGATTTGTTCTTATTTCTGAGTAATGTGTTTGCTATTTGAGTATTTTTCTGATTCCATATAAAATGAAGTATTATTTTTTCAAGTTCTTTAAAGTATGACAATGGTGGTTTAATAGGGATTGCATTAAATCTATAGATTGCTTTGGGTAGTATGGACATTTTAACAATGTTGATTCTTCCCAGCCATGATCATGGTATGTTTTTCTATTTGTTAACATCTTCAGCTATTTCTTTTCTCAGAGTATCCTAGTTCTCCTTATAGAGATCGTTCATGTCCTTTGTTAGGTAAATTCCCAGATATTTCATCTTCGGCACTGTAGTAAAAGGAATAGAGTCTTTGATTGTTTTTTTACCTTGACTATGAAAAATTATATTTAAACTAGAAAAATGAAGAAAGAAAAGAAAGAAAAGAAGAAAAGAAAAATCTGTAGGGAAATGTTGAAATTAGAAAAAAAAATCCCCAAACAAAGCAGTATATGTGTCTTGCTGAATGTTGTCTGGGCAACAGTGATCTTCTGGGGTATGAATCATAATGCCGATACATCTGTACTAGATGGAGACTACAGGCTTCTACTGATTTCTCAAACCCTGCAGGGTGGAGAGCCTAAATCTCTCCTCATCGTGCTTAAAAGGCACTTTCAACTTCTATCCTTGGCTAAGTAGAAGCTTTCTTAGGAAAGCACTTGTTGCTGGGATCACTCTTGAAGTGACTATCCACTTACCCAGTGTGCCAAAATTGGTCTCACTCTATGCCCCTGAGGGCCAAGGCTGTAAAGCATCTGTGTCCCACCTTTAGGCTGCTCAGTCACTAGATTACTTGCTGCCAGATCCTTGCTCTGTGACCCTGAGGGCAGAGCTTGCTGGGACAGTTCTCCCACAGTGGCTCTGTGCGGCCCACAGCAGAGTACTATTAGCTCTGTCTGGCTCAGTGGCTCAGTCTAGGGCCCTACACAATGCTTAAAGTCCTCCACACTCTTGTCCAAGTTCTTCCAAGGTAGTTCACCTGAGTGCCAAATCCAAAAAAGTTTCAGTCCAAAGGCTCACAGGTTTCTAGTTTGCAATCTCACTGCTGCTATACTTACAGCTACTGACAGGATTAGACCAAATGAACACAGCTAACCACTTGCCAGTTCTCCACTGCTTTGTCCTCCTCATGGGGTCCAGAAGTCTTCTCTGACTTCCCATATCCCCAAAGGGATGTTTTTGGGCAGATCCCACCAGCCAGGGATGCCTGGAGTCTTCTCTCCTGAGTCTCACCATACCCAGTTGTAAGGAAGCTGTTACTTAGCTGCCATCTTGCTCCTCCCAGGATTCAGATTCTTTTAGATTTTAGAAAATAATGCAGTGGAATTGAAATACAAGTGACCCTTGAACAATGTAGAGGACAGCAGTTTAAAATCCACTTACAACTTTTGACTCTCCAAAAATCTTACCAATAACATAAGCAGTTGATTAATGCATATATGTAGTATTTTGTGGTATTACTATATTCTCACAATGAAGTAAGCTAGACAAAATAAAATGTTAATAAGAACATCATAAGAGAAAATACTTAGAGTAGTGTAATAACATGTTTACAAGATGAATCATCACGTATTTGAAATGTCAGGCAACTGTAGCAGCAGATTCTGATCTACGGTACCCCTCAAGAAATCTAACTTTTTATTGTATTGTCATGACTTTTCTCTGTTCTTGGGAACTCTTCCAGCATCACTAGTGGCACTTTGTGTGGGTTCCATAGGGTTATTCAAGGTTTACAATATTGCACTAAATACAACGTAAAATATGTGAGAACCTTGAGAGATCCCTTTTTACTGTGATATACAATTTACTGGAGAAACAAACTGCTCACATGGAGATAATTAGTGTCACTTGATGTGTTAAGCAGGTACTTGCAATATTAGAGTTTACCACAATAGCAACAGGAGATAGCTAGGAAGGTATTACAGTAGTACAGGTATAAGCAACAGTTAATTTTATGCAGTTATGATTTAATACTATATCTTTATATTTGTTTATATTTCTCTTGACTGTGAATAGTACCATGTACAATCTGTGCTTATGTGCGTAAGTTTTGATAAATTTTAACATTATTTGTATACATTTTATGGCAGTAAATGGTAAAATCAACTAATACTTTATACATTCATGACATATCTAATTTTTTCTTAAGTTTTTCCATATTTCTAGCCTGTGGAGTTCATCTGAGATTTTAAAATTATTGCAACCTCCAAAAATGGTTCCAATATATTTATTGAAAATATCCATAGATAAAAGGAGACACACAGTTCAAGCCCATGTTGTTTATGTTCCAACTATGTTACCTAATGGGACCTGCATGAGCCTTTTAAATCAAACATATTAAATGTTCACACCAAAGGGATGAACAAAGATTGTAATGAGCTTTACATATTTTATGTATTTTGATAGAAAATTAGTTTAGATAATCCAATTCTCCATATTTCCTGTAAATTTCAGTATGTATTCATATTCATCTGTTTGACATCTCCCTTTGCAGGCTAAGGTTTGTATTTTTCTGCTCTGTGAGGTCATTCACCACTTGGCCATCTGTTTTCCATCTTCCAAAATTTGGTTTATACCTATTCTGCTTTTGTGTCTTTTACTGTAGCAGGGGTCCTCAAACTTTTTAAACAGAGGGCCAGTTCACTGTCCCTCAGACTGTTGGAGGGCTGGACTGCGGGCCCTGGGACAAGTTGGCTGCTAAGCAGGATAGGCAGTGGCAGAAAAAACTCCCAGTGGGCCGGATTAATGTCCTAGGCTGGCTGCATGTGGCCTACAGAAGCCCACAGAAAAGAACCTACTTCCCAAAATTAGTTTGAGGATGCCTGCAATGTTTCAACAGTCTAGGAGTTTACCTATTTTATTCCTTAATTGCTAAACTGTCAGGAATGAGAGAGATAAATAGATGTGTCCAATATTCCATGTTCAACTATAGTTCACATGCCATCATTAATCTGAACTCTGAGCTCTAGGTAAAAGAGCTTTGCTGAATTAATATAATTCTGTAATTCTATTGCCACATTGGAGTTAATTAGGAGAAGTGAGTTGCAAGACAAAAGGTAAAGGACAATGAACCTTTAAGCTTTTACCACCTCAAGTCCTTCAGAAATGGAACGTCTCTTTTGGAGGTATCCACAGGCTCATTACACTGCCTGGCAGCAGTGGGCTCAGTGTTGCTTGTCAAGTTCTTCCCTGCCCTCCAAGATGTAAGATATGACCACATCTGAATCTTCAGAGCTTGTGAATATTACCTCATATGGCAAAAGAGGTGAGTAAGTGAAGAGTCTTAAGAGGAGGGTTTATCATGTGGGCTCTAAAAGAGGAAGTTGGGAGTTAGACCCACATGAGAAGGTGATGTGAAGATGAGACATAGACAAATGAGACGACACAACAGGGACGGCTACACTCCCAAGAAATGGCAGACTCGGAAATGGGGGTGCCTCTGGAGCTTCCAGAGGGAATGCAGCTGCAGCTGCACCTTGATTTTGGACCTCTGGCCTGCAGAACCATGAGAGAGTAAATGTCTCCTGTTTTAAGCTACCTGGCTTGTGGTGATTTGTTAGGGTAGCCCTGGGAAACTAGTACATATACTGACCATGCAAAGTTGTATTGTCCTTCCCGAATGAGGACAAACTCTTTCGTGTGAGACAAACATGTGAATTATTTTATTGATAATTTTGGGAAGTAGGTTCTTTTCTGTGGGTTTCTGTTTTAAACTTTGAAAACCCAGGGTAGAGGTCAATTATTTAAAATGCCTCTAAAATTCCATAATATTCTGAGTGAGACTTAATATGGTGGCAAGGAAATTGACTTATTTATATCATTTGTATAATGAATATGTAAATAAATCCCAAATGGAACTAAGAACATTACTACTACCTTGGGGTCCATTCAAAAAGCAAGCATATTGTTTTCCTGCTTTTTCTTTTGGAACAGCTATTCAAATATGCTTATACCTATGAAAGAAATAATATATTTTATATGGACCACTTGCATGATTTGTTAGAAATACCTAATCTAAGCTTAATATTTGATATAATTTTTTTGTGTACATCAACTAGTCTACTTTGCAGACATTTATATTAATCTTATAAAGAGATTATGTGAAAATCAAATTAATATTTTTTAATCTCCATTTTTGTTGCCTAGATGGCTGTCTATCTTCTCTATAGGGCTTTTCTTAATTTAAAATTTAATGGTTGGCTGATTCAATCACAGAAATTTTTAAATGTTCATGAAAAACACATTTAACTTTATTACCATCGTACAAGGACCTTTATTCTTCTTGCATATAATGTGTTATCACAACAGCCTTAGGTATTATTCCCTTTTATGTTCCCAAAGTCTTTTTGTCTTCTTCTTCTTTTTAAAAGTCATTTTCAAAAGTCTTTTCTCATTCTACAACAAGACCATCAAGCTTACCCAACTTTTCATCCTCACCTAATGTTTAAATGCCACGTTAGGTATAACTAACGCTTAAGAATTTACTATGTTACATATACTTTTTTAAGTTTATTGCTTCTATTAAATACTTGTGAAGTCTGTACTTTACCACTATTCCCACTTTATAGACAAGAAAATCAAGGCACTGAGGGGTTAAATAATTTATGTTGAGTCATATACCTATCAAGTAGAGAACTAGGTCTCTGAGTCTAGCAGTCTACCTCCAAAGTTATTCTCTGAAACCACAGTGGTTCTCTGTCTGAGGGATAGTCCAAACTTAATGGATATTGACCTGCTGGGCTAATGAAATGCATCATTAAGACCTGAAAATCTTGGCAGAGTTCTGCTTAAGAGGTTTTTGGGAAGATTTTTCTTTGATCATTGAGTAACTGATGCTTTATATATGTGTTAAAAGTGGAGAAAATGTTAATCCTATGAGTTCAGCTTAGTTGTCTGACATCATGGAAATTTGCAAACATAATCAAGCACCAACAGATCCAGTTCTCTAATAAGTGACAAGAAAAACCCACATTTCCAGCCTGCCTCCCCTCTCATCCTTTACTTAGGCTTTTGGGTACTTTGTTGCCTTAGGGTGTAAGTGTGTGGCTTACCTGAACATTTCCAAAGCTTCAGAGAGGTTCAGGTGAAGAATAGGTCAATTTTTTCATCTTTCAGTTTTTCACCTCAACTGGGGAGTATAGGAAGTGCCATTTTCCTGACAGAAGGAGAGCTGTCTTGCATAGGACGTCCCCAGGGAGAGAGGTGTTTTAGAGCCTGACTGACAGACAGCAACTCTGCTGTCAGTCAGTCCCCTGGAAAGAAAAGCACACTTTCTATTAATGCTGGTACGTGTTCTGTGAACGGGGATTGTCAGGCTTCGGATCATGATGGTTTCACTCTGGACTATGGAGCCTTTGCAGTCTGTTACTGAGTGAAGCTGGAAGCAGTGTAGCTGGTCTCTCTTCTCTTTGCAGACCTGCTCCCATGTGCTTTCCCAGCCCTACATAGCTGGACTCAAAGTGATCCAAATTAGAAGCTGTCTCTGTATTCTAAGAGAGGAGGACTGGGTAAAGGATAGGGAATTAATGCACGAAAAGTGAGATCTTATGCCTTTGTGAGACTTTTCTTTCACTGGTTCTGAAAGAAAGGGAGATTAAGAAAACTGTTGGGAGCATCACATTATGGAATCTTTTGAACACTTGCTCTGCTTCTAAATCTTCCTGGAGGAACTGAAGACTTGGGATCATGGCCACAATGATAGCTACCCAGGATTTAATACTACAGCTGCTTTCCCCATGTTGGTTAGGAATTTATTTCATTGTTCATTTAGCTTTTATTTCCGTTGAGTACTCCTCCCCTCCCATTATTCCTTTAGCAGTGGATCACTTAACTACTTTTATTGACTACCCACTGTGAATAAATATATCCTTGAGTGAGACTACTGAAATTTTCCAGTATTTCATGTTCTGGTCAAGCTAATGGGGATTTTTACTTTCTTAAATAAGTCCCAAGACTGAACACCTATCTTTCCTTGAAGTGTTCATTCACATCTATACAATCAGTAAAATGAAAGATGCAAAAAATGAAGACTATGATCAGTCTTGGGATGCTGCGTATGGTGTTACCAAAAATACTTGATTTATCCTTCATATTTAAAATCTCTAGGGAGTGGGAAATATCCACGCTAAGAAAGACAGATATGAGACACTTACGGGACATTTTTTAAAAGCCCAAATTAATAAACACTTCTCTGGGACCCACCATCTGCCAAATACCCAGTACAATGCTAGATTGTGGACAAGCAAAAATGATTATGTCTCTTTCTTTGGTAGAGTTCCACATTTACCAAAAAAGTTCACAGGCTAGTGCTGTATGAACTAATTCTAATATTGTCATAACAGTGCTTGCATTAAAGCTCTTATGCTATTTGCAAAGTTAGGGATATTATCGTCAAATAATAGGGAGTAAAATTAAAATAGTGGGATTCATAAGGGCACTAAGTGCTATGTCCTTCTGTGTGACCTTTGCCATCCTCTCTGATTCTAATTTCGTCTGACATGAGGCTGGCTTGTCACCCCTCTTCTCTTACTTCCTCATGAAAGTCCTTTATATTCTAAGAAAGGCTGCCTTTCTAGCTGGATACTGACCTTGGATGAAGGCTTTGAGATGAACTGCATTCCCTGCTATCATCCATAAAACAATGTCAAGGTCCACTTATGCAGAACAGACAGTCCTCATTGTTCTGAGTCTTACAAATAATATGACGTTTTTTAAATGAAAAAGAAAATGCTGAAAAATCCTTATTAGTCCCTGGTGATCCTGTGGCCTTCCCTTTAGCTAATTTCTTACAGGGAAGAGAAGAATTTTGGTTCTATTTACTAGCTGAAGTCATGCTAAAGTTAGTTCAAGGGCATACCCAGGTGTAGTCCACTACTTGGAATTGCAAGTTTTCCTTAAGGCAAGAGACAGAATTAAACCCTTTGGTGATACCTGGGGGAAAGTCTGTTTGCCTGGGAAGATTCAGGGGCAAGCCAACTACTGCTGAATTCATGAAGTGGAAAAGGGGCTACAAAACTTCCATACAGCATAGTCTATGGAAGGTTCCAAGTATCTGGTATGACACCAAAGTCCACAAGCTGAACAGAGCAGCATAAATGCATGGACATCAAATGACATTCTTCTAAATGTGCCACAAAATACTTTGCCTTCAATATTTGACAGGTACAGATAATGTGAACAGGAAGCTGATGTATTTCAGGATACTTATTACAAAATATACGTTGAAATCAACATTCCCATCCAGGAGTTACTCTGTCTATGATCTCAGGTGCATTTTGCTTATGGTATTTAAAAAGTTAATTAAAAACTACTTTCTTCAGAAGAGGTGAAATTCCATACATTTGGACCATTGGTTTTAGGATTTGTTTCTATCACAACGTAAGCATTTGTGAGCTCTCCCAGTGTGGTAGAAATACAATTATAACCTAGAACTCTACACTTTCATTCTGAAAGAAAAATACCCTAAGCTCTGCTGCTTGAAAATAACTTGTTGTATATCCATGCATCAGAGCTTCTTCAATTACACAGCTGTGGCAGATTACACCTTCGTTCTCCAGAGATGCTCCAATATAGATTTTGCTATACAAACAGACATGCCACAGAGACTGCAATTACCCTGCATTTTGAGTTTTAGGACATAACACTCAATTTTAAGAAATGTAAACAACTTTCAAATGTTTTAGATATTTATTTCATAGGAAATTTATAACTATGGTACCTCAACTTTAATCCCATAAGAGCTCCTAGTATCATTTTCATACAGAGGGTTCTTGTGTCTTTGTGGGTTAATGGCATAAGCTAGGTGAAAAATTCTTGAATTTTATAGTAAGCGTCTCTGGCTGGCTGGCTGGCTTTATGCCTGAAGTTATGTTTCAATTTCTTTCACTTATATAATTCGTGCATTTCTTCTTGACCCACTTTGCATTTTCATCCTTTGAGGTGGTAGTGTTATAATTAAGAATAAGCCAGAGGCCAGATTCATTGCTTTCTTGTCTATCTGGCTGCCACTTTGTAGAAGAGTATAATGTTCTCATCATTCCTGGTCCTGTAAAGAGTGTGATACAGTCCTTGCATTTGGAAGCCCCATTACTCTTTTCTGTTAACCTCTGGAATCATCTGGCAGTGGCACAGGAAACAGAAAGCATTCATACTGTTGTGACCCATCTTCTAGTGGGGAGATCCATAGCGTAAGACCAATGTTAGACTATTTGTGACCTCAAAACCGAACCTAAACCGTCTTTGTCTCTATTTGGAAATGTATTTTTAATATTGCATAAGTGCATGTTCTATTCCTACTGCTACAAAGACACAGCTTGGAGTCTTCCCCCTTCCTCCCTTCCTCGTCCCCCATTTTAGAGTTATATGAAAGCTGTGGTGGCTGCATATTCATTTTTAAGTCTGCCAGCCCCAGTCATTCACATCTATGTTTCATGAGTGTTGGGTCAAGCTAGGCCTGAGAGAGATTATCTTCATCACTTCAAGTTCTGAATATTCTATGTAGGTTACAGATAAAGTCATAGGGGCAAATAATGTTCATCCATCATTACCACTTATATTTCACAGCATTTTCTATTGCATGGAATTAAGTTTAAGGTTATGTACTTACTATAAATAAGAAAAGGATAAGCGTTAACATTTACCTGGCATTTCCCAAACATTAATTAATTCAACAGCAAAATAAATATTATATCTTATGACAGAAAGCTGCTTAAATTTTATAAGTAAATTATTTATTACTTGGGAGATGTTTTAGTTGAAGAGATTTCATCCCTTAATGTTCCCTGTGTTCCTGTTTGTAGTGAGATAATTTGATGGGTTCACAGGGAATACACCTGGTAGTTTCCCTTACTTCAGTGACAGTTGCACAGTAACAGGGATATCATAACCTGCTCATAAAGACTGTTTAAATAAATTGCAAATAACAAGTTAAGAAAGCTATAAAGTATTAGTTAGCGGTAAACAAATTAGGAGTACAGATGAAGCTGAGACCAGGGATTTGGTAAGGAAGGGTAAATGGTAAATGTATTTGTTTCCTATGGGTGCTGTAACAAATTCCCACATACTTAGTGGCTTGAAACAACACAAATTCATCACCTTACAGCCTGGAGGTCAGAAGTCTGAAATGGGTCTCACTGGGATAAAATCAACATGTGGGCAGGGCTGCATTCCTATCTGGAGATTTTAGGGGAAAATGTATTTTCCTGCTTTGTCCATCTGCTGAGGCTGCCCACGTTCCTTGGTCTCTGACTTTCTTCCATCCTCAGAATAGGCAGTGGTCATTCAAGCCTCTCTCACATTGTGTCACTCATCCCTAGTTTAAGGTCGGCAACATAAGTCCCCATGCAACCTCAATTCCCTTTGCCATGTAAGCTAATGGATGCAGTCTCCAGAATTAGGACATGGACATCTGTGGGGACCTTTCTTCACCCTACTACAGTGAAGTAAGATGAGTAATATGCGCTAGCTAAATGCCTACCTAGTCAAGTTAGGACTGGCTCTAACTTGGTAACTATAAGGATCATCTTCAGCCAAGCCAAGCCTCAGCTTATACCTCTGGGGTTTCTGCCATAGTATAGCTAGAGAGAATTACCCAAGTCAGAAGGCTGAGCAGCATCCTCAAAGCCTCTTATGTCCAATTTTGTCATCAAGGTCTGTTATGTTTGCCTCTTAAATTTCTCCCAAATTTCTTCTCTTTGTTTCATCCTCTTATCACCTTTCACCAGGATGGTTGTATTTATCTCCCAGCAAGTGCTCATATTTCATCTGTGACTTTGGTCCATCTTACTTTCCCACGTAAGTATCGGGTTTGGCTTCTATAACATCTATTTATGTCATCGCCCTTTTATAATCATTCAATGGTTCCCCATCCTTCATAGCAGGAATTCTCTTCTGGTTTGAGAGAGTTAGAATATTTTTTTTAAAGGTAATTTAAACTACACAAATCTTGACTCATATCTCTTCCCTGTCATTGACCAACCACTTGATTTTTAAATGTGTATATATCTGATACCGATAATAGGCAGAACTATAAGATAGAGAATAATTGTTTTGTTCTTCATGATGCCTTAACACTTTCCTCTGCCCTAGAGAAAAACACCATTGAACTTCTAGTTAATTTTAGAATATATTCATGGGATCATTGAATATAGCTGGTGAGAATTATCCCAAACAGAAACCTGGGCATGGAAACCCTCTCTTCCTCACCACTTATATAAAGATACGTTCATTAAAAGCCATAAATAATACCTCTTAGACATCTCTTGGATTGCTTAGTTCCATGTTATAGATAAAATGTCCATCTGGATTCAAATACAGTTGTTCCCCTTTTCCTAGGTAAGGCCAACTGGTAAAAAGCAAGCTTGTTCCCAAGAACATGTGTGTTCTTGCCTCAACTTGGTAACTGTGATTTCTAATTCTCTTAAATACAGTGGAGGAAGAGGCCTGTGGGCTGGCAATATCCTACTTGACTAATATGTTCAAAAGTTGATTTCATACCCTCAAGACCTGACTGAAGTTAAAAGTCTCCCACTTCTTGGGTGGTGAGATTGTGAGTCTCTTTAGCCCTGTCAGCACTGGGGAGCTCTCCTTGCATTTTTCCTGATGCAGCTGACACGCTCTTCTCTGACTCTAGGAATGCTGTACTCTTTTAACATCGCTGTGTTGAGGCCCACTTGCCCCCATGGGCAACTAAAGGGCCTCACATGTGGCCCAAATCTCATCATAACAAACACTCTTGAATACTCTGTGTCAACCAAGTTTTGTTGGACAACTGAAATTTGCTTCCTCTTCTTCCTTCTTTCACCTGGAACAGTTCGCCAGCCTTGTACTTTTTGCATTTTTCAAGTGTGACTCAGCCTTTAATCTCCTACACTACCCCAATAGCAAGGACACCCATTAAAGTTCTCTACTGAAGCACTCTCATTAGGGTTGGGGTGACGGGTAAACAAATTCTTTTCCTTAGAGTTAGTCTTTCTTATAGCAGACTACCCTCAAGTGTTTCTCTCCAGAGTTCCCACAAATTCTCTCCAAAACTCTTCCCCCAACTCTTTTGTATGGGTGAGATGGTTAAGAACCTCAAATAAGTTTTTGTTTGGTGTGATGTTTGATTTTATGCATTATCTTGTCTGCGCTGCAATGCCCAGATATTTGGTTAAACATTCTATGTATTTCTTGAGGATATTTTTGGATGAGATCCATTAAAATCAATAGAATGAGGAAAGCAGTTTGCCCTCCCTAATGTGGAAGGGTTGCATCCAATCATTTGAACATCTGAGTAGAATAAAACTGCTGATCCTCTCCTGTGTGAGAAGAATTCCTCCTGCCCAAATGCCTTTGAAATGGGAACATCAGCTTTCTCCTGCTTTTGTGGAGAATGCTGACAAACACTTGGGATGATCTATCTTATAACTCATTTCTGTCTGTAAAACTTGTTGCCTTTTTTTTTAAGGAAAAGGAAAGAGAAGTTTATTAATTTCCTGGCAAATGAGGATGACAGTTCTTTTAAGAGGAAAGTCTGCCACCCATCCTCCTGCCTCCTTGGGTTTGCTGAAAAATCACGAACATGTGGCAGTGTGTGGATGGGGATAAGAATTTCATGTGTTTACACGGAAACCCTTGAAATGAAGATTCCTACTTGTTGCCTTATAGTTTCAGCCAATTTTCCACTTGCACATCTTGCTACAAATCTCACATATCATGAGAGATGTTATTGGATAGGGCGGGTGTTATGCATATGGACAGTGTAGAGGCAGAAAATGCATAAAAAGCCTTTTTCACTAGATCACTGGTGTTAAATACAGTAGTTGTTAGTCATGTGTGGCTATTAAAGTTTAAAATGAAAACAATAAAGATGAAGTAAAATTTAAAAAAACTTGAGTTACCTCCTGGCACAAGACACGTTTCAAGTACTCATTAGCCACATGTGTTTAGCTGCTACCATTCCTCACATTGCAGAAAGTTCAATTAGGCAACATTAGGTCCCACCAAATATCCTATTGGAGTGCTTTTTCTTTCTTCTTTTATTTTTCTTCTTCTCTCTTAACTTCTTATTTTACTGAAGTTTCCTTTATATAGGAAACTCTGGAATCCTCCCAATTTCTGGGAAGCTGGAGGTAGTTCTTTTTGTTTGTTTGATGCCCTATCTATACTTCTACTATAGCATTTATTTATAATTGCATTAGGTTGTTCATGTCTTTTCCTGGGAGTTTACTGGGTTCCAAACTTCTTAAAGACAGGAGTTATTGCTGGCATGTCTACGATGACAGCTCTGATGGGTATTCCTAAATATGATTTCCAAAATTGCTTTGAAGAGTGGATGAAGTATTGGTATCAGTGCATAGCTTGCCTAGGAGACTACCTCAAAGGTGACTATAGTGATATTCAGCAATGAGACATGTAGCACTTTTTCTAGGATGAGTTTGTGAACTTGATTGTCTGACCTCATATGTATAGCATCTGCCACAGAATCTGGCATGAAGAAGGCACTCAATATATTTTTAAATGGCTTAGCCAGTGGCAAGAACCTCCCCACTCCCCCAGATTAAAAACCACTGGCTACATCCACTTCTGGATCAACCTAGAAGCTATCAGGAACCAATTACTCCTAAGGTCTGTGATTATTCTGTTATACTCTCTTATGTAATTTAATTTATGAGCTAGAGTATGGGTTGAGTTTGTATGTTGAAGCCCTAACCCTAACAGGACTTCAGATTGTTTTTGGAGACAGGACCTTTAAACAGATGATCAGGTTAACAGGAGGCCATTATATTTGAATGCACCGAAAGCTGCCAGGGGTGCTCATGTGCACGTGTGAGAACCCTGTGAGAAGGCGGCTACTGGTAAGCCAAGGAGAGAGGCGTCCGGAGAAACAACCCTGCTGCAATCTGATCTCAACCTTCCAACCTCCAGAAACTGACAAAATAAATTTCCACTTTCACCCTGTTTTGTTATGGCATACCTAGCAAACTATGTTTAGAAAGATAACTGATACACTCAAGTAATTTTTCAAAATATTAATATCTATATTAAAATAATACATTTCTAAAATAAATTGATTTTATGAAATTTGAATACTCAAGTGTTACAAAACTGTTGACTTTGTATTTATTAGGATCTGATATTATATGTTATATAAAACATCAGTTCTTGGGTTTTGATCCTCCTGACTCTTGACTGGGAACTATGTCATATATATTGAGCACCATCACTGTGGTATTATACATATAAACAGTATCATTGGTGGCAATAGGTGATTGTTGCACAGAGAAAAAAAAAAAAGAAAAAATATTTTTTTTTCCTAAGAGGGGGAAAAAGTGAAAAATGTGAGATTGCTGTAAAGGGTTCCCTGAATTGCCCAGTTATTTGTATATATCCAATGCCTAAGCTCCCCAGCTTGCTTTAAGATAAGCTAAATCTTAGAAAATTTATGACATAATTCATTAGATTATAGATTGCCCCATTCCTAAGACATACAGAGCAGAACATAGCTATGTAGTGTCCAGTAGGAGGGAGCCAGAACCAAACCCAGAAGGGCTGGAAAGAATGAAATAGCTATGCAAGGTAACCACCTGATGGCAACAGAGCATAGTGCCTCAAAGCACTCTCAGCACTGAGCTGGAAGCTGGGCTGCCCTTCGCCCAGACTGGGTTGGGCTGGGCTGCTGTAAAATGTCTCATATTTGTTGAAAGATTCTGTCCCAGAAACAGACTACAGCCAAGAACTCTGGTCTAAAGCCATCTCAGGGACTAAAAAAAGGTATGTCACATACCATGACCTAGGAAAAACTTCTACACCTGCAGGAGGTAAAATTCAAATCCAAGCTGAAGTTATTTGGCAGAACTTGTTGCTTGGCCTCACAGCTCCACACCAGTCTGGTGGGTTCTTGACCTCACTCCTTGTTTTCTGATCTTGCTTCTTTTAATGGATGACAGTATTCGGGTATTTTAGGATAGACTCTTGTCATTATCATGAGAGCTCCTGCTATCTTCCTATGTTCTCTCTAGCGTCCATCATTTCACTCAGTGGCCTGGTGTTGACCCATGATAACCTGCCTCCATTTTTTTAAATCCCTATATAGTAACAGACAAAACAGACTATGATTACAGGGAACAAGGTATTAAGAGATCAGAGTCACACATATTAATATATTTTCAGCTTTCATCTACTTAGATTTGTATAGCTCAAAGGGGTCAAGATAACAGGTCAAGCCTTGAAATATGACAAATAATAAGATGATAAGGTCTTGAACAAGAAGCTTCATCTGGGCAGTAATATTTCAGAAAGACATTTAGATCTGGAGGATGACCAGTGATGGAATTTAAATTCTATCCAGACTCAGTGTCCTGGTCCAGTTCTTTCAGATCCATATGGAGATTATGTGGTAGGAAAGTGGCTCTGAATTTGTATTTCCCTCTTGAACCAATCTGACTGGATATCAACACAATTTGAGCACTTAATATGCTAGCCTTGAACAGTTATATTATTTTCTGCAGGTGTACCTGATTTCAACCATGCCAGTCATTCTAGTGTTTCCTCTAACTTCTTTTGAGAAAGCATGAGATGTTTTCTAAAATTGTGAAAGTGCTCTTAGGCTGTCTAATTCAGTTGAGTATGGAGGGGCTTCTGAACATTCCAGAAGTCAGCCAGGGCAGCTTTCTAGCTTTGTGATATCTCATGCTTGCTTTATAACAAAGTGCAGAGGTTGTAATGTTGGTGAACAAGCCTGAAATCTGTAGCTCTGGGCTTTCAATATAAAGTGCTACATTGAGTTCACTCTGGGGCTGTCATTCTGTGATTCTACATGACTGAATCTTCTGTTCTATTGCTCTCAGGAGGAAAAATGCTGGTAGAAGCCTGCCATAAACACCAAAAGATTGTCTTAAAATTCATGTTCTTTTGCCTTCTTTTCTTATATCTGGTAACTATCAAATGGCCATCCTAAAGGGCTGCTCCTTTTCCGTATTTCCCAGAGCCTATGGATTGAGTGAAGTGTGTGTTTACCTACTTACCTATAGTTGTATGTGTATTCATTTACATAGGCATGTACCATAGAACATATAGTCAACTTTCTGTATTCTTTAGGTAATACACTTAAATCTATAGCTAATGATTACTATGCATTTAAGTTCATTATCTTATTCCATCCTCATAGGCACTTTATGAAGTAGATACTTGTAATATCTTAGTTTTCTAGATCTAAGGTTACTACAAAATAAGTCTGGCTGTTATCACAATAGTTCTCTGTGGCTTATCTTCAAATACTGACACAGAGGTTCCTAGTTCTAAAGTTTTACTCCATGTGGCTACTGGGGGGATCTAGATCCCTCCATTAAATGAATTCACCATTTCTGAAACTTTTACTTCCTGATGCAGAGACTAGGGAGAAGAGATTTGGAAAATTTCTTGGAATATCATTTCTGCCCTAATATCGGTGCTATGTCCCAATTACATGGCCAAGCTAATTGCAAGGGATGCTGGGAAATGGAGCGGCACTCGCTGCTGTGGGCACACTCCAATAATAGTTCCAGGTCCCTCACCTAGTCAGTAAGGAGAAAAACCCCAGAGACTTTAACAGCAATGTTAGGAAACACGTGTGGCAAAATTCCTTTGAAATCCTATAGGTGCTTTAGGACAATATGAGAATATTTCCAAACTTCTTCACAGGACTTTTTTGTTCATCAGTGTATATATTTCAAGATATTTTGTAATATTTCTGGGACAATAATAATCAAAAAACAAATGCAGCCTTGGCTGACAAAATCCTGAAATTGAAAAGAACTTTTAGTAATTAAGTAAATGCAAGCCAAATGATGAAGAGAAATAAGCTGAGAATGTATTTCTCAGCGTTCAAAGTATTATTTATATCACTTTGAGATTTCTTGGCAAGAAGTTCAGAGAAGTTGTATGGACAAAGCTTCTTATTTGCTATGTTAATAGGCACTGACAACTGTAATACTACCCCTGAGTATACCACTAACTAGAACCCAAATACATGACACTGGATTTAATGCTATAAATATTGCCTTTATTTTCTCTGTGAATACTATAAACTTTGCTTTATTGCAACTATTGCAATGGTTAGTGGTAACTTAGAGAAGACTACCATATTTCGTGTATTCAGTAATTTATAAAACATTCAGATTGATAGCAAGTAAAGCATATTATATCTTCTGCCTCACTTGCTAGTTGTGGTCCAGGGGAAGTGACTGTTTTTTCTTTTTCCTGTGAGGGTCTTTCAGTAAAAAACAGTAAACCCACCAGACACTTTCTAAAAGAGCTGTACCACTTGCCTGTGGTTTTAATGTTGGCTTTATCATTTTGCTGTGTAATCTTGGGGAAGTCATTCCAAATCTGTAAGCCCCAATTTCTACATTTATAAAATGACAATATAAATACCTTCCTTTTCTGGAAAGATTTATATGAAATAATACATTTAAAGTACTTACTATAGTAACTGACGTATTGTTCCTCCAAATGTTAACTGTAATAGTAATAGAAACAGTCATTGTGGATATTATTTATCTTATTCTCAATTTCATTTTCGGTAAAATTGAAAAAAAAATCTGCTCTCCAGTGAGAAGTAAATGAGTTGTATACATGTATAAAATGTCTGGAATACAATATCTATTTAATTGTAATTATATCCCTATCCTTTCCCAGATAAAACAGAACTCAAATTTATATTTCTATTCAATTGTAGAACCTTTGACACTGTTCTAGGTAAGTTCTTTAGACTCTATATGAGTTCTTTAGATTCTGAAGTTTAAAAACTATGTAAATTTTCAGTATTAGATAAAAGATCTTAACAATTCTTAACAACTCTTTGGTCAATCTGCAATGTCTACAACTACCTCCATTTGTGGGTTAGTGAGTTGGTTATGTTGGATAGAAACCACTTAAGTTATAAACATTATGGGTTATCCAGTAAGCAAGGTAGTCTCTTTGTGTATTTACATGGAGTTAGGTTTGCCTGACCCTAAAACCACATCCTTTCTGTGTAATTCTAGAAATAGATTTATTTCCCATATTTTATTGCAGTGCATGGAACATCTGTTATCTGTTATGGGAGCCATACATACGAATAGGTCCTGACTTACTGAACATTCAGGATTTTCTCTATGTTGTATTCAGATTTAACATTCATATTAGATAGTGTCCATTGCCATTCCCAGGGCTGAGATTAATAGGCCCTCAACCTTTTAACAACAGTATTAGATGTCCAAGTCAACAGAGTGAGTACCAACTACAGCAGGTCCCAAGACCGCAGGCATTGACATTTCCTATATCAACTCCAAATCTTCAAATAGAAGATTTAACAGATGATTTGAACTAAGGACAAGAAGAATAATACCTTGGGGAAAATATTTTCAGACCTTCTCAATTTAAATATAGTTAGTGCAATAGTAAAATGATTTTTCCTTCAGAATCTGTGGTGTTTTCTACTGAACTGTTGGTTTTGCAGCACTAGATTAAACTGAAATTCTCAGCTGAACTGAAGAAGAGGGTAGGAGATCTGAGTAAGTTCGGTTGCATTTCTGCTTTAGAATTGGAGTGCAGACTGCTCTTGAAAGCAATTCCTGCTGCCTTGACAATTTCCCTTTCTCTTTTGGATTATGGAAATAGCTGCTATAGTAGACTTGTTATTCTTGTTCTATATTGCAGTCTTTCTCCCCATCTGGGTTCCTTTCTTAATTAGGATTATCTACCATCTCTCACTACTAAAAGTTAGGTAAAAGCTGTGATTCTCCAGGCTTCCAAGTAGCAACATGATCAGTAAGACCAGCTTCTGCCAGAAAAATGAAATTATTTTTAATGTTAAACAAAGTAACTGCAGGATTCCACTGGCAGCCCACATATCACTAGGAAATGATAAAAGATGAAGTAAGATATTATTCTTTGATCAAATAGATTGCCTTTAGACACAGTTTTTAGAAAGAATCTCATCCCTAAAGCCGTATAGCTCTATGCTCAAGATATAGTAAAAAATTAGCCACTTAAAGGAACTGGAGATTAGCAGAGCCTCATTAGTGACCCAGGCAGATAAGCCACAGAAAGACAGTTGTATTTTCCTGTGGATGGCCCTGAGCCTTGGGATGGATGCCTTTGGGGAAATGCAATTTTACTTTTGTATTAAATTTTCCAAAGGAAGAAAATTTCCAAGACATTCCAAATACCATTTTAGGAAATTCTAATGGATTAACCTAAATTTGCTACTTTATTGGGAAAGAAGTTCTGATCTCTTCATATATGCTCATATTTACTGCGACATCCAGCTTCAACCCTTAACTGTCTGGAGGAGTAGAGTGTGGACATAGTGACCTGGAGGGCTTATGGGAGATAGGACAAATTGAGGCAATCTGGGAAAGATTATGTCATGATCTATGTCTCTCAGGTGAGGCTGATACGCACTCTCCTTAAATTGTTACAGTGCAAAAATCAGCATGATCGGATCCTTGCAAAATGAATGATGACACATAGACCTATTAATCTTCAAAGGGCTTTCATTTTCTCAATGTAAAGAGCAGCTCTGTTGGGTCAAAATTATGATCCCGTAACCACATAAAGACTCACACTTTTGAAGTAAAGGCAGCATTCAAGGAGTGTAGATGGAGCTCCTTGATATGTGTTTGTGTGTATTTATTTTGCAAAGTATTAATTTAAATCAACAGAGCAGTCATACCTGACCGGTGCAGTATGCAGATAATCCTCATGAACGTCATTTTGCAACCCTACAAGGGCATTCCTTGTATCCTTCAACAACACACTTTTGGAGGGATAACTTTGATTCAGGTCATTTCCTTGCCTTTGGTTCTTCCTTTCCCAACGTGGCTCAGAGGAACTGCAACAACATTGTCAATTAAATACACAGACACACACACAAACACACAGAATCAATAAGGAAGTCTACAGGTAATCTTGACCTGCAGTGTGCTTCTTTATTTCCCTGTAAAAGTTGCCAGGTGACAATGCAGCAGGAAAACATTAGAATGTGTAAACTGGGGAGAAAAGCCACAGGGTAATCATTAACCTCAGGTGAGCAGCAGGCCTGTCTCTCACATTCTCTGCGTGCAGTGCTGACAGAACAGGTGGCGCGAGGCAGTTACTGCCGGGTGGAAAATGGGGAGCGTGTCTTAGAAGAAACCGTGGTCTGTAATTATCTGGGGCCTGACAGTTGCTGAACAACTTCTCTAATGATACCTGACGCTTGTCTTAATGCTTTACTCAGGCAGAAAGTAAACTATTTTACGACCATCGTAGGCACCCAAACTTGCTGCCAGCTTCCTAGTTGTCATTCTCAGAGTCGGGAATGGGTGGAACGTGCCACCAGTGTTCTGTGGGTAAGCCCTTGAAAGCCTTTAAAGTTTTGAAATAAGTCTTCATTATAACCACTAGTTTTTAGATTATGATATTTAAGGAAGAGACATGATGGGGAGCCTCTGATCCTTAGAATTTTGGGTTCCTCTGAAAAGTGCCCTGCAAATTCACGGTGTAATCATGCGGATCACTGTTGTCATTATTTCCACCCAATCACGTGTTAGATGTATGATTAGAAACACAAATAATCTTGTGGAATGTAGTCCTTGGAGCCGTGAGAAAAGTAGACACTGGAAAGGGAAAAACATCCTGTGGGTGACGTCTTCAGGGCTTGCTGGCTCAGAGACGTTAGAGACTCTAACTCAAGACTTCGTGGGAGTGCAGGGAACCGGCGGCAGAGTCCGTTTCATTGCTTTGTCTGGTTTTCATGTCACGCGATTGAGCGTGATTACTGTGACAACTGAGGAGAATACTACCCAGATATTACTGTCCATTCAGCTTCAGTTGTCACGACAGAAGGCATAAAGAAAATTTGCATTGTTTCACCAAGATTGCATATTTAAATAGAGATATCAGAAGGTTATCTGGACCACCAGATAACGGGGGTAAACCCTGGTGAGTGTGTTCAGTAACCAAAGGTGGTGGCTACATTGTATTCTTAGGAGGGCGAGGTGGTTATGAGGCCCTTTTTGTTTGCTAAGCAGCCTGGGATGTGTTTAAATGTGCAAAATGTGCACTTGGTGCTGATGTGGAGTGGATTGACTCCACACGTAAAGGAAAGAATGAGAAATTTCTTAGGAAACCTAGGAGAGAGGAGAAAAGGGCCCAGAGTCAAAGTATTGCTGTAATTAAAAGTCAAAAGAAGAAAAAAATCTTCCATGGAGATTTTGCTGAAGAGGGTGTGAAAGCCAAAACTATCTGAAGGATTTAACGTGAGGTGTAAAATGTTAACGTTCCCTTCCATGTTCCTTATGCAAAAGTTGGCGAATCTACATAGGTCTCTGTGCGCGTGTGTGTGTGTTAACTCCTAAGGAGCACTCAGAGAAGTAATGAGTTCTGCATCTAGGTTTTCTCAGAGAAAGCAAAAAAAAAAAAAAAAAAAAAAAAAAAATAATAATAATGCATGTGCTGATAAATTCAGGATCAAGAAGATTAGAAAAAAAGCTCTCCTAGAGTCTAAACAACGTTTTTTTCAGTTGCTGAAGAGAAATCAAACTGAAGCACATTCTGGAAGCAGAGAGAACCCTGTATTTGATGATAACTGGCCTGAGAAAGAAAATACCTAAGTGCAATTAAAATGCAAGAGCCTAAAGGAAAGGAAGGAGAGAGTGAAATTATTTTAATTGTTACCATTGTCATTATTTTTAATAGAGTAATGTTGAATATTGCCACGTTACTTAACTGTGCCAATGTTGTTACTATTTCATTTTCTAAGCTTCTTTTGATTATCTGAATACTTGATATAGCTGAACTCGGAATGCTCCTCTTATTCCCCTAGGGATTTTATGTTAGAGTTGAAATAACAAGCTTGGTGCTATCATGAAATGCCAATTCAAACAAAATGAGAGGAGATTAAATAAATAATAGCCGAGTAGGATATGTGGAGATGTTTATCTAGTTGCATCATATTCTGGCTTTCTGTTGATGTTCTTTCCTCTGTTTATTTTTGAAGACAAAGGGGACCTCTCGGTTCATCTGATACAGAGGCAGCCTGTGGATCTTTAAATTTCAAGAGCCAAAAGGACCTTAGAGATTATCACCTTCTTCATCAGTGCTGGAGCCTTACCTGTGCCCAGTCTAGAACTGAGATTTAGCCTATGCTTGAAATTTAGCAGTCCATGAGGTAATTACACTTTCTCAATTGCCCTGAATTGTTGGAACATTTTAGGTAAGCCAATGGATGCACAGTGGAATTATTTTCTGTTGTCTCTAGAGACCCAAAGTTGGAAAACAAAATATTCTCAGTGGAGAAGCTGGATTTGTAAAGACCCCAAACAGGACCCACCTGCACTAGCTATCACTCACCCAAGGCATATGTAGAAGGCTGGTTTGAAAGCCACAGGGAAGACTGTCTTGGAAGAATATTTCTGTGTGTCACTGGGATGGGGAGAAGTAAATACTTTACTCTCCACTCTAAGGGACAAAGCTTCAAATGAAGATCAGGCTAAAATGCCAACATATGTGTTGGTCAAGCTTTTGATGTCTGAAGATGTGATATTTGAGTTATTCTTAAATCACCCAATGGTGAGAAGCTGTGGCCAAAGCTGTCCCCAAAGATGTCCCTTCCTGGTGACAGAGGGAAGAGAAGCTCTGGGAATGAGCTGCCCTCACTCAAGCTGTAGAGAAATATGTGTCCCTACCGAGGGGAACTGACCATAGGTCAACCTTAAGAGGATCTCACCCCAGAGGACTGCGTAACAGGGCAAGGAGACTGCCACAGAAAGAACCTCCAGAAGTCTTGATTGGTCCTAAGTAGTCTGCTGGAGAGTTCATTTCACTTGGGCTGGACTGTAGCTGAGGAATCCTTAGTAGAAGAGTTCCAAGGAGTGTGCAAAAACACCAGTGAGAGAATTTATCACCAAAAGAGCCCTGATGGTAACTCTACCAATCTCATACAAGTAAGCTACTTCCAACCAGTCCTCTCCCTCTCTCTGGATCTGAGTCAAAGGCCATCAAAAGTAGTAGCCAGGGAGTGGGGTTAAGAGACTGAGCTCAGGAGACAGATGCCAGCAGGGAATGGAGAAGCTTCAAACAGGGTAAGACTCAGAGTATGTTTTTTTGTTAGTAAACAGACTTTTAAAAAGTGTTGAAATGAGACTATACTTGAGTCTAAATGAGGTGGAGAGTCTTGTTCTAGATGCCATCAGTGATGGGGAGAGAGGAACAACCTGAGCAGAGTGTGTGTGAATGGGTGGAGGGCAAAAGTCCCTCCTCTCCTCTCCTCTCCTCTCCTCTCTTTTCTCTTCTCCACTTTCTTTCTTTTTGTCACAGCCTGAGTCCAGCTGACTCAATAGATCCATTTCACTTAAATTGATAGTGTTTGATTTCTTTCCTTTTGCTTCAGCTTTGGTTTTATTCTTGTCTCTGAAGATGCACAAAAAATTTACTCATTTGCCACATTTAATACCATTACAGACTTGGAAAAATTAATGGACTCTGAAAGTCTTTATATTCTAGGTCCAAAATTCTCTAATACTCTAGTCATTTTTCATACAACTGGGTTGTTCATCCTCCACCAGCCTGTTCACCCTTTCCACATCATTCTAGGTTTTTACCATCCTCCTTAAAACTGTGGCTTGTCTTATAAATGTACTCTGAGCACAGCAAGGCTGTTCCTGACACCGATCCTTCCAACCCACACTGGTATGGGGATCACAAAACTCTATAATGTGTTAGGATTCAGGATAGTTAGATTAACAGGAGAAAACACATATTAAAAGTATAATTTTCAAATAAATTGGCACTGAAGATTCAAATTTGAATCAGATGTATTTAAAAAATAAGATATTTCCATTTAGATAGAATAGTGAGTTGGGTGCCGACATGGTATATTTGAAGGTTAATATGCAAAAAATATTTTTCCATACTGATATATAAAATGCTAGTGAATTATTTGGTGTTTTCCACTGACCAGATATATGACATGGAAAAGTCCCTTAAGATTCCAGTGTACTTTTTTCCTTAACCGTACAATGAGGAATTAGACGAGACTGAATTAAATTCCTCAAACATTTACTGAGTACTATGTATCAGGTGCTCGTGAACCATATAATAAGCTTGTTTTGTTCCTGAAACTAGTTCACCAATGAAAGGGACACCAGACAAGTGTCCAACTAACCATAGTACAAACAAACTGGGATAAAAGAATGCAAGCACTATGACAGTACATATTCACTCTCAAAAAATATTTGGTGAACAATTGAATGAATAACCTACACACAACGAGACCCAAGGAAGAAAGACTGGTGTCCCTTCCAGTTCTATAATTCAGCGACTTTTATACTAGTCTCCTTTTGAGGAGCTTCTTCCCTTTGTGTAGTATGAGTTAGAAATGTAAATATTCCTAAGTTATAACTTACTAGATACATAACACTTCTTTTTATAAATGAATTTATCATGTCAGTCCCAGAGAGCTGGAGAATAAAGGTGTCTTACTGAAGGGGAAGGGCAGACAAGAACAGGGAGGCAGTAGGGATAAGAAAAGGTGAATGTGGACAGGCAGGAGTGAAAATATCTTTACTTCCCAAATTTTCTAAGGTTATTCATTAAGTCCCACATATCTTAATCCTGAATCCCTTGGGAGACTGGTTACTCAAGCATTGCATGTGGTTTGAAATTCCATTAAAAGTCACAGAAAGTTTGGGATAATTGAGGTGAAACTGAGATTAAGGCTTAATAACATTCAGCCACAAAACAAAAACTAAACAGAGTCCTTTGGTAACAGAGTCTATGGGAAAATGGAAGGTCTCTAAGAGCCAGAGCTTGAAGACAGAGGAAGTAAGGAAGTAGGACAATGTTGCAGCTGGGGTTTTTCAGTATACTTTTGTAATTTTAAGCATGAATGTATCACAGGAAGTCACTTAGGTATAAGTGCTAAGCAGGGACTAATACAAGCTGGTATAGTTGAATAAAGCCTATGTTAGAGAATCAGTTTAAGTTAAGAGTATGTAACTGGAGGGATGAGATGAGGGTACCAATCACTTTTTGACTCAATAGTCTAGTTTGGATGTCAG
The DNA here is from genome assembly GCF_000181295.1 of Otolemur garnettii. NCBI lineage: Eukaryota > Metazoa > Chordata > Mammalia > Primates > Galagidae > Otolemur > Otolemur garnettii. The sequence goes on from NW_003852564.1 coordinate 739,695, forward strand.
TAGTTACATTATAAATGGAAGTATATATGGGCAGGAAAAATAAAAGATATTATCTGGTATAACATAAAAAGGACAAAGTAACTATCATTTCCTTCTCTCAGGTAGAGCTCTGATAGCTCTGGGCCCTTAGCAGAAGTTAGGATCAATGGGTCCATGAGCTATATAGTGAGTGGTCGTGTATGTTGTAAGTATGTGATCAAGACATCACACATCTCAAGAATACAAATGTGCTCATTTAATCTTAGCTTTATGTGTGCAGCTAATCATTTGCTTATAAGAAATAAGTCCTAGGAAAATGAGTTGTCTGCATGAGCCATGTGCAAGGAAACCACTTTCTCCTTTTTCACTTTTACTCATTTATGCAGTCAATAGTTCTTAAAACAATTGTAGAATTTATTGATTATCCTCATCATTTAAGTTTTTACTGCCTTTTTTGTTTTGCTCTTTTATGTTTGTTTTTGGCCATTTTACTCTCATTTAAATTTTACCTTCAAGCTAGTTAGGTGAAAGACATCAGATGAACTCTTTTTGTTATTTATTTAACAAAATCATTTGAAGAGATGGCTACTGAGACTGAAGGCTAAGTTTATTCTTCTGCATGATTTACTGATTTCAGTTATTGTGCTCTCGGGTTTATTCCTCCTGATCACAGTACATATTTACACGGCTTTGTAATAAAGATCATCCAGTTTCCCCTACTTCCCTGGGGAAAACACCAGGGAAAAGAGAAACTTCTTTGTGCAATGTATTCATTCTATTTTAACCCCCAAGAATGAAATTTCTGCCCATAAATGTGGTTAACATGCATCTGCTTTAAGAAGTATTGTTAACCTACTCTCACAAATCTGTATAGAAATATGGAGCTATTTAAGCTTCAGTTTTGACTGAGGTCCTAATATAATAGATGCTAACTGTACTCATGTTCCCAAAGGAGATCCAGAACCGTCTAGGTGGGGTGGTTAAAGGAAATGGATGCTGAATGAGAAGGGGTGCTTTTTTTTCACCTTGAATGCAATGAGAGGCACCCTAAAGAGACCATCCAGGGAGCCTGAAGGACACTGAAGACTGTGCTTGCCTCATGCTTGAGGAATCTGAAAGGTGAGCATCAGCTTGAGTGTCTGGCTGGTATCTTTATGAGAAGCTAAGAGGCAGAGACATGTAGGGAAAAGTGGACATGTAATGAGCAAGGCAGAAGTTGGTGTGATACATGTATGAGCCAGAAGCTGAAAGAGGCAAGGAAAGATTCTATCCCTAGTTTCAGAGGGAGACTGGCCCTTTTATCCTCTTGGTTTTGGCCTTCTAGCCTTCAGAAATGTGAGACAATAAATGTCTGTTGGTTCAAACCATCCAGTTTGTGGTCCTGTGTTATGGCAGCCCTAGGGAACATGCAGAATGCTGCTGCAGTCTGAATGACAGCATTGCAGGCCATTTTACATGGTAAGACTGTGAGGAGTGAGAGTGAAAGAGAGAGAAAGAGTAGTGGAGGGTCATTTTAGATCTTGTACAAATGGACCACTTGAAAGCATAAGGAAAACAGCAGAAGGATGTTGGAAGTACACATTCAGATGCCCAAGGGTTGAGAGGAGTCCTGAGTCATTATCTAGGGAGTGCCTGCATTGAGAATTGCTGGTTAAACATTTCCTGTGATGAGGGTTTCCCAGGAGCTCATGGATGCTTTCATAAGAGAAAGGGTCAGCCCCAACACAACAACATCAGGACCTAGGTAAAAGCTTTTCAGGCAGTGTTTGCTATTCTACTGCTTCTGTTTAGATTCTAGAGAAGAAACAAATTCACAGTAGCAAGCTGAGGGAAGAGATATTGAAAAGTAGAGTATAAAAAGGAAACAAAACAATCATTTCATCTATTTCTTCCACTTGCAAGTGGTCATTAAAACTTTCATACTGAATTAAATACAGAATTGCTATTACATTGGGCAGAACATACTCATTAAAGCCCCAGAACTGCTTGAGACACTGATAAAAACTTCTTAATTGTCTGAGTTTGATCAAAAAAATCATGGGCTAAAAGAACTCAAAATAGACCTTCCATTTGATACCACAATCCCATTACTAGTCATCTATCTGGAAGAAAAAAATCACTTTAACGTAAGGAGATTTGCACTAGATTGTTTTTCACAGCTCAATTTACAGTTGCCAAGATGTGGAAACAACCTAAATGCCCATCAACCCAGGAATAGATTAATAATCCATGTGGTATATGTACACCATGGAATATTATTCAGCTGTAAAAAGACGATGACTTTACATCTTTTGTAGTAACCTGGATGAAGTTGAAGCACATTCTTCTTAGTAAAGTATCACAAGAATGGAAAACAAGTATCCAATGTACTCAATACTAATATGAAGCCAGTGGACAATTTAATACACATGCACATAAGAGAAAAAGTCAATTCAATTCAAGATGGGGGAGGAGGAAGGGTGTAGTGGGGAGAGGGACAAAGGAAGGGGATAGGTGTTCTCCACTTAATAGGTACAATGGAAAGGGATATGGCATACCTTCTGGGTGTGGACACAACTACAAGAGGGACTCTTCCTAACAAATGCAAACATTGCAACCTAATTGTACTCTCACATTAATCTGAAATAAAAAAAAAAATACAAAAATCATGGGACCTTCTCTAGATTCCTTATAAGCTAAGGATGTGGGGAAGGGGTGGTGAAAGTTAGAATAATCATCTGTAAATGGATATGTACAGGCAGACTCAAGAATAACATTTTTTCCATTCCATTCTATCAGTCTTGTTCATTGAAAACATTTGACACATTAAATAATTATACAAAAATATTCCTTTCAGAGATGTTGTTTTCTTTTATTCTCATGAGAGGCCTATGAGGGAAGAGGGACTGATACCAGTGATGAATATCAGAGAGGTAGACTTTTCCACACTCTGACATGGAGGTATTATTCCTCTCTGATTTCAGTGACCATTATCACAGACATTTTTCTCCCCATTGTTAGTAAAAACACTTGAAAATGTTATTATTATTATTAATTCTAATACACATTTTTGACTCAGGAAAGGAAGATAACACTACTAGAAGATCTATAATGTCATTAAACTTAGGAGATTTTCCCTTTCTATTTTAAGGTTCTCTTTTTGACTAATTTCCAAGATTAGAGTTGTATGTTTCTTAATGTTAATCTTGGGAGTCCTCCTGAATGAATATAGACCTCCAACCATCATAGTTTTTCTAAATGCACTAAGCATGTTTTACAGCACATTTTAATGAGTTTTACTGAAATGCAATAAACTGCAGATATTTAAAATGTGTAATTTGATAAGTATTGATGTATGTATTTATCTTTGAAACATCATCAGAATAAAGATAATGAATATCCATAAATATCTAAAACTGTCCTCATCTCACTTTATAATCTCCACCCACTCCCAAACACATATAGGAAGGTGTTTTATTTCAATGTTCATTTCTTAAGTATATATAATGCTACATGAGCTATTTCTTCTTTATTAACTGTTGGTCATTTGTGTCTTTCAAGGAAGTTGTTCATTTTGTCTGTCATCAAATGTTACCATACAATTATTAATAATATTAATTTATTATTCTTTTAATATCTATAAAACTTATAATAATAACTTTCATATTAGACATTGGTAATTTGTGAGTTTTCTCTTTTATTTCCCCCAATCAATATGGCTAGTTGTTTATCAATGTTATTGATCTATAATAACCATGTTTGAGTTTCTATGATTGATTTTTTTTGATTGATTTTCTTAATTTTTTTCTAACTTTCTCTCTGATTTTTGTTATTTTTCTTCTTCTAGGCACCACATTTAATTTGCTCCTTTTTTTCTTAAGGTGAAACATAAAACCTTTCTTCTTTTCTAATATAGATGCATGTTTTAATGCTATAAATTTCCCTCATGTGTTGCTTTGGCTGTATTACACAAATTTTGATATGTATGTTTTCCTTTTCATGTGATTCAAAATACTTTCTAGTTTCACTTGCAATTTATTTGGCCCATGGATGTTGTAGTAGAAGGTTATTTAGTTTCCAAATATTCTTTAGGGATCTTTCTGTTGTTGATTACTAATTTAATTCCACTGTGGCTAGAGAAGATTGTATGACTCAACTTTTTTTTTTTTTTTTTTAAATCTCAGCCAGTCTTTCCTCCCCTTATACTACAGCCTGGAAATTCTCTTTAAAGAGTAAGCTAGAGAAATGTAGGCATTAACTTGTTTCCCATGTTTTAGGGATCCCTGTCCTTTGTTGCCTGATATCCAATGTCTTAAGAACTATTGTTTTATATAAAATATTCTGTCTAGACTTTTAATTGTTCCAAAAAGGAAAGTAAATCTTGACCCTATTACTGTATGTTGTTTAGAAGCACAAGTTTATATTTCAGTTAAATATTCTTTTTATGCACTTTCATTGAAGCTATTGTATCTGGATTCTTAATTCAGCTCTGTGTCACATTCTTCCTGTGTTACCAAGTAACAGGAAGAATCTAGAGAAAGTAGACAAAATGGGACTTAAACTAAAAGCCTTCTGCAAAGAAAAAGAAATAATCAACAGTAAATAGACAAATTACATAATAAGAGAAAATATTTGCAAACTATATATTCAATAAAGGACTAATATCTAAAATCTACAAGCAACACAACTCAGCAAGATGAAAAGAAACAACCCCATTAAAAATTGTGCAAACACAATGAACAAACATTTCTCAAGAGAAGATATACAAATGTCTGACAAACATATGAAAAAATGCTCAACATCATTAATCAAAGAAATACAAATTAAAACCACAGTGAAAAGCTTCTGTTCATGTCCTTTGACCACTTTTTAATGGGATTGTTTGTTCTCAAGTGGCCAAAATCAAAACCATTTGTACCCATGTCATATTTTGAAAGGAAAAAAAACAAACACACAGTGAAATATCATCTTACTCTAATTAGAATGGTCATTATTAAAAAGTCAAAAGGCAATAGATGCTGGCATAGATGTGGTGAAAAGGGGATACTTATACACTGTTGGTGGGAATGTAATTTAGTAAAACCTGTATGAAAGAAAACCTGAAAAAAGTATGGAAATTTCTCAAAAAAACAAAAAGTAGACCTATCATTCAATTTAGCAACCCTACTACTGGTATCCACCCAAAGGAAAAGAAATCATTATATCAGAAATCATTATATCTGTGTTCATATATTTGTTGTAGCACAATTCATAATTACAAAGATATAGAACCAACCTAAGTGCACATTAAGCAAGGACTATGGAAAATGTGAGTGTATTTATACATATGTAAAAATGTCTGACAAGTTCAAATCTCATCCTAGAAAAAGTGTTATATATCTTATGGCTTAATATCACTATGGGTACTTCAATACTTCCCTTGGAAAGTTATGCACTGATACCGGTGCCTAGTCCATCCTTCAAAGCAAGTTTTATAAGTCTTTTTTTTTTTTTTGGTATAGTCATCAGAGTTGTCAACATAGGGCACACAAAAACATACAAGAACAATAATGAATGTCATTCAGCAAGACAGTGCCACATATCGACATGAACACAGCTGTGAGACACAGATACACCAAGGTTATGAAACCATACCAAGATGTTTATACAGTGCTGCCAATGTAAGCTCATGGTGGTGAGTTCATGAATTTAATTGTTAAAATATGTATGACAACAGCTCTAATGGTCATTCAGAAAAGGAGTTCTAAAATTGCTTTGAGGAGTAGACTAGATGCTGGCATCAGTGTATAACTTCCCAAGGGGGAGTACTTTGAAGGTGACCATAGTGTTATTCTGGATGAGGTATGTAGCATTTTTTTTAGGATGAGTTCATGAACTTAATTGTCAGACCTCATAATGTATTCTCTCAGGTGCCTTACATACTTATCCTCTAGTCCAATAATCTTGAACAGTAGATATCACTATCCTCATTTTCTGAAAGAACATTGACATTTTTTTACTTGAATGATCTAGGAACTTGCCTATGACCATGTATAGAATCTACCTAGAAAACTATAAACAGAGATTTTATTTGTAATATGGCACCAAAGCTATGTTTTTTCTATTTTATTATAGTATCTACCAAGAGACTACTCCTCAGTGTTTTAATATTACTGGTTGATGTCAATCAAATTTGCCAAAGGTAAAATATTATTTTATAAGAAAGGGTCTTAAAAAGTATAAGTGAAAAATATAAACAGAAGTGGTGTACAGATAATGGTCAAGTAATTTTATGACACTTACTAGTGCTTTATTGAAAAATTATTTATGCCAGGTTAAGGGTGGTAAATCATTATTTATTTGTATTTTTATGTGTTCTAGGGTTTCTTAGGGAGAATTTGTCCATTATCTATCTGTATTATAAATTGAATGCATGTATTGATGTATGTCCTTCACAATACCTCTAAAAATATGAAGCTTCAGATCTGTAAGTAACTTATATGTACTATTTTCATATATCTCTTCCCTTTCAGTCTCTTCCATTTATGATCTTTTTATTTTTATTAGTTTCTTTTATTCCTGTATCACATTTTTCCTTTTTGTAATTCAAGGCAGTGCTTAAGAGAAGCCCCCCTAGGTACTTAGTTTTTGTTTTCAATTTTAAAACACTTGCTATTGTTATTTTGCATTGAAAATGTGTGGAGACATTCATACTAGCCAAATGAGAAAAGAGTATTATGAGGATGAGACATGAATAAATCACTATTAACCCTGTGATTTAAGTAGAAAACATTTGTATTTCTTTCAGAGGTTCTATCAAGATTCAAAGGAAGGATAAAATTAATAAAAATGAAAATTTTCTATATTCAGGCCAGAGTTTTTATAAGTATTTGTAACGTGCTTTGAGTATTTGGAGCAATGCTCTGGATTGAGGTCACTAATTTAAATTCTATCCATTCCCTCTCTTTCCTACCCAGATGCCTTTGTCTCCTCTCTCCCTCTATTTAATTGGAGCTTTCCCCAAACTTAAGCTGATCTGAATGGAGCTACAAAGCGAAATTAACCAATTCCCTTGAAAGAAGTAGGGTAGCAATACTTTAGAAAGCTTATTAATTCTTCTTTTCACTCTGTCTTCCTACTCTGCTCTCAGGCCTCAGTTGGAACCCCTGGAGAAGGAAAATTAACAAGCCCCCTGAAGCTGAACCACTACAGCCTTCCAAGGGAATTGGTTAATTTCAGTTTGCTGCTCCATTTGGAGCAGCTGGGGGTACCGGTCTTGAGGGAAATAATAGGACCTAGTGCTTGAAATCCTTTACATTTTTAAATAAAATTATACTAAGTTTGCTCATCAAACTAAAAAATGGTGTTCACCATATGCCTGTGTGACTGGTTTATACTCTGAAGCAAACTATTCATATGTCTTCTTCTATTTTCATTTCTTAAGTCAGTTTGAACCTTCCAAATTCTTTTTAATTCCTGATACAAGTATTGACTGAATAAATCCTTTCCTCAATGTCCAGTGATTATGTTCATCATCAGGCAACAAGTAGCTAGATCATTTGTAAATTTTTTTCTTTTAGAGATGGAGTCTCTGTTGTCCAGGCTGAAGTTCAGTGGCATGATCACAATTCACTCGCAACTCCTGGGCTCAAGCTATCCTCGTGGCTCAGCCTCTGATCTTTTTTCTAGTGTAGTTCTAAATAGAGTGACCTCTGCTCCTCCCTGTTCTCTGTTCCTCTTTCAGAATCCAAAATACTTTCTTGGTCTTTGTCTAGGAAACTCAATCATGGTCTTGTAATACAAAAATATTCTATATCTTACCTGTTTCCGTGTTTCACCCACAGGGCATCATGGAAGGAAATCAGATGGCCCCTGCTTGGTAGCTCTCTATCCTTTCATTCCCCAATTCTCTTAAGGCTTCTGTAACATTAGCACACTTTTAAATTCACAACTCATTCTTTTTCTAGGTTAATAAATTCATTGGACATTAACAGGTTTAAACTGTGCTCTGGGGCATCTCAACATTAACCTCTTTACATTCTGAACCTTAACCATTTAACTTCTCAGTTCCCCTCAAAGATGTTTTAATGATGGAACTTCATCTCTTGGCCTATGGTTACTAAATTTCCATAGTTCCCACTTGTCCAGGGGGTTCATAAAAATCCTTCTCAAGAGTCTCACGTGAATTGCTTTTCTGTCTTTCTATGTATATATCTTCAATTAATTCTAGAATGATGAGAGCAAATTTCAGATAGACTTTCAAAAGTAACATTCAAAAATACCACAGTGTTTGAAGTAACCATCATCTTACCTGCAGGCATTCCGGACAATCTGAGATTGATGCTTCATTTTGATATTAATTTCCACACATTTCTGTGGGTCATCAATTGCCGTTGAGTGCTACCGTGTTATGAATGGATTAGAAAGTGTTCTTTTTGAAAATCATGGAAAACTCAGGTTTTGACATCAGAGCCTGTGACAAGTGAATCTGTTCTCATTATCTCAACATCTATCTTGGCTTGTAAAAATCCTGCAGGTTTATGATGCATTGCGATATCCTTCACTACCTCCTCTTGTCTTCAACATAAAGCTGCCACTTATGCCAGAACAAGCTTGATAAGATTGTCTTATAGATACAATTCATTTAAACAGAACATTGCTGCAGACACTGACATCCTTCTGCTGCAGCTCTTGTCTGCCTGAGTTAGAATATTATTCTCAAGAGTTAGAAGGTTAAGGTACAGGTGTACTATATGCACAAAATTACCACACACTCCAAAAGGGTTAGAGCCTTAAATATCAAAATATTCATTCTAATATGAACAGAGGAAAAGTGCTATTTTGCACTTTCTGAAAAGAGGCCATAGATGTCAACCATCTACTATACTATCCTTAGTAAGTGGACAGTAAGAAGAATAATAAACCATGGTTCATTTTAGATGTTAACCCACATCCAAATACCTGAATGACCTTCTCTCAAAGCTGTTTTAAATAAATGGTGTATAAAATACACACCAGGAGAGTCATAAACGGCCAAGGTGATATTTGAGGCCTTATGGGAGGTACTCATTTCAAAAATTCCATGCTCTGTCACCTCTAATGATCTTTTGTTCTTCATTTAGCTGAGAGTGGGCTTTTTAATGAACAAATGCCCTAGCCAGGCTAGATGGCATTCTTATTATGGTCATATATTTTGGAGGTGTTATGTGGTAGAAATTGATATAAGAAGGTGTAAGAGAAGTAAAAAAAAAAATCCCTCAGGAGATAGAGGACATTCATGTCCCCATCAAAGTGATGATAAATTTGGTGAGATGGATGTGGCTGTGACAGTGACTGTCAGTTGATGAATGAAGCTTGGTATTTTGTTCACCTAAACCTTGAAGATTCTGGATGTGTCTGAGTGTTGGCTTGGGTATAAATCTGAGCTAATAGACTCATAGTCTAGCCCATAATCAGTATGTATTTTCCTTTTCTGTTAGTTATATGGAGAAATATGGATGTTCCCTGGGGTTATAAAACAACACTGGGGTCTTCTGAGGTATTCCAGAAGTGTTGGACCAAGTGAACCCCTCCTACACCTTTTGGAATGCCCTGGATTCTTGTAGCTAGGGAAGGAAAGGAAAAAAAATCTCTAAATAATTTGTCAAGTTTCTGCTGGTCATCTTGACCTGAGAGCTATCAGTTCCCGGGTCGTTCTGGTTCTTACAGTCTTGACTCAACAGACTCAGAAGCTCCTAAAACACACTAGAATCCTGTTAAGATTTAAATATAAGTTACTCAGCAGCATCGTGGGCTGAGGAACTTCAGGTAGCAGGAGGAACTTCAATTATCATTAACTCTGACTCAGGAGGCTTGGGTCATGAAGCAAAGGGACATTTGACTCTCCCCAGTGATTGATTGTCACTCCTAAATGGCTCTATTCCATATGGAAGCATCTCTTATTTACATTTGAAACAACTCGTTAAGAACTAAGGGATCTGGTTTGAGTTAGCTAGCTCCTTTAAGCACACTTGCAAAATTATATTTGAGCAGCCTTTGAGTTTAGAAGATAGCTGCATACCATTTTAATGTACATTGTGCCAAATGACATGGATCCAATAACACCTGAAGGAATTATTGGCTTTTTATCATCAAACAGAGACATTTGCTTTTGTACTATAGAGAGACACTGGACTAATCAAGAAGCAGAAATGGCATGTGATAATGGCTTCAGTAAAATTCCATGTGACTGACTTGTCATCTAGATATAGAGTAGACTTGTGTGCAGATTTTCAGCATGTTAAACTTGTTTCCAAGTATGTTTTAGATTTTTCCTTAAAAAAAATTACAGAGTGTTTTTATTTACTTAGATTACTGAAAGCTAAAGAAAGGCAGTCTCTAGGAATTTTTTTTCCATGTGTTGGACTCCAGATCCAAGTGGTGTTTATTAAGTTGATGTCATGTACCTATTTCAGAATCCTACTGTTTTGTTTATTAATAGTATGCAATGATAGAAATAGTGTAGCCTTACACTTTACTTTTCATTCTGATTTGTGTTTGTAACTTATGATGTCAGGGAGATGAAATCAGGGGTCTGATAAGGGTATTGATCAGGATTATTTGTAACTCAAAAGTGATGAGAAGGGAAGAGTTAATGGAATTTTTCTTAATATGCTAAATAGGGCTTTTCTGCTGAACAGCACTACATTGTCTGGGAAGAACAGCTCTTGAATATTAAAACAGAGCCATTTTATCTTGTTCTGTTGCCATGGAAGAAGAGAAGTTGATTTTGGATAATAAAACAGGAAAAGTTTGGAAGAAATTAGATGGATCAGAAATTTGCCTGGTTGTGTTCCTTCTTGTCTAAATTGTGTGTATATGTAGGATGGGAGCAGGGAAAGTAATCCCTCGTCCATTGTTCTAAAGACAGATTAAAGCTGTTATTATTGTCCTTGAGACAGGGCAGGCCAAGTGGGCCGTTAGGGGACTATGAGACTAGCATGCTACTGGTGTACTCATTGGGACTGTCCTTTCTGTGAGTGTTGGCAGGTACATTTACTGTATGTCCTTAGAGATAGCACAGATTACTTTTTGCTTTAATGTGGCCGTATTTACCATTATCATAAGAAATTATTCATATTCATCATAAGAAATTAAAAAAATTCTTTTGTCTCCTTGTATCAGAAGTCCTTCTCTATGTTATGCTCCATTAAAGCAAAAACAAAAATGAAAAATAAGTCCCAGATTTCAGTGATTTACAACAAAAGATTGTTTCTCTGACAATGCAGATTCTAGGAGACCTGTGGCTCTGCACCACCCATCTTCTTCATTTGGGGGTCCAAACTAAATGAAAGGCCTACTTCAGTCATGTGGCATGGGGAAAGAGCAATGACAGAGCCATGGGATGGCTCTTGAAGCATCTGCCCTGGTGTAGTGGATACCACTTTTACTCACATTGCACTAGCCATGGTAAGTTATGTGGCCAAGTGATGTAAATGACTTTATCTGGTCATGGAATATGCCTTTCCCAAAGTGAAATATGACAAAGGGAAGAGCATGTATTTTTTTTCTAGGAAGGGCAATGAAAATGAACAATTGAGATGAATAATATCATCTTTATCACCCTTTGTCATCAAGGCTTATGGAAGTGAAACGTGGTACTTTGGAGGCTGTCAGTCTTCCTTAGGAGTATAACAGTGATTCCCGAGTTCTAGAGTTCATAAGGATTACCTGGATAATCCTATCCCTACTCTGATTTCTAACATGGTAGATTTGCACTGGGGTCCAGAAATTTGCATGTGGTGTTCTGTTATGGCACACTGCCCTGGAAGATCTTGTCCCTCTGTTTCTTGTGAGGGGAAAAGAACAATATCTGAAAAAATAGTTTCTCTTAATTTCCAGTCCTCAGCTTTCAATATTTCAATGTCTCCAACCTTGACAAAAGGTGAAAATCTTTCAGAATCCGTATTATTATTTCCCATTGTCACTTATGATGGGGGAAGAACAGAAAAGCAACGCTTATCTAGTTATGTTACAAGAAAAGACTAAAGCAATTAGGAGATAGGTTTATTTGTCTTCTTGTAGTGATTCTACTCTAAAGAGTTAGAAACTTGCTATGAAGCAGATTCCCTCAAAAGACCACAGGATCACTCACATATGAATCCCCCTTCATCATTTCAGAATGGAAGGTCATCAAAAGAGACAACCCCCATGGACTCAAAGCTTCAATTGAGTTGAGATGCTACCAAGATGTAACTGGGATTCTATCAAGAGGACAAGTAGCTATAAAGGGTAAAATTGGAAGAGGAGGAAGAGGAGAAGAAAGGAGCCGAATGGGGGGAAAGGGAGAGAGAAGTTGGGAGGGGGGAATTCAGGACTGTTAGATGGTGCCCTCCCCAACTCGTTTCTAACTCCCCAGAATAACTAGAATGTGCTGAGAATGTAACATCTTGAGATAAGTAAAGGCTGGCTGGCTGCAATAGCCCAGGCTCCGGTCCAATAACCTCCCTGCAAACAGGATGTCCTTCAGTGCTTTATCCCAGCAAATCTTATTGCCCCGGGGGTATAAAGCCCAGAGTGAGCTGTTTTGTCCCTGTGGTACAAGTGGGGTGCAAATAGATGAGACTTCATCCTTCTGGGACTGACTTCCTGAGCCTTGGGAACTGGCTCATGATGAGTTATAGGCTTGTGTTGTCCCTTGCTGCCTATCTGTAAATAACAAACCTGCTTCATGCTCCTTCTGGTATGCATGGCTGTTCTGTCTCACCAGACCCAGACAAATTGGTAACTGGTACACGGTGAGCATGATTCACAAGAGGAGAAAGAATTCCAGGCAGGTTGACATTCTATTCCTTTTGGTTATACTTAATGATCCACTACTAGGAATATTATTATATTCTTTTTGATAGTAGACCACACTGATATACCATTTGGGATACTATTTTTCCTTGCTGCTATAGTCTATGTAAAAATATTTACATTAATTAAATTTGTACAATAGTCTACCCAGTTAGTATACTACAATATGTTTTGCAGCCATTTCCCTTCTAGTAGCATTTAGGTTGTTTACGATACTTGTTATTAAAAATAAGTCTAAGCAGTAAAAAACCAATTCAAATAATCAAAACGCTTATACCCCCATAATATTCTGAAATTTAAAAAAATTTAAAAATGAGACAGGTGGGGGAAAAGTCTAAAATAAGTATTATCATGAATGATTTTTTCCTTTTCTTCCAAATTTATTTTCTTAACATAAGTTTGTAGTTAATTTCTATTTCTGCTGAGAAAATTCTATAAAAACCTGTGCTGTATCTTCATTTTTAGCATTTTAATTTCCAAAGGGCTAGATTTGCTATCTTTGACACTCACACTATGTCCTTTTACATTAATCTTTCATTTCATTTCTTGAGATAGAAAGAGGGGAAAGGAGAGACATCTGAACGAAGTCAGGTCTAGGTACACTTTGAAAAGTCAAAACTAATTTAAATTGGCCTCAATGAGAGCCATTCCCTTACAATGACTGAAAACAAAGTAAGAAGAAATATTTTTATTTTTATTTTTTGAGATGGAGTCTCATTCTGTTGCCTAGGCTATAATAGCATCATCATAACTCACAGCAACTTCAAACTCCTGGGTTCAAGGGGGTCCTCCTGCCTGGACCTCCAGAGTAGGTAGGACTACGGGTGCCTGACACAATGCCTGGGTAAATTCTTTTTTCTGTTTTTAGTAGAGAAGGGTATTTTGCCCTTGTTTAGTCTAGTCTTGAACCCTGGAGTTCAAGTGATACCCCTGGAATGCTAGGATTACAGGCCTGAGCCACCTTGCCCAGCCTAGAAGAAAATAATTAAAAGCAAAACCACAAAAATCTTAATTAATGGCTTTCTTAGTATTTTTTTTTTAAAGTTAAAAAATTCAAAGCTAGCATGACTCAGCTTTCAATTGTGTGGAGGGCCTTAGAGCCGTGGATCTCCTCCCAAGGGTGTGTTGCAATGATACGATTGTGCTGGTGCGGAAAAGCGAGATGGTGCTGGGAGCAGGTGAGGGCCTGAGCCTAATCCTGAACTTCTCACTCACATAGTGTCTCAACCCTCACAGTCTGGGTAGCTTTAACACCATGGTGAACATAAAAACATAGCTCTTATTGATCAAGAAAAAATTAGGGACTTTTCTCCCAAAGGATGAAATTAAAAATACTGGCAGGTCTCATTTTTCTAATTCATAACATATAGGTCTATATGCATTTTAGTTACCAGGATTTGGTTAAATAACACAGGTCCCTAAATGCCATGAGTCCAATTTCACATACTGTAGCATGTTCACTGCAAGTGCCTAAAGTGTAGACTTTGCCAACAGCATGTCAGCTCAGAAATCACTGTGTGAATACCAGATGCACGTCACTAGCAGTGAGCAGTCACTCCGGTATGCTGACTGCACATCTGTTATTCAGTTAACACACAACAAAGTAAGTAATTGTGCTGCCTCCGTGTTGCCTGGTGATGAACTCACGTGACATTTTACAGAAGAGACATTTTACAATTGTGCAACAGATGGAAGTGCAGCAAAGACACAAAAAGTTGTCATGCCGGATGTGAAATTAAACACGATAAGGGGAGAGATGACCGTGAAACATTGACACTGCTGTCACCTTGTCATGTGATTCGCTAGGTATGAGGCTACAAAAAGTTACTCAGAAGAATGGTTAGGAGGAATAGGATGAAGATGTCCCAGAAGAGGTAATGCTGGCAAAAACCAAACCAGACCAAACCAAAGCAAGAAGAACAGAAAACCAATGGCAAAACAAAACAAACAACAACAAAAACCCCCAACTATTCACATTAAGGGAAAACAAAACAAAACAAAACAAAACAAAACAAACCTATTGGAGATATTTCAAGACACTGAAGGAACAGAGACTAAAATGTGGGAAGCTGATCCAAACTTAGAAAGGAGCATGACAATTTGCCAACGTGTACAGAAGATGCTTGTTCCATATTGTGAGTTATAGGACAGGAAGGCAAACTTGTTCAAACCATTCTTCATAAGTTTTTACAAAGAAGTAAAACACTTTAATTTTAAATTATAATGTACTAAATAGGTATTAGCTTTACTCTTTTAAAATTTTCCTGTATACTTATAAAAGATAGCAAGAAAGATTTTAATATTTTGATAAAAAATTTTAAAGACCAAGGTACAGTTATACTTTTTCTCATTGATCATTAAGATATCTTTGGATAATCATCTTTGTGATCCATCCCACTTCATTGTGCCTGTACCAACAACTGCCTGTATCTTATTTTCCTGTTGCATAGTAATTTCAAATGCTGTGTCATTTAATCTTCATAGTAATTTGCTAGATGAAGTGTGCATTGCTATTTGCGTTTAACAGAACGAAGAGACCTAGATCAAGAAATGTGTGTAAACTTCCACTTACTCTTGGCTGAGCTGAGCTGGTACTGTGGTTGTCCTGTGTACTCCATCCAGCACAGCACCGCAGAGAGTTACTGCCCCAAACTTCCCTGTTTGTTAGCCAAGCGAACCACACACATCACCTCCTGAGAGTTCTGGCTCTATTCTTTCCCATCCAGGAGTTTGTCTGTTTTCCAAGGTTCCCTGTGGTCTCTCCTTGGACCATCCATTCTTAGATCAGTCACTCTTCTGTTTCTGTACTGCTCAGGCATACCATTGTTATTATTATTATTTTTTTTAATCTGACTTTCTGTTTTCCAGTGAAACTGTGTGTCATTCTGCAAGACTGGATTTTTTTTTTTTTTTTTTTTACTTTTTCAGGTGATCAAATATTAAAAGTAATGAACTGATAAAAGACCTACATACCCCTTCCAACGACCTGAATTAGAATCCCAGGACTTGGTTCCAGCTCCTTTTGCTTCCTCAGTCATCACATTCATCAGGTCTCTCTTCTTGTATCTTGTGAATTTGTCTCTGCCCTTGGTCTCTGCTTTTCGACCTAAACTCATACACTCAACATGTCTGCTCTAGTTCACTCATCTATTTCATAAGCACTGATAACACTGGGTTCCAAACGTTCTTTTAAGTGCTTTACAAATATTAGCTCATTTGAAACCTCTTAACAACTCTATGAGGCAGATAGTACTCTTACGGTTCCCCTTTTATAATTGAGAAGTGGAGACAGAGACAAATTAACTTTCCCAAATTCACACACCTGGTAAGTGGCAGAGAAAGGATTTGAAACCAGATAGTCTCACCGCAGAACCAATCCTTTTAAGTATGTTATCATATTTCATTCCTCCATACATTCATGTATTTGTCAATTTAGCAAACATTCAGTATCTATTATATTCAAATACTGTAATAGGAGAGGAAAAATGTTTAAGCAATGATGTGTAGAAATGTTTTATAGATTACACAACAGGTAAGGGTTAAAGCAAAGGCCCTAAAGAGTGAGTGGTCAAGTCTAGACAAGGAAAGCAGAAGGGAAATTTAAGAGAGATGATGCCTGAAATATGTGTGGGCAGCTATGTGGGAAACTGCACTTCATTGTAAGAGTGAAAATATTTTAAGATAGAGGGAGAGGTGATAATAAGGGCATGGAGGAATGACTGTGTTTAAACTTCCATATAGTTGAAGTAAGGAGTGAGGGAAAGTTTAAAGTGAGACAAAATGGCAGAAGCACAAGAAAAAGCCCATGGAAATAGCACGTACTTGGTTCTGACAGTGAAACTTGAATGTGTATCACATCCACAAGCTTCTTCCTGTGACAACATAATTAACTTGAATGGAACTGAAACCAGTGGAATTTATATTTAAAAAAAAAAATTGCCAAGTGTATTCAACTAGTTTTAGAAGCACCGCTACAGGTATGCCAAGCCTCCGTGAGCTGGTTTCTGCCTTGCGTGCTCTCCAGAGCACCGCAGAGGACTTCATCCTTC
Organism: Otolemur garnettii; assembly: GCF_000181295.1. NCBI lineage: Eukaryota > Metazoa > Chordata > Mammalia > Primates > Galagidae > Otolemur > Otolemur garnettii. The sequence continues at coordinate 756,518 of NW_003852564.1, forward strand.
CTCTTAAAAAGGTGAGTCCATTCCTGTTCATTTCACCATTGAAAAAGCCAGTCCTTGTTGAGTGACTCCACCTTAAATACCTTCTTAACGGAGTTGCATCACTTCATTCCATTCTATACAGTTTCACAGTGCCAAGCATCAAGAGTTATTGCAAAGGTGAAGGAGAAAAAAGAGATTTGGCTTTCAGAATCTGAACATCTAGTCATCAACAATCTTCTTTCCATATGTCATCTTATGTCTTTCCATAAGAATGTACTATAATATTTCTACACTTAGTAATATTTGCATAAAAAGCTTAAATAATGTGTGGCCTCTAGCTGGCTGGCATTTTTAATGTTACACAGTGCATCCTGTCTTTATGGGTAGGAGTTAGGGGCCAGGGAACATTAATGGCCAGGGAAGGTCTTCTGACTCTCAGCTCTTGGATTTTCCACCATACAATGTTCCTTCTCTCTTTGGGTCAATCCATTCTAGAATTCCCCCTTTGATGCATGTTCTTTCTTAACTCTAAGCATTCACACATACGGCTCTTTCCTCGAATCCTCTTTCCCTCTTTTTCACCTGTGAACTCCTACTAACCTTTAAGATCTATGCTCAGAAACACTTTCCCTGTCAAGCCCTTTTTGACCACCAAAATTGTGATTGGGTGCCATCCTACCTTCCCCTTCAGTAACCTGTATTCTCTCTAGTAGGGCACTAACACGTTAGTAAATATCTATTTAAATGTTTATACTTCTTAACTGAAAGCTCCCTGAACACAGGAGAACAAATATTTCATTACTTTTTGCATTTCCAATGCCTAGCAGTCTCCAGGCACATTAACAAGATACCCAAGTTATATTTTGATAACTTAGGAATTAGCATATGGGTGCTGTTTCTGCTCTATTTCCTTGCTTGAGGAGGGGGTTAATTTTTACTTATTTCAATATACCTACAACAATCTTGCATCTGCAAGCATGCATTTAGTTCTAAGGAGCTACATCAGTAGAATATTCAGTGCTTCTTTTTGTGATAATATTTGACATTGAAGATTACATTAAAATTGATGTTGGTGTTTGTACAGACATTTTTCAACGTTAATCAAACAGTGACAGGGAAAACTATTGCTACAAGTTATGATATTAAGTAGGTGGGGAGTGATACAACCATAAGCTATAACAACTCTAGTTTTTGTTTGCAGGGGAAGATGTAAAACCTGAACTACTGAATCTACTTCCAGTTTATCTACTTCTAGAGCCATAAAATATTAATCTACAAGTCACCTTAAAAATCCTCCATCTGACTTCCAAACAGCATAAGAATTCCTGCAATATCTATGAATAATGGCCCTCTACTCGGTATTTTAATTTTTCGAAACCATCTCCTCACTTTGCAATAATTAAAAATATCCAAATAGTACCAATGAGGACATTAAGAACTATCTTTTATAAGGTTTTAATCTGTACTGAGCATAGTGCTAGTTGTTGAGTGTATATGGACATAACACTCTCACAGCAACCATATGAAGTACATGTTATTCCCTCTATTTCACTAAAGGCTAATACAGCTAAGGCAAAGAGAAAGCAACAAAATAAGTCCAAGGTTCACAGCTAGCAGTTAGGAGTGATGAGATTTTATATTACTGGCTCAATGACTGCAAAAGTTAAAGTCTTTCTTATAAAATATCATACAGGTTCTCAAAGAATGTGTTTTCTTATATTTAGTGAAAATGTTTACTTACCTAACTTCATATACTTATTTTAATTTTGTCTTTTGGAGCAGCCAGAAAAATTTCACCCTCCTTTTTCAAACCAGTCCTTTAGAAATTTGAAAATACTTATCATGCATTCTCTAATACTTTCTTACATGAATTGGAAAAGTGTCCTTATAAAAGAGCCTGAGAGAGGTCCCTTGTCCCTCCTGCCATGTGAGTCCACAGCAGAAAGATGGCCATCTAGGAAGAGGACACACCAGACACCAAATCTAGCAGCACCTTGATCTTGAACTTCTCAGACCCCAGAAATGTGAGAAATAAATTTCTGTTGTTTGTAGGCCAATCTGCTTATGATATTTTGATGTAACAGCCGGAATGAAGTAAGGCAATCTTAGGGATCAAATTGTGTCCCCCTCAAATTTTCATATATGAAAGTCCCAACCCTCAATACTTCAGAATGTGACCTTATTTGTTGATGGGGTGTTTATGAGTTCTGACAATTAAGTTCAGGAACTCATCCTAGAAAGAGGTACATACCTCATTGCTGGATACAAATATGGTCACTTTTACAGTACCCTCTTCGGGAAGCTGTGCACTGATGCCAACATCTAGTTTGCCCATCAAGGCAATTTTGGAACTTTTCTGGAATGACCATGAGAGCTGTCATCCTACGGCACACAAAAACATGTAACAAAAATAACAAATGCCACTCAGCAAGACACTGCTACATGCAGACACTAACACAGCTGTGAGACACTGATATTCCAAGGTTATTGAAGTTCATCAAATTGTACAGTGCTGCCCAAGTAAGCACATGGTGGCCAGTTCAAGAACCTAATTGTCAGATCACATACAGAGGTAATCAAGTTAAAGTAAGGTTTTTAGGGTGTAACTTAGTCCAGCCCAACTGGTACCCTTATGGAAAGGGGAATTTGGATACAGAAACAGGTATAGAGGGAAGTGGATGAGAAAATACAGGAATAACAGCAGGTACCTTTGAGGAGAAGGCCTAGAATAGACCCCTTAGGGCCCTCAGAAGGAACTCATGTGCCAATACTTTGATTTCAGTTATCCAGCCTCGAGAACTGGGAGACAACACATTTCTATCGTGGAAGCCACTCACTCTGTGGTAGCACTGTGTTACAGCAGCATTAGAAACCTTCACAATATCTATGGATTCTTCCACTGCCTTTTACAACACTTTGTTATACGTGTGGATTTTGCCCACAGGTATTTCAAAGTATCAATACTCCATAGGAAAGCTGACACCACGAAGAAACAGATATAGGTCTCATAAATTAATATGCATCATTATGAAACTTCTGAGATACACACAAAAAATCAATAAATGTAAAATTCACATGGCTGGAAGCAAATGCAGCCCTCCCAGCAACACCCATAAGCTGAGCATTTGAAACTTGTAATAGGTGAACCAGAAAGGAAACTGTGGACTGTGTTTCTTGGAAGTGAAATTAATGGACCATCAAGACTTCCCTAGTGACCCACGTAGAAGAAAAGAGTGGTTAGTTTAATATTTTTTTTTCTAGTTACTGTTCCTCAATTAACACGAGTTACATTGGCTCGTAACAGCTAAAACTATTGACTCAGAGTAAGCTTCTGCTTTTCAGGCTCAATAAACCATGCTTTGAAACTTTTTTGGAAGGGAATCTTTCTTCATGAAGTCAGCAGCTAATTAATCATAGATGTAATGCTTGAAGAAAAAAATGTACTTCCTATTTTTCTTCATCTTCTTTCGTGGATGATATGAGAGTGGAAATGTATATGTTGTAGTATATCCCATCTCAGATTACTAAACTGAAGATACTCTAAATGGCTATATGTCTGGAAATAACAACTATAAAGCATTGGAGAATCAATGACTTTTTTTTAAAGACGTTGCTGGTGAGCAAAAGTATCTTCTGCATCTATCACAGGACTATTGTAGCAAATATATTAAAAGTGGTATTTCTAATCAAATACATATTCAGTGCTAGCAGAGTGAAAGTTGAATGGGCATTCTCAAGTAACTACTATCTTTCCAAGAAAATGACCACTGTTTGAGAAAGAGAATATAAATCACGATGCTGCCTCTTTGCAGATAATGCAATGTAAGGTGTTTTCTAGCGGTAGTGATAAATCCTCCCCAAGTCTATCTATATTCTTTAACATTCCAATGTATATATGATCATAAAACTTAGAGTTGGTTTTTTAAATGTTCAGCAACAAGTTTTTATCTTGCCAGATCAGATAACTTCGATGAATATTAAACATATGACTTCGAATTAATGCCGTGGTCCAAATGAGGTAATGAATCAAATTTCAAAAGCATTTCACGTGTATGGAATACAGGCCTTAGCTTTACCAGTTTTCACATATACACAGAGAATAGTCATATTTTTATAAAAATTTCAAATCTTGTGACCCGGCATGTTAGTAAAATTACTAAAGTCTCACTTTATGAACATGAACTCATGCAAATGCAAGCTTTGCTTTTTCCCAAATGCTCAGGAACTGCATTATTTGACAGACATTATTCGAAAACCAATCTGAATGAGTTATAAAAACAGCATAATGCTGCTTTATCATTTATCCACACACTGCCTTCTCACCCATCTCCTGTAATCCACACCATCAACGACACACCTATACTTCCTCGGGTCGTTTGGGTGACTCCTATCTTGTTATTTTAACACTAACTATAATAATTTAAGAGCTATTTTTTTTTTTTACAACTTATAGCAATGTCATACAAGTATTTACTAGGAAGTGAAGCTTATACTAATACTGCAGAACACTCTTGATTATCAGTAACACTGGAAAAAGAAATTGGATGTACTATATGGTATACAGAATTCTGCAGAAGGTAGTCTTCTACAGTGGTCTCCAGTGATCTCCACCCCTTGGTATTTATAACCTGTGTAATCTCCTTCTCTTGAGTGTGGGTTGAAGATAGCAACTCACTTCTTTTTATTTAAGTGATAAATGAATTAATTTAGCAATTCACTTATGATGAATAGAATATGGCAAAAGCCATGGGATAGCATTTCTGATATTAAGTGAGTAAGACTGCCTTCTGGCTTGTTGGCATTCTCTCTTTCTCCCTTTTTCCCTCTCTTTTCTCTTCTTCAGCTCTTCTTGTTTGGACGTTTTAATGACACAAGTCGCTGTGTCACCATATTAGGAGCTGCTCTATGGAGAGACCGATGTGGCCAAGTACTGAGAGTGGCCTCAGGACAGTAGCCAGTGAGGAACTGAGGCCCTCAGTCCAACAGCCCAAAGAGAACTGGATTTTGACAGCAACCCTGTTCCAAGTGAGCTTGGAAACAGATCTTTCCCCACGTGAGCCTTGAAATGACTGAGGCTCCTCTTGAGACCTTGATTGCACTATGAGAGATGCCGGCCAAAGGACCTAGTTAAGCCATGGCCAGGTTCCTGACCAACAGAAATTGTGAGATAATAAATATTACTAATTTAAGTCACTATGTTTATACAGCATTAGATAACTAATTCAGGGACAAAGGCCCACCATATTTTACTTTTAGTCTAGGAAAACAGACTCTGTGATGGGAGAGAAAGATAATGCTGAGAAAAGAAAAAACAGCATAGACATAAAATTATATTACACTGGTTCTGGAATCAACATTTCTAAGAATGTATTTCTTCGCTTTTACATTTTTTCTTATGGAAACATTAATCTTAACTTGAATGATTTTGGAATTATGTGTGATCATCTAAAACACGTCTTTCACTCTAAAAATGACTTGATTCTACTATATATTTTGATTATTTTCCTAAAATAATAGAATCTTCTTATTTCTATAATCTGAAATAGCACTTCCAGGTATGAAAAAGTCTTATTCTTGAACTGCTGGTAATTATAAGTTAAATATTTCTCTAACTAAATGTATCTGTAAACTATTGAAATAAACACCAGAAAGAGACTGATAAGCCTGAGTTTGTGGAGTGGTGCTCAGGAAGGCTAAATTCAAACATTGGCTTGTCACAGCAAAAGAACCAACCAGGCATGGCAGTCTTAGGTGAAGTGCATGTTTTATTTTTGTTTTGTTTTCAGCCTCATGTTTCTGTCATTCAGGATTTGACATCCTTTTGAGGCACATCAATACTTTCAATCTGACCAGATACCAGAATCAGCCATCTTTTGCCTCTTTAGCAGAAATAATTCTTGTTACCTTGAGTTGAAATAGTTACTATATCGGTAAGAATGAGATGCTTCCTTCTGCCTGTCTTTAAGAGCATGTCTTGCAGATGCTTAATTCACATGCTAGCCTTCTGAGGTCAGGATTATTATCCCTATTTAAAGGATCCTGAAACCAAGGCAAAAAGGTTGAGTAATTTATCCCAGGTCACGGGAGGGATCAGTGCCTATGCTAGGATTACAGTTCAGAAAGCCTCAGAGTCCAGGACCTATGCTCAGATGGCACTTATTTCGGGCTGACTTGGCCTACTTAAATGATTCCTTCCTCCCTCACTCTAGGGCCCTCAGGTGAGTATTTGAACTGCTGTCAGCAAAAGTGAAAGGGGTCTAGAGACACAGTCTATGAAATAAGCCAGACATCGGTCAGTTGCAGTTGGACTTCAAACAGATTTTTATACAGAGACATTTCAAAAAAATATTTTTTTCTATGTAGGGGTATTAAAGCAATTTAGTCAATCATCATTAGTCTTCATCTTATGCATCAGAATTCTAACTATTTAGGAGTGGGAAATATTAGCAAAAAAAGCTTGTATAATAATGGTAGGTATTATTACAGAAGTTTCCATAGCTGTTGGCATATATGCTGGAGCCTGGCTCTCCATTCAGAATTTTCCCCAACATGAGCCTGTATGTTTGCACTTATGTTTAATTTAGTTTCTAGCGTTTTGAGAATTGTACATTGTAGGATGATACAGGAAAAATATACACATGTGTGTAGGTGTAAAGCTCCTGAGTAGGTGTGAAAGGTTAAGAGGAGTTCATGAGAAATATTTTTAGAGTACTAGACTTGGAGGCAGAATACCTGGCTTTGTTTATGCTTTTTGTCAGTTTTTTGATCTTAAGCAAATCACTTAACCTCTCTGAAAGCATAAAGGTAAACCAAATGCATCTTGCACAACAAAGAGTTAAGCGTGGTGGGAACACAGAAAAGTCAACCACCAGCCATGACACAACCTAACCCATGCTATATGAGCATTGTGACCAAAGTGTTCAGGGAGAGTAGAGGTAGCAACATTCAAGGCTAACTCTGATTTTCCCTGCATACAAAACAGAAAATATTTTAATTGGATGGCCATTTTTCAGGCCTGTGGCATGACACTGCCCAAGGTTCAGCCTGGGATAACTAGACCATTGAATGACCAGACAATTTGAGATAAGTTATAGGAGATGAAGATAGAAAGGAAGAAGGGGGAAAATCTGGGACCAGGCTAGCAAGTCTAGACTATCCCATGAGAAGAAGGGAGCTGTTCATGAACCCATTCATTCATTCATTCATTCATTCAAATGTATAATTCAGGCACCATAGTAATATCTAACAGCAACACAGAGGTTAAAGACACAGAACCCACTTAGAGAGAACTCTCGGTGTGGGTAACAGAATTGTTTAAAATGTAGACAAGTAAACAGGCAATCACAGAATAGGAGTGAGAATCACCAAAGATCAATGCATAAGAGCACAGAGGCAGAGTGGCAAAATATATATTCTGGCCTGGGAGAGTCAGCAAAGATTTCCTGCAAAAAGGAGTGCCTTAGGTGAGCCCTGATGGAGAAGCAAGAAGAAAGGAAGAAACAGGAAGGGACAGGATTAGGGGTATAAAAGCAACACGTAGAGAGACAAGAAACATGAAAATGAGATTCTCTCTCTAGATTACTTGTAAAGCTTTGTGAAAACGTCACCCAGTTTTCCAACTTACCACAGTGTTACAGCAAGAAGAAGGCACCAACAGGGCTATGGTGCCTGGGAAGGAGAGCCAGTGAGGAACAGATTCAAACAGCAGAAGCCATTCTTAATGTGTCACAGAGATGGCACCTGAATCCGGTCAGCATGGCACTATGCCAGGTTCTTTTCACTGCTTAGGGTCAGGGTGGTTGAACATTAATTTGTTAAATTAAGTTCTAATCATATTTGCTTCTTTCAGTTGCTGGTTTGGAAATAATTTACTATTCTTATCAAATTCATTGTAAATTGAGACACTAAGAAATAAAGAGTTAAGGAATGGGGTTAGGAAAGCTGATGCTGGAGGGAGGTGGAGGAAACAATTACAAAGGAGAGGGGATTGGGCTGGCAACAGAAAGGTAGGGAGACATGTGTCTGCCTTTCACAACACAGTCTCTCACTCGCTCTTTTTCTCTCTCTGTATTTATATGACTCCATTTAAAAAAAAAATGAAGGCACTCAAAGAAGCCTTTGAGTCACATATATAGTTAATTATGAAAAAAGTATAGTTTTTTGTTTTCATTATTTATTCTTAAGATTATCTTTTGTTCTTTAAAATTCTCCCTTTCCTGTCTATAGTGGTTTTTTTTTTTTTTGAGACAGAGTCTCACTCTGTCACCCTGGGTGGAGTGCCATGTCATCACAGCTCACAGCAACTTCAAACTCTTAGGCTTGAACAATCTTCTTGCCTCAGCCCCCTTGAATAGCTGGGACTTACAGGTGCCTGCCGCCATGCCCAGCTAGGTTTTCTATTTTTGGTAGACCTAGGGTTTCAATTTTTGGTCAGGTTGGTCTCAAACTCCTAACCTCAGGCGATCCACCTGCCTTGGCCTCCCAGAGTGCTAGGATGACAGGTATGAGCCACTGTGCCTGGCCCCTATCCATGTTTTTAAAGATAACAACACAGCTTTCTCTTTCAGAGTTACAATTACTTTGAGGAAAGCATATGTAATTTACGTAGCAAATACCATTACAATGGAGAGAAGCTCATAAATCTGTGAATCCCTGATATCAGTAGTAAAAGAATGTATTGTTTTAACCAATAAAGCAATTGAAAGAAGTATTTGTTTGTAATCATGTTTTAATAAATTAAAAGTTTATAACCAGGCATTGTGGTGGCGCCTATAGTCCCAGCTACTTGGGAGGCTGCAGCAGGAGAATCACTTAAGCCCAAGAGTTTGAGATTGCTGTGAGCTGTGACATCACAGCACTCTACTCAGGTAAATATAATGAGACTCTGCCTAAAAAAAAAAAAAATTAAAACTTCAATTGTCTGCTTTAAGTATCTGACAATCACACCCCCCACACACACATTTTATGCAAATATCCTTGTTGAAATTTTTAAAATAACAAATAATAGTATTTCTATGCTAGGTGATGGTAAAAGTGTGAATACATTCCAATAAAATTCATATCCATTAACATTTATACACTCTATTTTTCTTTCCTTTGCTTTAAAAGTGAACATTACATACTTTTGACAATGTACTTTAAGAGACATCTTTAAGATAAGATGAACAAAATGAAATCTAGTTATCTAAATTTTGATAATTTTAGGTGGTTCAGCATTGTTTATGCTTTTCTCCACAAGCACACTGTTATTTTAATAATAAAATATATTGCTGTCATGATATTTATAAGTCTGTCTCCAGATTAGGAAATTGGAAGAAAATGTGACCTTACCTAAAGAGTTCTATCTGTGAGTCGGTAATTTGGTGAGAGGGTGACTTTGAGAGCCGACACGGTCAACTTGAGCATATCTAAGGAGCAGAAAGGAACTGGTACCATTCATGGATGAATGATTTTATTCTAATTCTTTCAACATAAGTAAAATTATACAAATATTTTAGCTATCATGGGAAAACAAACAAATAAACAAGTCCATCATATGGTTACCTAATTTTAGATACTAACTTGATCTTAGCCAAAAGGCTGAGAAGCAGTGCTACTTAATTTTAGAAAAGGGAACTATGGACAAATGTAAATACTGGGAAAAAATGGAATGAAAAGTTAAAATAAAAAACCTTTAAAATCATCAGGAACTGGGGGCTTCTTAAAAGCATTTTATTGAAAATCCAAGTGAAATGGCTGGTGCATATTAAAGTCTGAACTATTCAATGAACTGTTTCTCTGGTCACGTTGTAAAGTAAAAGGAAAAAAAAAACAGGTGAGGGGGGGATGTGGTGAATTAGTTAATTGAGGACTGAGGAGACCACACAATGTGGCGGAGCATATCAATTTGAAGCCAAATCAATCCATCTTTCCTGAGGTTTAATGTGTCTATTTCCATGGAGGATACAAAGAAAATAGAAGGCACATCAGCTGCCCTGAAGGGAGCTTATTATCTTGGGGAAATAAAATGTGCTGTAGAAAATACCGAGGAATAGTTCAAGGCAATAGTGTTAAAGAATATGGGAGCGTCACTGAAATTACCACTGCTGATGGGGACAGCTCTACCCACAGAGGGTCAGAGGGTTATTCTGGATGTAAGGGGGGATTTTAATGAAGTTTAGCATTTGGATTGATTAAGAGCAGGAGGAAGAATCTTTGCATATCAGAATGAGAAAAAAAGAAAAAATGAAGAAAGAAATGAAAACTTGTAAGAGAATAGTAAGTGATGACATGTGCCCAAAGTGGGGCATGTAGATAAAATCAGAGGGTCATGTGTGTTCACTGAGGGTAATATGTGCCCAGCTTATTGCTAGCGACATGAAAGAAATGCAGCAAGGGGAAATTTCTGCATTTTTAAAGGCTCATTTTCTTGTATAAGAGAAGAGAGTGACACATGAAATGATCTGCCTTATGATGATAAGCTTCTGTTATGTTTATTTGTGTGACAAAACCTTACATTTGCCAGAGTTTAAAATGGAGAGAGGAACAGAGTAAGAACCAGTGATTTTAGAAAGGAAAGACAGAGACCTAAGCTTTGAATGACGGCTGGAATTCCGATAGGTACAAGAGGGCAGAGAGGGCATTTCCTGAAATTAGCTGAATTTGATATTTTGCAGCTAATCTTATGAGAAACTACACATATAAGGGATCCAAATTCAATTGTGTTTGAGTAGATGACTTCTTTTTGACACGTTTATGCCAAGTTCATATTTCCCATGGTAATTTTGTTTCCCTTTCATTTTCCTTCTGAATATGATGCTAACTGCCTGTCTGACCCTTGAGGCAGGGAACTTTCTGAAATCTAAGGCTTTCTAGTATTAGTCATCTCAGCTAGGGAGAAGTCATGGATGAGAATAAACAGTATGTCCTTTTCCTAATACTATTTTAAGTACGAAAGCCTGTTAAGTGTTTAGGCGTGGTGGATCTTGCCTATATTCTGGCGTTTTGGATGGCTGAGGTGGGAGAATCACTTGAGGCCGGGATATTGAGACCAGCCTAAGCAACATAGTGAGACCTCCTCTCCACGAAAAAGTTAAAATAGTCAGGTGTGGTGGTGCACAGCTGTAGTCCCAGCTACTGTGGAGGCTGAGGTAAGAGAATTGCTGGAGTCCAGGGGTTCGAGGCTGCAGTGAGTTATGATCACAGCACTGCATTCCACCCCGGGCACCCAGGGCAATTAACTTAAGATAATTTTGCTGTATTAGTTATTATTGTTACTATTATCATTATTGCCTTAAAGTATGTTTTTACTAAAATTTGATTGTAAGATTTAGGTAGAATTAAGGAGTATTTTGGACAGCATAAACAAATGTATTCAGTTTAAAAAGCAGTAATACTACTATCCACTGCACTCTGGGAGATGTTTGGTGAGAATGTGAAGTTGAGGTCACTGGAACGCAGATGATAAAGCTGTGGTTTCATTATGATGAAACAGAAATTCCATTTCTAAAAAAAATCTGAGATTCTGAGAAGTGATTGCTCTTCTAATATAAGAGAGTGAAACACACACACGCACAGACGCACACATACTCACGCACACATTGCAATTGGGAGCCCTAAAACATATCCTGAGGTTTCTCTCTGGTTTTATTTAGCCCAAAGTGAACACATTTCATGAAGAAAATAAGAATTGCTCACACTAGGCTGAGAGTGATGGAAAGAAATTGTAATCCTCCTCTCTAACCTCTCAGGGGCCGATTGTCTGGTGCAGTGGGAACAGGCTGGTGAAATGGCCAAATTTGTGAGTGATGGTGAAAGCTACTTCTCTCCCTTTGGCATGGATTTGACTGCCCAGTAATGTGGGCAATGGCTGGTTTCCCTTTTATTGTATATCAGTGACTTGGCAAGTGCTATTACCTTTTGATCTCCCAAATGAAATGCTGATAAGCTGCTAAATGTTGATTAAAGAGTTACACAGAGTGGCCATAAAGTTTGTCTGCAATTTAAATAGTTGTAACTATAACCAACTATAACATTTGCTTTGATATGGTCATTTTCAAAGCAATAAGAAGGCTTTCATATTATATTTAGGAGACATAATTGAAAAGTGACAATCCTAAAGATTAGAAATATCAGGAATGAAATTCACAATCCACTGCTCTTTGTCTTGGGCTTGGGTTAGCCTCTCTTAGCCTGAAGTTTCTGGTCTATTCATTGAGGTTAATAAGCCTGATCACATAGGCTTGTTCAGAGAACTGTGTGTAATAACCAATGCAATAATTCTTCTACCTTGGTGAATACTCAATAAATATAAATCCCCTTATTCAACAAGAATAAGTCATTGTGGCTCGGTGCCTGTGGCTCAAGTGGCTAAGGCGCCAGCCACATACACCTATCCCCAGCCTGGGCCCGCCAAACAACAA
>NW_003852564.1:768942-851183 GCF_000181295.1 Otolemur garnettii
GCCTGTAGTCCCAGCTACTTGGGAGGCTGAGGCAGGAGACTCGCTTGAGCCCAGGAGTTGGAGTTTGCTGTGAGCTTGATGCCATGGCACTCTACCCAGGGGGGGATAGCTTGAGGCTCCGTCTCAAAAAAAAAAAAAAAAAGAATAAGTCATTGAAAATTGGTCTTGTTTCTAGAAACTGGAAGTTACTGCTAACGAATTCTAGGCTAAGGATTTTACAATGTAAGAATGATGAATGAAAGACATATCTCCAATGCTTTTTCCACTCATTTTCATTAATTACACAGATACACTCAAACTTTTTGATACAGCAATGAAAGGTGAAAATCTGTAATTAAATTAGAGAAGTTGTGCTTTTAGAATTAAGCATGGGTAAAACTTATAGAGCACAGAAGGCTGAGTGTTAAGAATCCTATTTGCTAAGTGGTTCACTTCTTGAGCTTTGGGAAAATGGCCCTTTCATAATTTTAAAGAGTTTGTGAATTCCCCTTCAAGGCAGGATCTTCAAGGGGAACTGAATATAACCTCTCTCTAATTCCACTTGGTATTTCATTTCTCTTTTGTTTGCAAGATATTAATTATTAAATGTGCTTCATATTGATAATTATACTGCATCTTATTTATTAATGACTCGCTATTAAGCTTAAACTTAATATCTCCAGAGGTTCTCAGGTCTCCACTTTTGCAGGTCATTGCTCTTTTTCTCTTTGCAGGACTGAGAGCTGAGAGGGCTTCAAGCTTTGGGGTTTAAGGTAGATGGGTCTTGATGGTGTGATTACCCATGACACAGTTCATTACCACTAATAGAGTCACCCATGCAGCCAAAGAGAGAAAAGTGAGCCTGAAAAATAGCGAACTAATAGGCAATAAATTATTACACCAAGGGAAAGCAATCATACCTAAGAGCGCTAAATGGCCAGAGCCCAGTAGAAAGATCTATACTTTATATTTTTTTCTGAAGAGTATATCTCTTTTGGTTCTTTTTCAGAAAGACACACCTCATTTTCAAAGCATGAAAATTTTTGTCCACTTCTTCTTTTGATTAAAGTATATATGGGAAGAGACATAACATAATCAAGGCAAAAATTGAGTTTATTCTTTATAATGCTATTTCATATACCCCATTTTTTTTGTTTGTGCTTCTCTCAAATTGAGATTTATACTTGAATCTTTACATTCAGAATATTAGTGACATAGCCTGCAAATTTATATAGCGAGAGGATAAAAGTTCACTAGCTTGTCTCAAAGGAGAAAAAGTATATATTCTAACTAGTAAACATTCTTAACATGCATTTGAGAGAGAAAGATTTAATTAACAACACCCAAACCCCATAAACCTGAGGTCCATAATGCCCATATGGTGCCTTTGAGACAATGGTGCCTTTGATGCCTGGGTCTCTCTCAGATGGGAATCACTCCCCTGGATGATGTAATCACACTCTACTAAGCAGATGAGCTTTTCCACCCCTCCACCCCAAAGGGATCTCCAGCAGTTGTTCTCTTGAGATTTACTCCTCCCATATCTACTTTATTTTGGAGTCTATTCCCTGTATCTCCAAAGTAACCCCTTCTGATTTTCATCTCAAGGAGCAAAAATTCTTAATGAACCTCTTCCCATCATAAGAAGGAAAGCTTCCCTTTTGCTCCAGTGCTCAGCTGAGATTCTGAAGCTCCCATCCATCCCTGAAATTAGAAAATCCAAAATCTTTCATCCAGATAATTATACTCTCCAGTCTTTTCTCTTATGCTTAGCCAATAGCATCATTCCCACTGATCCAAGGTAAAACACTGTCCTTCATGGTGGTTCCAGTTTGAATATCTTGAAGTCCATTTTGCATGGTTTCTTTTTTTTTTTTTTTTTTTTAGAAGAACAGTAAATGTGCTTGATCAGGAATGGTATATGCCCTTTTTACTTTTTTGTCTAAGAGACTGGATATATACATACATGTATATATGTCTGTGTACGTATGCATATATGTATTTTCAAAAAAAGTTCAATTTTAAAATAGTTTTAGATTCATAGAAAAGATGCAAGCTAGTGCAGAGTTCTTGTATACTCCTTACTTGGTTTTCTTTGTTGTTAATATTTTACATTACTATGGGCCATTTGACACAATAGAGGTACATTATTACTAAATCTACTCCACATTTCATTCAGATTCCACTAATTATTTCCTAATGTCCTTGTCTGTTATACGATCCCATGTAGGATACCACAATGCATTTGGTTCTCATGTCTCCTTAGCTTCTGGTGAGACAGTTTCTCTGACTTACCAGTTGTTCTGATGACCTTGACAGTTTTGAGCATAGCGCCTGATATCTTGAGCACTGTCCTTCAATTTGGTTTATCTGAGACTTTTCTCATAGTTAGAGCAGGGTTCTGTGTTTTGAGGTGGAAGATCACAAAGGTGAGATGGCATTTCCCTCACACTCTAGCAAGTGCACATTCCATTGACATGACTTACCACTGATGATGTTGACCTTGATCACCTGGCTGAGTTAGTGTTGCCAGATTTCTCCAGACTTCATTGAAACAGACCAATAAGCCAATAGTCTTTGTTCAAAATCTATGAATAAGGAGGTAAGCCACATTCTTGATAAGGAAAATTTATATATATTATTCTGAATTTTTCTGTAAGAGAAATTTTTTACATCTCTTCCTACTTGTTTATTTATTCAATCATTATTTGTATTAGAATCAGTATCTATTTTACTCACTTGTTAATTCCTAAGTAATATCTATATGTAGTGATTGCTCATTTAATAACTCTTCAATGAATTAATATAACCACAGAGTCAGAAGGAATCCAAACATTCTCTAATAACTTCAATATGAATTCAAGCAAAAATCCTAGTAGATTCCTTTTTTTAAATCTATAAAAACAGGAAAATAATACCTACCCTGTAATGTAGGTATTTGTAATACCTACAAATAATACCTACCCATTTGTACAAATGCAAGCACAAATCCTGAAATATAAGGAATGGTCCAGTAATAGTAGTTATTCTTATCTCTTAGAGATGTTTATTATCCACTTTGGAAGCTTAAGTCTGAGAAATAAAATTCTCTACCATCATTGTGGACTACCTATATAATGTGATTTACTTTATAAGTTACTGAGACTCAAACTATGGATTGGTATACAGTTTCCACCTGTAAAATAATTAATGTTTTGCTAATACATTTAAAAATAGGACAATATTTATAACATTCTATTGATTTCTATGTTTAGTTTCCATACCTGTATAAAGTTTTGGACTAAAGATATTTTTGTTCTCCTATAGTTTGCATGTTAGTGTGAATAAAATTGTAAATAGCTTTCTTTTGGTGGTACTGTTAGATCTGTCAGGATGTTCCCTGGTCCCCCATTTCCCAATGTCAAGAATCAATACTGGTACCAAGTTGAGCCAATGATGGAGTGGCAACAGATGCAGAACAATCCTACACAGTTTATTACAAGAAAAAGAAAGAAGGTGAATGACATGAAAATGAAGAAGAAACCTGTCTAATATAAACTATAGGAAGTGATTCAAGGAGGGAGGAATGGGTCAATCTCCATGAGTGGGGAAAGACCATGAAGTCTGAGCACACACTGCCCTTTATATGCTCATTAGTTTGACCCGCCTTTTTCCTGACAGTATTAATTAGCTTCTACTTTTGGTGTGATTGACAGATTGGGGTTATACAACACATTATATAACAAGTTACATAACACATTGGTTATTTAATAGTTTCCCTTTTTATGTGTACATCTTCCCTAGACTCTTTCCTTGAAGTTATTAGAGAATGTTTGGATTTCTTCTGAGTTTGTGATTACGTTAATTCATTTAAGAGTTATTAAATGAGCAATCACTATATACAGAAAGGATACTAGTTCCACCCCTATGCTAATAGATGGTAATGAGCCTTAGATCATGTCAAGGTCATTAGGAACTCCTTACTGTGTATGGTCCCACCAGGAAAAAGTTCCTAGGCATAATTTAGTTCCTAGCTACAATTTGGTTCCCTCTTTCAACCCTTATCTACTTCCTTGCCACCTGTTTACCCTCCACCAGACATAGCAATACAACCACCCTTTTCCTGCTCCTTTAGATGATAAAATTATCTAGGTTCAGTAACAGGATTGTACAGAAATAGTGTTTACTATGATTAAGCAGAAGAATTTTTTTGGCACTAAGTCTGGTTGTAGTTTCACTCTGAATTGGTACCGAAGCATGAGGGAACATTTGAGATCCTTCTGAGCCCATTAAGAGTTATTATCTGAGCTATCAGTCTATATTGGCCTTACCTTTGGTGCTTAGCATTTAGTTGTGAATAAAATAGTTCATGATCTTGCTCTCCTGATAATGAGTAGAAAACAAAAATTTTTGAAACCACATGGTATGTATATAGTGGTGAGTACTGTGGAGACATGATAGAAAAGATATGAAGGCTGTATGGAGAAAGGGAGTGTAATGTGCTCTTTCACACTGAAAGGACTTACTCATTAACAAGGTGATGTTTATGGCAAGGCCTTGAGAAAGTGAGGGAACGAACATTCTGATATCTGAGAGAAGAATATTCCAGATGGAGGAAATAGCAAATGCAAAGGCCCTGGAAGAGGAGAATGTAGAGAACATTAAAGAAACTAACATGCACCAGAGCATACCTTTGGATATGGATGTTTTATATTCATGATCAAACTAAAATTGAGCTAAATTAAATATATGTATTATTTAAAAATAAATTATAGTTACAAAGAATACTGAAGTAGAGAGATGCTATCCACAGTTACTTTAATCTTCAATATCTTCATTTATTTTATAAATGTACTTCCTTCCTAACAAAGTAAGTTCACGGAAATATTTGAGCTGCCATTCTCATCACTTTTGCTGCGAAGATTTGATTTGAGAGTCTTAAAGTTTATGGAGGCTTTTTCTTCCCATAGAACATATAACAAGTTCATGTTATATTGTTGGCTATAATCTTCTTCTTCCAATGAGATGCACAAATTACCTTGTCCAGATTAACTGGAATTGAGTCAATTTTGAACATGAGAAACAATTATATACTATTGTGTTCCGAAGAAATGTATTCTGTATTATTGATAAAAGTTACAAAACTATACTGTGATTTTCATTACCTATTTACTTCCCGTTTGAACTCAATTTAATGCTGAAAACACATCGATTTACAAAAATATTTAAAATTTTCTCACGGCATTCATATATAAAATGTAGAAGAAACTTAAAATTTTCATATTTTATGCCCAATTCAGGATTCACAGAGGCCTGTGTTTTCTTTGCAGCAGGTAGTCAGATGTCAACAATGAGGGAATAATATTTCGTGCTTATGGTGTTTATAGGGAGACATCTTCAGACAGGCTATGCCTGCTGTGAGCTCTACTGTCTTCCCTGAAAATTTCAGACACCCCAGCTGGCATCTTCTTTGTGGATGATAATCACTGTATTTGGACTAGAAAAATCTGACCCCCTTTAGTGCACACACGCATGCCTGTGTGTATGTGTAATTTAATTTTAAATTCAGCTCAATGTTTTGGTTAGGGTAAGAACAGGTGTCTTTGGAAATACCGAAAACCAAGTATTTTCAAATGACATTAGAGTGTTGGAGGTAAGTTAAAATTGTGTCAATTTGGCTTTTGATTCAATTGCATTTAAAGGTAACTAATTCTTCCCCTTTAAGAATGTTGCATGTGTTTCCTATAGAATTTCTAAAAATGGAGACATAAAATGTTTATAAAGATTGAAAAAGAGAAACAGTTGCTCCAACATAAATGTTTTTTTAATAAAAGAGATATATTTTCCTCTTTTTAAACCACAAACATTCTACTATAACATGTTTTTGTATGTGCCAAGTAAACAAATTGGTTCTTTGCGGAAACAAAAGTCCCGGACTTGTAGTATTTGCTGCTCTCAGTATATGCACACTCCCACAATGGTCAATTTCAAACAACCAACAATGTAACAGTTGGCTTACCAGATTCCTGAAAATTTCACAATTAGCAAGTCCATAAGAGCAGGTTCTACCACACCTAGAAACTTCTCATACTTTTTCTCTGGAAAAATGTGAATATGGGACCTACTTTGGTAATTTTTAGAACTTTCCAAGTTATCTTCTTTCACCTCATTTTTTTCTGATGTTGGTCAGTTTTTGTTAATCTAGAAAGAACAAGGTGATATCCTGAATAAGAAGAATAATGAGACAGTTGTAATCTTTGGATTGCTTAAATACTTGTTAAGTTCCTAATGGTACCTGGTGTAAATGGACAGTAGATAGACTCCTGATCTGGCTCCTTCCCATGTTATTTTCTTTAATTACAAGGGATTTCCTATTTCTCTAGAGCCAGGCTTTTGGCATCAGTGTTTCATAGTTTTTATTGACCATGAAAATAAACATTAACTGAAATTTGAAAATACAGTATTTTCTGAATTTTAATATGGCATTAGTTGCAAAATATACCTTTGATTTAATAATATTCATGAGAAACAAACTATATTAAATATACTTATCAATTATAAAAATGTACCCTTTATCTAGAAGCGGGAGAGAGAGAGAAAGAAGGGGAGAGAGAGAGAGAGAGAGAGAGTGAGAGTGTGTGTGTGTGTATGTGTTGTAAAAATTAGGAGTATATATTTTGGGATAAGGAGACATTGTGATGGTGATACTGGACTTTGATACTGGATTTCCAGGCTTTTGGTCTCGGGGTTCGAAGAATGAAGTGACAGACCACAGGATCAGCAGTAGGTTAGGTTTTATTCAACAAGTGTTACAGCTCTCACAAAGAGCCAAACCTCCTTGCAGAACAGGATTAGCAGTACAAGTGTTACAGCTCTTGCTCTCCTGTGCATGCTCATGTGCGCGCACTCTCTCTCTCTCTCTCTCTCTCTCAGGTCTGCAGAGGTCTGTGGACATCTGTGTTTGGGCTCTCTGCTTAGGAGCTTATATAGGGGCAGTTGTCTAATGAGCTTTTGGGTCCTGAAAACAGACCAGTTAGGAGCAGGTTTTGAAAATAGACCAATCAGGGATGCACTGGAGGAATCACCAGTGTCTTCTCCTACTCATGTCCGGTTCCTTTGGCTACTGAAGCCTGTGTTGGGGGAGGGAAGCTACCCCCTTTCCCCCGCTTGCCTACGCTCCAGCCTGCTGGTTCCTCTGCCAGTTGCTGCCATCAACACTGCCAAGATGGAGGCAGCATGTCCTCCAGCCCCACTCGGCTGAGCTGGCTGGGGTGCCACCTGTCTGGTATCAATGGTATATGGATACTTTTGAAAATTTTGGTGTAGGGTCAGTATACCTACATTAGGATTGCTCTCTTTCGATGGGGGAAGGAGAAGAACTAGACATTTTCTCCCCCTCAGTATTTTCAAATGATTAGCACCCTCATGTCACATTTGTGCTGCCTCCTATCAGAAAATGAACTTTACAACAGTTGTTTTGTCCTTTTAACTTTCTTCAAAAATGTATCAAGGCAGAGCAAATAGGCAGTCTATGGAATGGGAGAAAATGTTCACATGCTATATATCTGATTATGGGCTAAAAACCAAAATCTACAAAGAACTCAATTAGCAAGGAAAAAATCAAACAACACCATTAAAAAAAATGGGCAAAAGACATGAATAGAAGATTTTTCAAAAGAAAATAGGTTAATGACCAATATGAAAATATGCTTCATGTCACTAACGATCAGGAAAATGCAAATCAAAGCCATAATGAGATGTTACCTTACCCCAGCGAGAAGAACTTTTCTCAAAAAGTCCTAAAACAATAGATGTTGGTGTGGATGCAGAGAAAGGGGGAGGGACTACAAACTAGTACAACCTCTAAGGAAAACAATATGGAAATTCCTCAAAAGAACTCAAAGTTTACCTACCATTTGATCCAGCAATCCTGCTACTTGGTATTTACTCAAAGGCAGAGAAGAAGAAAAGTCCTTTTATTAAAAACAAACAAAGCAAAACAAACAACAACAACAACAAAAGGAACACTTGTACTAGAATATTCATAGCAGCACAATTTGTAATTGCAAAGATTCGGACTAAGTGCCCAGCCCATCAATTCATGAATGAATTAACAAAATGTGATATATATATATAAAACAGATAATAAAGGATTTCATATTTGTAAAATCTTCATATTCTATTCTCTTTTGTAACTGACTTTTTTGTATGACATGTTTTATATACATCTACACACACACACACACCCCCATGGAATATTACTCAGCCCCTAAGAAAAGAGACAATCCTTTTTGCAAGAATTTTTATGGAACTGAAGACCGTTTTCCTAAGTGAAGTATCTAAAGAATGGAAAAACAAACACCACATGTACTCACTGTTAAACTGGAACTGGTCAGCACTCTCAAGCACATATAGGAGTCAAACTCAATGGAAATCAAGCAGGTGGAATGGGGAGAAGGAGTGAGTGAAATCACACCAAATGGGTGCACTATTGGGGTGACTGGCACACTTACCACCTTGACTCAAGCAGTACAAAAGCAATCTATGCAACCAAGACATTTGTACCCCTGTAATATTCTGAAATTAAAAAAAAAAAGTAAAGTGACCAACACTTCCCCCCCGAAAATGATGCCCCAAAGTAGAATCTTATGAATAGATGAATGACAATAGTGAACTTACCTTCTTCACTATTTTGTGATTGTGTGATGAAGCAGGCAGTATTATCTTTAAGGTAACAGACAATAAAGGATTTACACAGGAAATAAATACACACACACACACACATATATATTTATTTTTGCAGTTTTTGGCCGGGGCTGGGTTTGAACCTGCCACCTCTGACATAGGGGGCTGGCACCCTACTCCTTTGAGCCACAGGCACTGCCCCATTGGAAAATCTTTACATTCCATTCTATTTTGTAACTGACTTTTTTGTGTGACATGTTTTAAATTTCAAGATTTCTTACTTTGTCTATCTATATGTTTAGCTCAAGCTCTAGCTCTAGCAATCTATCTTTACCCATCTGTCTGCCTGTCCATCTATCATAATCAAGGTAAGTATAAGAATACAATTGTAGATTAGAAACCTAAAGTATGAAAATAGTATTTTCTGTTATATGTGCTGTTAATAGTATCATCTTGGCTAACAATAAAACAATAACAATTAATGCAGTAGTCTTTTTTCTTTTTTTTTGCTACTGATTTTTTCCCAGCCAAGATTCTCATTTTAAGCCATTCCCTAAGTTTTCTGCTTTTGAGCAGGATGAAGCATGTATTAGGTATAAATAAAGCTGGTATCACGAGGATTCATTTAAAGCAAAACAAAGTGGGGATTATAATAGAGTTATATCAAAATATTTTTATTGATAAATTTCTAATTTATGAAGGTAAGAGAGATAAAATTGCACAGTAAATACATTATTAATTAATTTGGTAAGCATGCAGACCTAGGGTTAAAAAGACCAATAGGAGTAGAAGATTTCCTTTAGGATTCTAGTGTATTAAGGGAAATATAATAAAAATATAGATTTTTGATTTTCAGTCCAAGAATACCAGAATCTCCAGAGGTTGAATAGGGGCATATGTTTTTAATAAACCTACAAATCTGTTTTTAGTGATTTTATTGTTCTGCCATGTTTAGAAATTTCTGGCCCCTATTGTGTGTGATTTACAGAATAAATCAAATTTGCATTAGGGACTTCTGTTTTCTCTTTACCCAACAGGCAAATATATTCCCCTCCTTAAAATCCCAGCTTGAGGTTTTGCTACAGAAAAAGTTCTATATGAAAATCCCTGCCCCAGTGTTCACACTTTTCACTCTTCTCCTGTTTTGATTGCAGAGAAACTATTTTCAGTTGCAGATACCCAACTAGAGAAAAGAAGCTTATTTATCCCACAGTCAGTTTTATATTGCTTCTTATGGTGCAGTGAAGATCATCTTCTGGATGCCTTTGAAATTCTTTTTCTGCTTAATTTAATAAGTCCCTGTCCTATTAATATACTATAGTAGGGTTTGTGGAGAAAGAATATAAAGACAAATATGATCTACTTGCATTCCATTAAAAGAGACCCATGAGATTTAAATAACTACAATATGAAGCAAAACTCAGATTCATGATAATAAGCTGAAAGTTACCAACTCCCCAAGACTTTTTTTATGTCCAAATACAACTCATGACTTTATCACACACGTTGTAAGGAAGTAGTGTCCTTTCTTGTGGTACTTTACAGTCTCCCAGAAAGTACCTCCCTCCTAGTACAACCTCTAAGGAAAACAATATGGAAATTCCTCAAAAGAACTAAAAGCGGACCTACCATTTGATCCAGCAATCCTGCTACTTGGTATTTACCCAAAGGCAGAGAAGAAGAAAAGTCCTTTTATAAAGGACTCCAAACTCAGTTCTGCATCACTTATCATCACTACTGTCGGTTTACTCTTAATTCTCAGAGTTTCACATCAAGTGTGGACACTTCTCCATTTTCCAAAAGAGCCCTCAGTGTAGGGGGTTGGACAACTGAAACTGTAGAGACAAGGTTCATTACAGCACAGAGACCAGCTCTAAAGATATTATTCTGAAATTCCTCTCTGGGTCAGCCATTCCTGCGGGCTGAAATCACTTGCTCATAACACATTTCTTTCAGGTCCAAACTCCCAACACAATGCTGGGGTTCACCCTCACACTAGCCGCAGTCCATCTCCAAATTCATTTCCCTAAATTGGGAAAACTCCCCAAGTGACCAGATAAAATCAAAAGTTTATGATACTTTATTATACAGAATAAATTTATTCCTTTTGTAATTTAAACCTCTCTCTTCCACATCATTCTGGGAGCAAATATGAGTACAAATAGGCCCTGACAAACATTTTCACGAACCAGGAAATATTTTCTAATTATCAGTTGTAATAGTAGCAATTTTTATTTCTTTGCCCATTTCATTATAGAGATATAAACTAAATGCCATAGGGATGTGTTCTTTTGGAACTGAAATTTGTCCTGAAACAAATAACACATGAGGTAGGAGAGAGAGAGAGAAAAAGCAACTTTTTGAGACCAGGGTCACCATCTTTCTGTATCACATTCCTGAATGCTAACCTAGTTCCTGGTATAAAATTGTCATGTGTTTTGTGTTTATAAAAGGAATAGATAATTGAATGCTAAAAATATGTGTCTGGCTATTTCGGCCATTAAATATGAACACCAAATCATTTGAGAAGTTTAAAACCCGTGGAACTCCTGTGCGGGCTGAGAAAGGATATGCGGTAGGGTGTGGTTGTCCACTTAAGCAGGCAATTAATTTTTCAACGTAATTAGTTATTTAATTAACCATTCACATGATATTAATGCATTTGAATTTGTAATTAATCTCCATTTTGCTTCAGACATCTTATATGTACACTCTCAATTCTAATTTAACAGTGAGTAGCCTTGACTTGTAAGTGGATTTATTACTAAACACACACACACACACACACACACATCCACACATCCACACAAAGGACTGGGGAAATTAGAGAAGTAAAATCAGACATGTTGGTGTTTCAGTAGGCATTTTATAATGATTAGGTAGATCTCATTTCACAGAATTTTATGTAAAAATATGGCTTATTCACATTTTTAAATTTCTTTTTCCAAACCAAGGGTTGCCAAACTTCTGTATAGAGTCGGATAGTACATACTTTAGGCTTTTTGGCCATCCCTCTGTCCCAACTGCTCAGTACCTAAATTTATAGACACCAATGTACTCCATTAAAGCATTATTGACAAAAGTAGGCAGTGGGAGCAATTTGCTCAATGGGCCCTAGTTTGCCAATCTCCGGATCCCTTTATGTGATTTGCTAAATCATGGGCACTTTTACTTTTAACTTCGTCCTCTTTTGTAAAGAAGCTCCCTCTTCTCTGCCTCTCAGTATATATGGTTTTTCAATCTCAAAAAAAGTTTAAGTGGTTAAAAAAAATACATTCTCACTTCGGTATCATCTGGCCTGCCTTCTCTCTTCTCTGCTCATTTCCTCCTCTTCCACCAACTGTTTCATCTGCTACTTACCCAGAATCCTCTTCAGTCAGCATCATGGTTTATACTCCTATTGTATCTAGTACAATAAATGTTCTTTGTAATGCCTACTGTTTTGTTACATGAGTTCCAATTCATGAA
The DNA here is from genome assembly GCF_000181295.1 of Otolemur garnettii. NCBI lineage: Eukaryota > Metazoa > Chordata > Mammalia > Primates > Galagidae > Otolemur > Otolemur garnettii. Next base: position 781,054 of record NW_003852564.1, read on the forward strand.
AGCAAATTTGGGAAGTATAGAAAAATAGAAGAACATATTCAAGACTGATAAATATTTTTAAAATATTTAAAAAATATTTTTGAAATAGTTTTATTGTTTATGAGCTGAGCTATAAAAGTACAGAATTTTCAGCTGTGTATATGGCATGGTGATGGATTTTCTGTGGTGGATGTATGCAATGAAATTAATTTACTCTTATTTTAATGCACTCAATTTATGCCTGGTAAGCAAACATTTCTTCCTCTTATTAAACATAATCATAGAAATAGCTCTATGAAGGAGTATGTCCTGCGATCCATTTTATTTTTGACATAGTATGTTGCTCTCCTTCTGTTTAGCATGCTTCACACAGTTGGGATATGAGTCAGCTCATACAACAGAAAAAAGAAAACAAAACAAAGTAGCAGTAGCCTAAACAAGATAGATACTGGATTATCTCTCATACAAGTCCTAGAAGTGTTTGCTTCAGAGCTTCTGTAGTGTCTTCATGATGTTATCGGGAGCACAAACTCTGCTCACCAACTCAGCCTGTGGTTTCTACCATGACCAGTACTTACCATAGTGGCAGCCAGGACACCTACTTTCCAGGATAAAAGCAAAAGATATCAAAGGAGAGCAAAAACTTTGTCCATCCCCAACCCCCACTGACAACAAGGCCATGCTAATATGACCACACCAACCTGCAAAGAGGACAGAGAAGTACAGTCATTTCGATATAGGCCGGGTGGCGCCCCAGCCTCTGTTGCCCGAGCTGAGGAGAGGAACTGCCATCTTGGCCTTGGGGGTGTTGGTGCGGCGCCAGCGGGTTGGAGGATAGGCAGAGGGGCTGCAGGAGGCTCCAGTGGGGGGGGGGCAGACAACTGCTGGGGAGACCCCTCCAGGTTTGCTGCTCCCGGTGCTCCAGTGCTCTGGGTGCCACCACCCCCAGCTTCTGTCTCCCTCCCATTGCACTTGCCGCCGGACAGTGACCTCTATCTCCCAGGCCTTGTCAATTTTATATAAGTTTTCTAGGCCTGGGAATGCAAGGGATTGTATCCATTCATTTGTTGGGATATATATATACCCCTTGACAAAGGGGAGGGGGAGAATTTTTTCCCACTTGAGTTTTTCCTTCTGCCAGAAGCTCTGGTGCTTTCTATCTTACCACTGATCTGTGGTCGATGGACTCTTCATTCTTGGAATCCCTGAGACCAAGGACCCACTGAAGAAGAAATTCCCTTAACAATTTTATTGAATGTCAAGTACTCAGTTAAAAATTGGAGTTCTGTGATGAAGGAGAGAATGAATTTGAGGAAAACTTACTCCACTGTTGCTCATTTTAAGATGGTATCTTGTTAAATTTAATTGGGAAGGGAGCTGTAGGAATAATTCTACTTTTTAAGGATCAGTTTAGTTCAACAAGTGTTATTCACCACTATATTTTACAAGGTCCTGGGGATATAAGTAAGATTTTGTTTCTTCCTATGGAGTTCTTAGTGGACTAGGAGAATAAAGAAATGAATAGTTTCAGGATGCTGTGATAAACCTAAGGTCCAAACAGATAGCTAGGTACTTGTTGATTTGTGGATTTATTTATATGAACAAATCTTACAGTAAAGTACATTTAAATTTTGTTATTTTCTTGCAAGTTTATCCTCTTTATTTTGTTATCCTCTTTTATTTTGTTATTTTCTTGCAAGTTTATCCTCTTTATTTAAGAGGATAAAACTTTTGGTTTGAGTTGCTATTTGGAAAGAAAAAATAGACCACATAAAAAGAAACTTTTAAAAGAATGCAGAAATATATAGATCAATTCTTATAATGTTTCTCTTGGTATTTTTAACATTCACTTATCATTCAATGTGATAAGTATTGTTTTGATGCTAAAAGAAATGCCTTTTCAGACTTCTCTCAGGAAGTCTTAGAATAATTCGTGTCTTAAATTATCAACAGTATTTACAATTTGGATCATGAATGATTTAAGTGTCCTGCCCCCAGGAGTGTGTTAAAGAATAAAATGACCCCTTACTTTTGGCCTTCACACCTCATGAGGATAAGATAATTTTACACATTTGCTTATGCTTGGCATGCTAACGTTTCTTGTTAAAATGTTCCAACCACTTATGGTTATATTTACTTTCTCCAACCCTTATTAAAATATAACTTAACGTCACAGATATTATTACAAAGATTATTAGACAATAATAATACCACATCAAGTAATAACTATAACAATTATTATACAACAATGATACCGTGCCAAGAATGACTATAACCATTATTATTATACAACAATGATGATACCATACCAAGCAAGTGATCAGATAATGGAACATGGATACCTCTTGTTACCTGCTACCTTAGATCCAAACCAGAAGAAATATCGTGACTAACAATTTCCTGTGTACTTATTAGTATTCTTTAAAAGTCAGGATTCTGAAAAAAAGTTAAGACATTCACATGTATTTTATATTATTCATATGTTCTACCTGACAATTTTGGAAATCAGAAAAATACAAAAACAAAACTGTATGAGCACCATTACGAAGTTTCTTTTTTCCATAGGAAAGTGTTTTAGATCATTTTTTGAAATCATGAAAGTCCTAAATTATAGAAAATATGAAAAGAACAGAAAATTGGAAAGATCTATAGCCTTATTAATAGTTACATATGTAAAATAAAAATCTTAAGAACCACATGCAAATCATAATTTCTTACATTAACATTTTTCTCCAGTGCATTGCTATCAGTTTTGGTTTGTTTTTAAACTTTTATTAAAATGTAATAAATATTTTGTTTCTTGTATTAACATTTTTTCTCCAGTGCATTGGTGACTATCAGTTTTGTTTTGTTTTTAAACTTTTATCTAAAATGTAATAAATATATTCCAAAGTAAACATAATATATATCAATTATTACAAAGTAAATATGTCCAGGTAACCAGCACCAAGGTCAAGAAACAGGACACCTTCAGCACTCAGAGGTCTGCCTCGTAACCCACAAATGAATATCCTTTCCCTCTGTCCAAAAGATAACCACTATTCCGACTTCTCAAATTATAATATAATTTTGTCTGTGTTTGAATTTAATAGAATCATACAATCTGTACTCTTGTGTTTGTCTTCCTTGCCTCAGTTTACGTGTATGTGATTAATCCATGTTGTCCTGATGGGTCTGGAGGCCATTCATTTTTATTGTTTTATGGTATACCAATGTATGAGTGTGACAATTAGTGAAAATTCTCAGCTATTAGCTCTTCAAATATTACTACTACCCTATTATCTCTCTGCTCGCCAGTCACGCATAGACTCTTTCGCCTTTTTATTGTATCCTTTACATCGTCTGTACTCTTTCTCTGTATGTTCCATTCATTTATCTCTCATGCTTTAGGTTGCTTATTTTCTTCTTGCTTCTCTTCTAGGTTACCAATTCTTTCTTTATTTGTATCTAATTTGCTGTTCAATCTATCCATTGTGTTTTTCATTTTGGTTATGGCACTTTGTAGCTAGAGTTCTTATTGGTTCTTTTTTTATAGTTTCTAGTTTTCTGCCAAAAAATCTTAGTCATATCTTATATTTTCTTGAATTTAGGCAGCATATTTATTTTAAATTCTCTTTGCTTACTTGTCTTCTCTGAAAATTTGTTTCTGCCGTTTATTGTCAATTCTGTTTTTGATCAAATTAACCTGTCTCTTTATTATGTGTGTATTTATTTATAATTGAGTGTTGCATATTAGCTATAAACATTTGTTGAACTAATTTGAGTGTTAAGATACAATTTTCTTTATTCAGAGAAGATTTGCCTTTGCCTCTAGCAAGTGGCTAAGAATACTAACAATTCTAAGCCATTTAAACACATTTATTTCATTTTAAAATAAGCATTAGGCCATGTGAGGACTGGTGTCTTTTCGATATATTTTCTAAGCTGTAGACTTTATGTACCCAGTTTAAAGCATGAGAGATTTACCAGCATCCTGGGCTCTTAACACTTTTCACTTTTGCCTCCTGCAAATGTTAATAACTCTGCTGGGCTGTGAGGACTCTTAGATGCTAATGTGAAAATAAGTGGAAAGGTGAAAACAGGGTCTAAATGCTAGGCTTACCGCTTACATCCTACTTAACTGCATTGGATAGAATGGTGTAATAGCATTTCTCAATGATGCTAATCCCAAATCTTTCATAAGATCTTGACCAGATTTATCAACAACTCTTAGGCACCCTGAATTTGTTCTTTATCCCCTAGGTGCTAGCCCTGAAATTCATGACTTGTTAGGTCTTTGAGATCTTTAAAAAGTTTAAAAGATAAAATGTCTAGCACACATTTTTCTGGTTCTTGAAAAAACAGTTGATTCAAATTATCACATATGCTTTTACTGGTATCAGAATTTATGAATATATTTTTGTAATGATATCTACAAGTGAGGCAGAATCCTTATATTATAAATTTAGCACACACTTTTTTTATACTAAGAAAAACACTACAATAAATTGCTATTACAAATTATTAAATTAAATGTTGACTATATTTTGGGAAAAGTTAATGCTCTTTTGTCTATATACGTAACTATACAGCACTACAGAATAATAATGAAGAATATAGGCTCTAGATTAACATTACCTGGATTTCAAATCCCACATCCGCAAGTGACTAGATTTGTGACCTCAGGCATGCAATTCAACCAATTTAGACGTTACTTTCTTTATGTGTAAAATGAATCCTTGCTTCAAGTTTTGCTGTGAGGGATAAGTTAAATAATTCATTCAAAGCATATACAATGATTCCATGTTTCTGTTCCATATTATACATAATGAAATTTTGACTGCTTTTATTATCTTGAAAATTATTAGATTATAATGCATTGTTTTTGTATTGACTTATTCCTATAATTATTATTTTATTAAGGAAAAGATGGTGGTTATTAAATGGAAAAAAATGATTCAATGGTATTACTCAAGTGAATAGGATAGAATGGTGTAATAGTTTTTGGAATTATGGCATTTTTGTATCTCCATTATAACACCATTCAAATTTGCAAGTTACCCTCTAAGCCACCTGACTCACTTAGTGCATTTGGCAGCTGAGAGACTTCTATGCCTCCCTTATATCCAAATTAATGTGTAATATTCCTCAGATACTTCTCATTAATTCACTTGTAAATATTACTTCTTGCCGATGGTAAGGTTTTATTTGTGATATTTACCTTCTATACACAGAAAATAACAAAATTTTACACTAAACTGAATTTTTTCAGTTAAAGAGTACAATGTTAAATCCTCCCCCACCTCTACTCCAGTCTTTCTTTGGCATCTGTCTGCAGACAGGAATCCAAATCATCTGAGCTCCCCAGCAATGGCAATGCAGGCTGGGAGATTCCGTGTCCAGGATCCTATCCTGGACTGAAAGCATGGATTTCTTGTGGTTACAGGAATGCTCCTCAAGTGTGCTGTGGCTCAGATGCATGCAGCACTCCCCTCTCAGCTCTGCCCAAACAGGATCCCTTGCCTTCCAATACTAGTTCACAAATCTCTGCTCCATGCCCCTGAATAACATAATTGAGTACTGGCAGTATAGGATCTGGTCTCTGGACCTGTCTGCTGATCCTGGAGATCAATCTTTGACTGTACCAGGGAGGAGAATGCTGGTCTCAAGTTGTGTATGGGGTGCTAGGCAGGTTTGATGTCCCTCCACTTCAAGGTGTGCCCTGCTCTGTTAGTGTAGCTAGATGAGCAGCACCAGGGGCCAGTGAACAGACCTCACAGTCTGAATACCAGTTAGTCTGTTGCAAATCTTTAAGAGGAAAGGTTTGAGCTCCACTCTCTGTGGAAGGCTCCATGTGGTACATGCACCAACATAGAGAAAGCAGCTGCTCTTGAATGCCCTGGTTCAGTTGTCACTCTGGCAGTCACTGTTAGTTTTCTTTTGAAAGTGTGGCATGAAATCATTGAGAAACTAATTCCCAAATTCAATGGCTTTTTTTTTTTCCTGAACTTTAATTTACTTAATGTTGTTTGTAAATCTGGATGATTTTATATCTCCATGTTTTGTGTGTTAGTTTTTAGGACTCTTGTAACAAATTATTATACTTTATAGCTTGACCATTTGGCCATCTTAATAGTTCTAGAGGTCAGAAGTCCAAAACAGGTCTCAGTGGGCTAAAATCAAGACAGCTGTGCTATTTTCCTTTTTTGAAGTCTCTGGACAAGAATGCATTTCTTTTCCTTTTCTAGCTTCTAGAGGCTCCCCATATTCCTTGGCTCTTGATCCCATTCATCTTGAAAGCCAACAATGGCTGTGCAAGTCTCTTTCACATTGTCATTCTGGCACCCTCCCCCCACCTACAGATAAAGACCCTTGTGAGTAACAGGAACACCCAGAAAATCTAGGACAATCTCTATATTTAAATGCAAGCTGATTGTCTTATTAGCAACCTTAATTCAACTTGCACACTTCATTCCCCTTTTGCAAGTAACCTAACATATTCACAAGTTCTAAGGATTAGAAGGTAGACATCTCTTTGGGGCCATTATTCTGTCTACCATATCATTTATGTTGTTGTCTTGTGTAAGAATGAAATACATTAGAAAGAATTAGAGATGATAAATCTTTTAGGAAAAGGCACTCTCTACATCAGCATTTTATGTGTTAATGCCTTTAATATTTTCTTCAGAGAAGAATAATGTGAAGAAAATTTTAAAAATTTGCTTTGAAATTTGTAATACAAAAGTGTGCATATCTCAAACTATGGAATTATTCATTTTAGTATTTATTCCTAAATTAATATTACCTTTTTAAAACAAATTATATTGTGCAAAAATCCTTTCTTTTACTATTTATACTAAATGAGTGGATATATTTATCCTTTAAATAAAAGAGTAACTTAATTCACAATTAAAAATTTCTTTCTCTGATGTACATTTTGCTGGCAAAAAAATTGTTACAGATTTGTATCTCTGGGATCAGAGTATTGCTTATCTTCTTGTCTGATCACTGGTTACTTCTGCAGTAAGTTTACTGAGCTAGCTATGACATGGGTCCTCAGGCAACATCACCAGCATGATTAAAAGTCAACACCTCTACAAATTATTATGTACTCTCAAAGAAGATGGTGTCAAGTCCCCCAAACTTCTTTCTTGTGAGATATAGATAAAAACTTTCATTCTTGTCTGTATATTTAATTCATGAATGGAAAGTCTGTCCCTGACAAACTCGAGGGAAAAAAAGACCGAAGGAGAAAGTGCCCTAAACTAATAGACCCTGAATGTGTTATGACTGTCCTAAAATTCATATATTTTTGTTTCATTCCTAATTTATAGAATGGAGAGATTAATGATATGTGCCCCAAATTATCTTCTAGCTCCAACACTTTGTGATTTACGATCTCTTTTTGTAAGGACTAAATTCTATTTAGTCTCAAGAAATTAACAGTAACAGTCATAGTTATCTAAATCATTCTTCTCATACTGACGTATTTACTTATCATCAGTAATTAAATGATCAATGGTGGGAATAACCACTATATTCTTAAAAACAAGTAATCTAGGAGCTATTCTTTGCTAGGTAAAAAAAAAAAAATCCTAAATACACAAGATATCCCTTGGCATTGGTTCCAAGTAATGGTATTCTTGTGGTTTCATGCAAAGAAATAAGGGAGCTTTTCATTACACTAGCAGTTTTTAAATTTGGAGTCTTGGGTGGGGATCTCTGCTTCATTAATCTTCTTTTGAGCATCTGACTTATCAGCTTTATATCTACATCTCAAACACATGTTGTTTTTCCACAAGATTTTCAATTCTCTTCTCTCTGTAGAACTTAGGGATTCATTTTGCTTTTTTTCCTCTATAAAACTGCCATGACTCACTGTGTACATAAAGAATCTTTCCTTCACAAATCTGGTTAATATGTGTAATGCAATCATTCTTTTCATTTATTCATTCATTTGTTCATTTTCTCGTTCAACCTACAATTTACCTCTCTGCATTCTTTTGAGCAACTTGCCTTTTCACTATGCTCTAGCTAAACACACTTTTATTCAGTACCTCAAATATGCTGAGATCCTTTTCAACTTGACACCATCACATGCACTGACTGTTCCATCCAACTTCATTTCTCTCCCCTTCTCCTGTTTACAAAGCTGGCTTCTTCTCATCCTAAATACTGCATTGTCAGAGGGGCCTCTCTTATCATGTTATGCAGGCCAGTTTATCTCTTTTCCTACAACAAGTTAGGCCTTCTGTATTATTTTTTACTTTCAGATAGAATTGTATTAATTCACAACCAGAAGATCTACCAACTTGGTATCAGATACTTAAGTACTCACTCTTGGAAGCAGAGTCAGTCAGTCTGATTTACTCATTCCAATCCTCTAAAGTCATCACCTGAATGATCTTCCAAGAAGTAGTCATCTGTTCTCTTAAAATTCTGCTGGAGACTTAGCCCTGTGGCTCAAGGAGCTAAGGCGCCAGCCACATACACGTGAGCTGGAGATTTCTAATCCAGCCCTACCCACCAAACAAGGATGCCTGCAACAACAACAACAAAAAAAATAGCTGGGCATTGGGTGGATACCTGTAGTTCTAGCTACTTGGGAGGCAGAGGCAGGAGAATTTCTTGAGCCTAGGAATTGGAGGTTGCTGTGAGCTGTGATGCCATATCGCTCTACCCAGGACAATAGCCTGAGGCTCTGTCTCAAGAAAAAAAGAAACATTTTGCCAGGGATCTTCATGACTGTAAATAATTTGGTTTCTCCTTTTCCTTTTTTTAGGGACTTTGACCTCCCTATCCTTATTTTCACAACTTAACTTCATTAACTTCAGGAAAAGTTATGTGTCTTAATCTGCTCAAGTTTCATAAAAATTACCATAGACTGTGTGGCTTAAATGGTAAACATTTATTTCTCATATTACTGGAGGTTGGAAAGCCCAAGACCAAGGTGCTGGTGGGTTTGGTTCTTGGTAGGGGTCCTCTTGCTGTCTTGCAGATGACATCTTTCTTACTTTGTCTGTATACGATAAATACCGGAAGTTTTGATGTCTCTTTTTTGTATAAGGCACTATTATCATGGGGTTCCACCTCATAACCTCACCTAAATCTGATACCTCCCAATGTCCTATCTCCTAATATCATTACATTGGGGGTTAGGACTTCAACATATAAATTGTGCGGAGACACAAACTGTGTTAGTTCATTTTGTGCTGCTCTAACAGAATGCCATTGAGTGGGTAATTTATAATACACAAAAATGTATTGGCTCACAATTATAGAGGCTAGAAAGTCCAAATTTGAGAGGCCTGCATCTGGCAAAATCTTTCTTGCTGTGTTATCCCATGGTGGAAGGTGAAAAAGTAAAAGAAAAAGGTGATAAAGAATGAGATAGAAAGAGACACAGAGAGTGAGAGAAGGAGACTGAACTCCCACTTTTGTAATGAATCCACTCCTGAAATAATGGCATGAATCCATCCATGAAAGCAAAGTCTTAATGGCCAAATTACCTCTTATTAGGCTACACTTATCAATATTGTTGCACTAGAAATTAAGTTTCCAACATACCTTTTGGGAGACACATACAAACCATAGCACAAACATTCAGCCCATAACAGTAAGCTTTACTTATTTTTTTCAGTTTATGCCTTCCTTTGGAAACATTAACAATGGCCACTGCAATGACTTTTGCCAGTTGAACCTGGTTACCATTTCTGCTAACTGTGATTGCTTTCTAAACATCTTTTTGAAGCAAGGTTTCTAACTATAATGTATATGTAAAGAATTTGTTTTCTTTGCCTTCTGATGTATCTTTAGACTTTATATTTCTATAGTTCTTTCCTGATCTTTCTTATAGCTTTCTGTGTAGAGGCATTTTCATCACATGATATTTTCCAGGGCACAGAGGAAGGGATTTGTCTTCTATATCAGGTACCATTTTCTAAGTATCTCAATGACCTATTATTACCAGAGCTTAAAAGTTTCTCCCCCAGAATGGGTCTAGAATTCCCTGTGCTTTTGGGTCTTCCTAGTTTACATAAATAACTAGACAGCACATGTTATTCCATTTTATTCTATCCGTTCTATTATATGAGCCTGCTTTTCTGATGGCATGTCCCAACACTTTAGGGAAAGATGCCAGGACATAAACTTGGACCACTCATATACAGTTTTTTCTTCTTTCTTGAAGAAGGGGTTAGTTGTTTGTTTTTATTTTTTTGATTTATTTACTTATTTTTAAGAAAAATCATTGTCTGCATTTATGTTTACATATCACTTCCTATGGCTCAGTGCCTGTGGCTCAAGTAGCTAAGGCATCAGCCACATACACCTAAGGTGGTGCGTTCGAATCCAGCCCAGGCCCGCCAAAACAACAATGACAGCTGCAACCAAAAAATAGCCGGGCGTTGTGGTGAGCATCTGTGGTCCCAGCTACTTGAGAGGCTGAGGCAGGATACTTGCTTGAGCCCAGGAGTTGGAGGTTGCTGTGAGCTGTGATGCCACAGCACTCTACCCAGGGGGATAGCTTGAGGCTTTATCTAAAAAAAAAAAAAATCACTTCCTAGATATCCCTCTTTCACAAGAACTCCCTGGAGACTGTACTAGAATTGCCATCCTCAGCAAGCTTTATCAAGGCTGCATTTATGAGATTCCCAGTTAAACATTCGGTAAAAGAACTTTATGTCTGCTCAGGGGCTTTAAAGAACAGGTTGGAGAGTCCTCATTTTCAGCATCATCTTGGTTGTCTGGTATTTCCCAAACCTGTACTGATCTCTGAGAACTCACATCAAAACTTTCTCGTCTGTCCTCAAAGAATGTCATGACTATTTTCCTAAAGTGCTCATTGCATCTATAATATTTCTGGGAATGGTAGTTATTAGTTTGTGTGGAAATATATATGTCCCACATTAGGATTAAAGGCAATCCAGGCTTAAATTCTGTTAATATATAAAATTCTGGGCATACAATTGTCTTATTGAGAAAACCCGAAATTGGTGGGGCATAGAAACACAGAAATGTTTTACCTTTTCTTCTTGTCAGCCTTTAATAAGATTTATGAAGGACTGAGAGCTTTCCTTTTTGCATGGGAAGAAATCTAGTCTGGCTTTAGGTTAGTTTAGAATTTCAGCCTCATTTCTTTTTTCTTTATTTCTTTTATATTACTTACTTAATTAATCAATTTTTGGTCTTAAGAAAGAGTCTCAGTGTGTTGCCTACACTGGGTTGCACAGACATCATCACAGCTCACTGCAACCTCAGACTCCTGGATGCAAGCGATCCTTCAGCCACAGCCTCCTGAGTAGCTGATGGGACTACAGGTGCAGACCATATGCCTGCTAATTTTTGTTTTTTTTACTTCTATGTAGAGGAGTGGTCTCACTTTTGCTCAATCTTATCTCAAACTCCTGACTTCAAGCACTCCTTCTACCTTGGTCTGCCGGAGTGTCAGGATTACATGTGGGAACCACTGTGCCTGGTCTCAGACTCATTTCTCCATGAACTTTTATTCTGTCCTCACTGATCAGCCTTGAACTGTATGTAGAGGCAGGGATGGAAAAGTCTGTAATCTTGAGACACCAGTTTCTTTCCCTTAGATTAAGCAACATAAGAAAATAAAAATAAGAGCAAAATTTGCCCCTTTAAATTTGAATTTCAGATAAACAGCATTTTTTTTAGTATATTCCAAATATCGCATATGACCTACTTACACTAAATTGAACTCACATTTAACTGGTCATCTTGTATTTCATCTGGCAACTCTTATAGCCTCTGCATCCGCCAGGGTGTTGGAGCTGGGAAAAAGGAAAAGGAAAGGCATGAATATCTTTTATGGAACTGAGCACATCATTATAAGCTATTTCCTCTTGATCCTTGTTTTTCAGGATTCTCCTCTGTTGCCCTGAATTACCAACATCATACAAATATTTGCGCCCAAGCCTGCCATTGGCCGGGAAACACTGATACTTGATGAGATGGAAGAAACTTCAGGATGACTTGGACCAGGATGCCTGGGCGAGTCTTTCTGCTCACTTGCAAACCTTCACAACGTGCTTTTCACAAATCAATATCATTTCATTTTTAGTCATCTAGATGAAGAATTAAATCTTGATATTACTTTTAAACTACTGACAATTTTATTGTCCAGGCACTTGAATGAACTGATAGGGCTTGTTGTAATTTTAAGCAAAACCATCAGCTGAGGGGCCTGGATTAGAGTTCTTGTCTCTTCATTTTGCCAAATGATGGGTAATACCAAAGTCAAAAGACATCTCTCCAAATCTGGGAATGAAATAATCCTCATCACCTTGAATTCTAATGCTGCTTATTTTGCACTTTGAAATTTGTAAATTGTGATCACAAATTTATGTAGATACAGAGACATGCTGTATGTATGAAGTTTATATAAAAATCCTTATTTTTTGAGGCATTTTAGCAAAGATAGTATCATGTCTCCACTAACAGTAACAGTAAATGGTTCTTTCCTATAACTCAACATACTAGTGTTCAGATATTTAAGATAGGGATCAATCAATGTTCAATTGCTAATACTTTATCATTTGGATCACAGAGTCACATAAAACGGATTCTCTATGACCTACCTGCCAGGTTAAGCTCAGATGTTTTTTGGTGCTTGTTGAAGTCATGGAAAAAGTACAAAAGTCACTGCTAGGATAAAAGAAGGAAGTAAAAAAAAAAGAAAAAAGAAGGGAGACAAGTTGCCATACAGGGGATTCTTGTGGTACATAATAATAATGAAATTATTTACAATACCAAGTTGTTGTAGCAACCAAATCAAGATTGAGTACATTAAAACACTGTGTAGACTGTAAAGTGAGATAGCTAACCATAATCATTTTACGTTTTAAAGTTCTGTTTCTCTCTATTCAAACATAACTAGTGTTCCAGTAATCTGTCCATGGCAGGAATTGATATTTTTAAAATTCGCAAAGACTTAAGGAAAATTTCTAACATTTTCTTGGGAACCTTATGGTTCTAATTATGCCCACTGAATAGAATGTAGATTTTAAAAAATAGTTTTCTTTTGGAGCAATGCAGATTTTAATATCTTTGAAAACTTTTTACTGAGAAAAAATTAGGAAGGCAAATAAAGACATATTCTTGGGCAGCCCTAAATAAATAAAGTAGAATAAGATGCAAGATAAAACTCTACTTAAACATTCCCTTATATCTGATTTTCTTCTCTGTGTTTATTATTTTTTGTAATATTGACAATGATATTTTTCCATAAATGTCCATTAAAAGGTTTTCCCCCATACAATACATATAATGGTCCCAAATGTCAGTGGTTCCTGGTGATGTTATCTATACAAATATTCACTTGATATTTTGGAGAAATTCCATAGAGTTCATACCAGAAAAAAGGGAAAATTATCTCCATTTCTGGTCATGTTTATCCTTGTTTGTGGATTATAACCCCATGTTTGCCAAATTTTGTGTTCAGTTTATAGATTTGGGATGAAAATGAAAAATTACACATAGTGCATTAATTTTTAGTTGAGTGACTTGTGATTAATATAAATTTAGATGTAGGTGCATGTATGAGTATAATAATCGAATATACATGTGTGTGTGTGTACCCATGTACACATTTTAAACATAGAAATATAAAAGATTAGATTTCAATGTTGTCATGTTCTGATGTGATAGCCCAGTAGTAACAATCATGGTAGTTTATAGAAAAAGTATTTTATTTGTTAGATTATTTAAATTGTAAAAAAATCTCTTTGCTTAAAAAACTGGGGTTTCATACCTACAAATATGTTTTAAACCATAGAAGAGAAACACCCAAAGTTGATCTGACAGCTGAAGATCAAGGTACATGTCAAACTAAAAAACAGACCTAACATCTGATTTTTCATTCTAGCAAAACACAGCCCATATTTCAGTTTATTTCTTTTCTAATTGATTTAGCAGACCTGACATTGAATCACACATAATATAACCAGTTTGATGAGGTGTGACCTGTTCTAAGGTCACTGGGTACCTTTAAAAAATTGCACATATGTCCCTAAGTCTGGGACTTTAAAGTTAAACAGTGTTACTTGCAGGTATATTAGAAAATAAAGATCCAGTTGCCATGAAATTTTAAGATTTGCTTTGCTGAAAAGGTGTTTGTTGGGATAAATAACCATATTAGAGACAGAATCAAAGAATATTTACAATATAAAATGTATAATATTGTTTACTTCCTATTATATAAGTTGTCTGTTGAAAATATACAATGTTGTAGTTCAGAAATGATTTTTGCACTTCATGAATGAAACAAAGATTACTTTAAAATGGATAGTTGAGCTCAAAAAAATTGTACCATTTCCTTGTTAAATCTAACAGTCTGTAAGTAAACAATAAAAAAGATCAATATCCTGAAAAATAAAGCCGTAAAGCCCAGTGGAGTTTTTTCTTCTTATACTCTATTACTTAGATCTTTATTTTGTCTTTTCCTTTTAAACTATGCTTTCCTTCAATATATCCTAACAGGAATAATAAGGCTTAAATCGAGCAAAATACCAAATGATAAGATAAACCAGGACAAATCCAGAACGGTAGCTCATGGGTTCATAGTTGTACCATGTTAGTTCATTTTACCTTGTAAACGTAGTTATTTGTATGTTGCTGGCAAATTCCTTAATAAGACAACCTCTGAATCTATTTTAAAGTAATTGGAATGGAGGAGCAAAAAATAATTTGATTTCTACTTACCCTGATTTTCCCTTCTATTACAAAAAACTATTTGAAAAAAAAAATGCTTAAAAGCTCCTACTTTTGACAGTCACTATACAAATAGCCACTATTTCTGCACCTTACCTAGCTGTCAGGAATCAGAACCCAGGCGTACCTATGTGAATAAGTCTCTGGAGTTACTGAAATGAATTATTCGTAATAAGTCATTATTTGCACTTAGCATCCTGGTCTTCTTGACTCTCCTAACTGAATATGTTTTTTGCAACTGTTGATCATCAGAGCTCTTGTGGGTAGAGATCATTATAAAGAAACACACTCTTCATAAAAACTATGCCAATGTCTGTGCTTAGAAAATGGGTGTGATTTACTAAGATGACATATTTGTATTTGCCTTTTGATATGCCTCCTAGAACACTCAGTATTTACAAGGTTTGAGCATGAAAACAGGTATAGAAGTAAAGGGGAGGGGGGAATTTGGCAGAAATATTTATATACTGATAGTGGAACAAGCTACCCTAAAATAGCACCATCATTACTTCTGTCTCTCTGAAAATATATTCAATTTTTGCAATTAGCTTTAATGAACTAGTTCATTTTTTAAAAAAGTACCCAATTAAAAAGTTATGCACAACATTTATATGTTCTCATTTTCCTTCCAAATCTTTCTTAATAAAAAGATGGTTTTTCTATGAAGATCAAGGAAATATTTAATATAGAATTATTTTAAGTAGGATAAATGAGAAAACTGCTCAAAGTAGCATAGTTTATAGTTTATAACATAATCTAGAAGCAGCATAGCCCTGTACTATTAATTTTCAATAAAGAATAAATGTCATAAATACCATGACTAAATTAAATCATTCTTATGAATAATGTTTTTCCAGTCATTAAAAATTATATGAAATATTTAGAAATTTTTGGTAAAATCTAGAAACAAATCAGGATTGTATCAATCTATCCATTTTTCAGATGAGAAAATTGAGACCTAGATAAGATAAATCATTTGCCAAATGTCCCATTAATACTTGATATAAAATAAGCATAGAGAGCTATTCTTAATCCATTACACTCACTTTCTAAAAATCAGAGATTAAGACCAGCATAGTAAATGTAAATTTAGTATCAGAAAACATTTATATAACCTCATATTGAAAATTTTTGTGATATTTCACAGTCTCTCCACTGTAACATAAGTAAAATATCTCATTATTCTAATAAAAGTTTTGATTCCTGGCACAATACTTTGTAAATACCAAGGTGATTTATTATTTGAATGAACATTGTGGGCTCCTTGTGTAATTTACTTCAGCAATTAGGCACACAGCATACAATTTAATAGTGGATAGAAATTCTGTTTTTGCTTTCGCAATTCAGATCCATTAAATGGAAAAAAAGAAGTCATTTGACTCTTGGGAATATACTTCACAATAGTGCAATACTTGGTATATTGAGAAATTTGAACTTTTTAATCAACTTTTAAAAAAATTTTCTTTGATAAGATCATCTGTCTTTGGAACACATTGGTAAAGATGAAGTTGTCTTGATGTGGACATTCTTGGAAACTTACAGTTTATAACAAAGTGTGAAGAATTCAAAAGAGAAAATAGCAGATGGACTCCTAAATATACTTCTCAATATAAAGGAAAAAAATGAAGACTACTGCGAGGTCAGAGATGATATGGACAGGTTAGAGATTGAAAAGCATTGGAGTAAATGTGAGAAAACTTCAGAAAATAGTTAGACCTTGAAGCAAACAATGGGCATAATACATAGTCTGTTTTCCTGGAAGTTTTTCCAGAGTAAGAAGTAGCTTACACTGGGACTCAAAGGTCACTTTGAAGAAGGGAATGCTTATTTTCAGACAGTGTATTACACAGAGGCTAGTGAGAAATAAGATCAAAGGAGTAGACCTGTATGGGAAGACAATCAGATATTAAAGAGCTGTATATTCTGTTTCTTATACACATGCCTTTGAACTTTACACAGTCCACACTAAACATGGAATTGTGGCCAAGAGCATGATTCCAGAAGCTCAACAATTTAAAGTTTCTAACTGTAAAATGTTGATAATAATTATACTTGCTAAATGTTTAGCAGTTGTTAAAATTTTATGTATCAAAAATCCTTGACTTTACATGCATAAACTCATTAAACATCAGCACAGCCCATTGGGGTAAGTTCTAATGCTCTTGTTATGAGGACTAAATGAACAAATAAATGTCAAGCGCTTAAGTGAACATAGCAAGCACTCCAAAAAGTTATCAATTAGGATTACCTTAATGAGATGCTTTTCACATTAAAATTAACATAAGTTTAATCAAGATTTAGATACACAATTGTTGGTAATAACATCACCAATGTCAAGAGAGTAAACAAACAATTACAGCTGAAGTTATTTGCACATTCAAGTCTTATTTTAATATCTGGAGATCAGAATAAATCCTCCTATACATGTTTTGATGCTTCAAATTTGTAGGTAACTCTTTTTATTTGTTCATTGCCTTTCAAGAGATGCTTAATTTTACCACATGTACATGTACCTGGAGAGTGGGTTCCTAATGAATGCATTTTTGATGTTGGCCACATGGTTCTGTTTCAAATAAATGCAATACTACAAAATCCATTGAGTGTAGTGAAATTTCCGATTCTGGTTGAATTCAGTTGATCTTTTAAGAATTGCTATACCTTGCCTACAGTATTTTGAATGTTTTTTTTACTGTGCCAAAGGCTACCAAAACCTCATTCTTTTTAATAAAAATTTGCACAAATAGTAGGGCCCAAGGTTCTCCAACATGTTGGAGCAGACACTGAGTCTAAGGAACTAAAAATTAATGACTTTGGCAAAAGCTGAAACTTGCTTCCAAGTCTCCCTCCCTGGTCTGTGAGATAGAGCAATTAGAGTTAAATAAAATCGGTAAACCGACTCTGCTGTAGCATGCAGACTGGTACGTATGTCAATTGCAACTAAACTAAAGAGCAAAAGATCAATATCCCCTGATTATTCATCCTAGGTACTGAGGAAATAGAATTGTTTCCTAATTAGATTTTATGGGTTTTGATTTAAGTATAACTGTTACCTTAAAATCTCTAGGTTTTCCTAGTTTTCATGTATTATGTTTGCATACTGCAATTTAGTCCATAAAAGTTATTCATCAACAAAAGCAATGATGAAGTGATTTGTCAATTGGTACATGATGAAATGATTTGTCAATTAGACACATGAATACTGTTCTCTAGAAACCTATTACTGGGCAATCATTAGGGATGTATTTTCAATGTAATTGTTTTTAAAATGGGAGAATGACACAAGTCCCCAATTATAAAATATCCTTGGAGATCACCAGAAATTATTTGGGCAATGTCTTCAACTCAACATGCTGATATTTTTCTGTTTTGATTCTGTTGAAATATTTTATCTATAACTGTTTAAAGTAATATGCTGAACTGAAGAGCATAGTGTAAAAGTGAGGAGTCAAGATCTGATACTTTTTCAAATAGTCAAGAAAGGAAAAGGTCAGAATAGATTTCAAAAAATATTTGTAAGGCTAAAATAATGATCTCTGGTATTTTCAAGGTATACAATCACGCCATCTGCAAAGAGTGAAAGTTTAATCTCTTCTGATCCTATATGGATACTCTTGATTGCCTTTTCTTCCCTAATTGCGATGGCTAAAGCTTCCATTACAATGTTAAAGAGCAATGGAGACAATGGGCAACATTGCCTGGTTCCTGATCTGAGAGGAAATGATTTCAATTTAACTCCATTCAGTACGATATTGGCTGTGGGTTTGCTGGAGATGGCCTCTGTCATTTTGAGAAATATCCCTAAGAACATAAAGGCTATGTTAACCAGTTAGATGAAAGTATTTCAAATTGTATACAGAAACAGTACACTCTACCCCATGATAGTTTTAATGTATACTGCTAAGATTTAATAAAAAAAGGAAAATAAATTAAAACAAAATAATAATCTCAATAAAAATGCAGGAGTAAAATACAGACTGTGCTTCCATAAACTGGTAGACCTCCTTGACTGAGCTCCACATAGTGCCTTTTTTGTGCAAACATTTGTTGTTTAAGTAGATGCAGAAAATGAGATCCTCTAGAATCTCTCTAGAATCTCTCTCTAGAAACTGTGGAAGACATTTTGACTCTAACTCTGAAGACATTTTATGTGATCAGATATTACTTACCCAAAGACTTTTTATTTCATACTCAGGATGTCTTCTCCATTTTTATTTTTTATTTATTTCTTATTCTAGAGAACCTGTGCTGACTCAAGTGTTTTTCTTCTCTCCCTTGTTTTGTTTTCAGTGTTCAAGTTCTTTTGAGAGTGGCTCTTTATTCTTTACTTAGTCAACTTTATAATTCTGTTTCTTTTTGCATCTGACTTCAATCTTAATGGATATTCTGATTATTCTTACATCATCCTTTATCAACAGAAGTGATGACTGCCTTCTCCAACAACACAGAGGATGTTTCACAGTAGAGCTATATTTGGAGTTTGCACATAGTATAAGAAATATAAAGAGAAAGCATTTGTCATTATTGGAATTTGTACAGAGTAGAAATACTTTTATAGATCTCAACTACTAATTTTTCTCTAGGAATCCAATAAAATATTTGGCTTTACATTTCAAGACTTTTAAAAAATGATGTCAGATTCTCCATAGTTGAAGAGGCTTTATGCAGAGTTCCAGGAACAAAGACTTAGACAAGTAGACAAGCAACATCTTTATGTCCAAATCACTCCTCATGGGATTTATCAATACAACTTTGTCAGTTCCTTTAAACTCTCTAAAACTCTGTTCTCTCTTCTGTAAAATGATGATTGTAGTATATACCCCATAGAGTTATTATGAACATTAAGTGTGATAATATGTGACTAGGAGAGAAAAACATCAATAGCAAAAGATATCTATTATACAGGGGAGAAAAATTTTATCAAATAACAATGATAGGTTTAGAGGTGTTTTCATTATGGCATATAGTCTGTCATATGTGATCTTGCCATGTGAAAACTGACAGGTAAAGTATATGATCCAGGGATGTATAAAAATTATTAGGAGGAAAGTCCCATAAACTACCCATTCCTGACAAGAGAGAATAGTGGAGGGGAGTATGCTGTTCAAAGAAAGGTAGAATGAGGTTTACAAAGAATGGCCCTGGTTTGGTTCACCTTCATTTGAAAGACAATAAAAGTGGGGGTGTCTATGGCTCAGTGGGTAGGGAACCAGCCCTATATACCAAGGGTGGTGGGTTCAAACACAGCCCTGGCAAAAGTGCAGCAACAACAACAAAATAGCTAGGTATTGTGGTGGGTGCCGATAGCCCCAGCTACTTGGGAGGCTGAGATAAGAGAATTGCCTAAGCCCAGGATTTGGAGGTTGCTGTGAGCTGTGATGCCATAGCACTCTACTGAGGGTGACAAATTGAAACTCTGTCTCAAAAAAGAAAGAAAGAAAGAAAGATAATGAAAGCATCAATTTAAACAAGGACACTAGAATATCTTACATTTCTGTGATATTGTTCAAGGTAAAAGGGATGGAGTAATAGAAAAAAAGAGATACAATTTCCTGATTTCTTAGAGTTTATGTACAGGTGAGTAAGACAGACCCACCTACCTATATAAGATAAAATAAATAGATGACTTAGATAAATAGATAATTTATAATGTATAAAGAAGGTAAGTGCTTTGTAGAAAAAATTAAGCAGAAAACAATGGGGAATGCTATAAGGAGTGAAGAGCTGTTTTATCCAGGGTGATCAGTAGAGGCCTCGTGATGTGAAAGACAGAGGGAGTCAACAGATTTCTGGGGCTAAAATATTCCAAACACAGCAAAGAACAAGGGCAAATGCCCTGAGGTAGGAAGGAAGAAGCCATTTTCCAAGAACAGTGTGAAAAGCAACATTTGGAGTAGACTGGGGAAGGAGAAAGGGCTGTCAGAGGAGAACTGAGGGGCCTTCAAGGCCTTTGTAAGGACATCTGGTTTCACTTGGTTTGTGTGGGGAGTCAGAGAACAGGCCCATAGGACTGCATTAGAGTGACAATCCTTCAGACTTGCATGTTGTAAATGCTTAGTGATAGGTGAAGAAGATAGAGAAAGATGATTTGCTTAAAATCTTGAACTGTGAAATTGTAGAGTAAATGATAAGGGTAGTAATATACCCTGATTGAAATTTTTATTGTATACTAAGGCCTGGATAGAGTTAAGATTACATAATCTCTTTTAATCCTCACAACTAATATAAGAGATAGTCCCTACATTACCCTCATTTTATTGATCGGAAAATGAGTTTTGCGGAGTTTAAGTAACTTGTCTAACATCACGAGACTAGTGAGTCACACTGACAAGATCTAATTCTAGACTCCAGACTCCAATATGTCTTCCCCCGAGGATAAGAGGTAAGATTTTAATATTTTATATATGTGTGTGCATTAAAATTTTTTTCTTTAAATTCTAATCTTAATTATGCAGTTTAATTGTAATTTTTAATTAAATGTGATGTTCTTTGTATTAATTATCATGAGTGAATGAAAATGCCTTCACATATTTTTATGCTATTCTTTATAGAAGAGATTGAAGGTCAACAAACAGTTTTCTATAAATCTTATCAAATACTACTTAAATTAACAAATGCTCAGAAATGGATATTTAAAACATTGCCTCATAATTGTATGCATTGTATGTATCAGCAGTCTATAGTTGTTTTTTGATATACAGTATATTCCTTTTTATGTTTTGACTCATGGTTTGGCATTTTGATTAATTCTCTCCATGAAAATAACTGAGTTAAAGAAAACACGATTGAAGTTCAAAATGCAGTGATTATTTTCAAAACTCAGCATTTTTGAGAGCTGTAGGGAATCATTTTGAAGTTTTAATGGAAATATGAACATAATAACCAATCAGAGCTTTAAGCAAGTGGAAGGCATGTCTTACTTTGCATGTCACATAAAGAGGCTCACCTTATCTTACTCAGTGATAGACTGAATAGTACCCTCAAAAAATGTCCGCCTCCTAATCCCTGATACCTGTGTACATGTTACCTTTTATTGCAAAAAAGACTTTGCAAATGTGGTTAAAATTAAGAATCATTAGATGGGAAGATTATCTTAGATTATCTAGGTGGGCCCAATGTTATCATAAAGGCCCTTTTATGAGGGAGGCAGGAGATCAGCCACAGGACTAGGATATGCATGCTTCTGTTTCCTCTTCTCATGACTATAGTCAAAGCTATTTTTCCTAGTTTGTACAGCTAGGCGCTGGTGCTGAGTAATTTACATTCATTATGTCATGTATTTCTCAGAGCCTTGTGAGGGTATGTTAACTCCATGTTATAGATTTAAAAAATCCCAGGACTAGGTATGGTGGCTCATGTCTATAATCCTAGCATTCTGGGAGACTAAAGTGTGAGGACTGCTTAAGCTCAAGGGTTTGAGACCAGTGTGAGCAAGAGAAAGACTTTGAATAGAAAAATTATCAGGGCATAGTGGGACCCACTTGTAGTCCTTGGGAGGCTGAGGAAGGAGAAACACTTGAGACTAGGGGTTTGAGGTTACAGTGAGCTACAATGACACCACTGCCACCACCACTATCACCACCACTGTCACTGCATTGCAGCCAGGTAGACACCATAATAGTCTGTCTCAAAAGCGAAAACAAAAGCAATAACAACAAAAAACAAACCATAGTGAGTGAACATGTTAGATTAACTGAGGTGTTAGGGTAGTATGTTTATGGAAGTGTGGCTCCTGAGAGAAATGAAAGGTCAAAGTCTCACAAGAGAGATGTGGTCTGTGTAGTGTTCTAGTTCAGCAGAAGAGAATGTATGAAGAAAGTGAGACAGAAACTTATTCACATGGACTAGGCTAGCATTTTGTGGTTTTGGAACAGTAGTAACAGGCTGAGCATGTGGATGAGGAGTTATCATAGACCTCAATGGCAATGAAACATTTTAATGTTGACTCCTCATTAGTGAGGCTGATAATTCTCTATCTGCTGGTAGAGGGTACAAGAGAAATGAACCCTCAGATGATATTGAATCCAGGAATAGGGGGAAGAGTGCTATGGAGTCAAGAAGATGCCAGTATACTACAAATGGAATGATAGGTTGCTAGTTTTTATCAAAGACCACCAAATAAATAGGAAGTATATTGAATTATTGTTTACTATTTTAAAAACACACAGAATAAGAGGCTATTCTATCAGAGTAAGTAAGGTGTGTGTTGAATACTTCATGCCCCCAAAACAAAAAAATAAAAACAAGAAAACATTCTAAATATTACACCAATTGATTTTAATTAAAAAATATTCCATTGAGATTAGGGGTCATATTAGCCTTTCATACTTTTTCACACTTCGCATGAATTTCTTTAATAAAATTGATTTTTAAAATTGTTGTAAGTAAAAGGAAATATGTTTTCACTGAAGAAAAGATTATTTAGTGTTATGCAGTACTTTAGTGAAAAGTGTATTCAGTTGGGGAAGTCCAATAGACCAAAAATGCAAGAAAAATATTCAGCTGAAAAAGGGAGAAAAGGATGACCCAAACATGCCAATATCATATTTTCCTAATTTTCCAAAGTGTGCCACTGAAATTTTTCTGTTTGGAAGAATTTGCATGCCACAAGTTGCCAATACTTTATCTTTTAAAATAGCAAAAATATTTTGGTTCAGTCCTTAAATTGGTTGTCCTTAAATTCTTTTCCTCTTGATACATTGCAAAATGGACTTGCCCAAGACAAGTCTTAGACTGCCTAAAGTCAATATGAAGGAAAAAAAATCCTAATCAGTAAAAGTATCTAATCATCTTTAAAGGAAATTCCATGAGACTAAGAGCAGACTTGCCAGCTGAAACCTTATAAGCTTGAAGAAATTGGAGTTCTATTTTAAAAATTCTTTAAAATTTTTATTCTGTTAAACTAACTTTCATAAATGAGGGAAAAATAGCCTTTCTTAGACAATTCAGTGCTAAGACAATTTGTCACCACTAGACTGTCCCTACAAGAAATATTTAAGAGAGTCCCAGAAATGGAAATGAAAAATTGATACAATCATAAAAAAAGATGAAAGTATGAAACTCATAGGTTGTCTTATAAAATAGTTCTACAATTGAGACTATAAAGCAACTAGGTAACAATTTACATTATGAGAGAAACAAGAGTTCATATATCAATATTAGGTTTGAATGTTAATGAATTAGATGCCTCATTTAAAAGGTATGGATCGACAGAATGGATAAAAACAACATTGTTTACAAGAAACTCACCTAACTGGTAAAGACACTCACAGATTTAAGATAAAGGGTGGAACTGTTCTTCCATGAAAGTGTAAGCCAAAAGCAAGCAGGAGTAACAATATTTACATTAGATAAAATGGACTTTAACAACAGAAAAAAAAAAGAGGTCATTATGTAATGATAATGGGACTGATTCAATAGAAAGGTATAACAAGCCTAAATATAAATTCACCCAACAAAAGAGCACCTAGATTTATAAAACAAATGCTACTAGACTTAATAAAAAAGATAGACAACAATACAGTAGCAATGGAGGATTTTACATGCCACTGACAGCACTAGACAGATCAAGACAGAAAATTAACACATAAACACTGGATTTAAACTGGGCTGTAGACTAAACAGACCAAAGAGACACTTAAAAAACTTTCTACCCAGCTACTGCAAAATACACATTCTTCTCAGAAGAGCATGAAACATTTTCTAAGATAGACCATATGCTAGACAACAAAACAAGTCTCAATAAGTATCTTCTCAGATCATGGTAGAATAACACCGGAAATCAACTCCAGGAGGAACCCTCAAAGTTATACAAATACATGAAAGTTAAACAACCTGGTCCTGAATGATCTTTGGATCAATTACAAAATTATGACATATATTACAAATTTTTTTAAATGAATGGAAATAGAGAAAAAATATACCCAAACCTCTGGATACAGTAAAAGTAGTGCTGAGAGAGAAGTTTATAGCATTAAATGCTTGCATCAAAAAGAAAGAACACAAATTAATAAGCTAACATTGCACCTCAAGGAACTAGAAAAACATGAATAAAGCAAACACAAAGCTAGCAGAAAAACAGAAATAGTAAAGATCAGGGTAGAACAAAAGGAAATTGAGACACCTCCTCCAAATAAATACAAGGATCAGGAAAAGGAAAAGTTGGTTCTCTGGAAATGATAAACAAAATTGATACACCACTAGCTGGGTTAAAGAAAAGAGACAAGATTCAAATAAGCACAATCAGAAATTATGAAAGAAAACATTACAACTGATACCATAGAAATACAAAAGATCATTGAAAACTACTTTGAACGTCCCTATGCTCATAAATAAGAAAACCTAGAGAAAATGGATAAATTCCTGGAAACATACAATCTCCTAAGATTAAAGTAGGAAGAAAGAAGAATTTTGAACAGACGGAAAACAAGAAGTGATGTTTTGAATCAGTAATAAAAAGTTTCCCAATACAAAAAACCTAGAGCAGATTAATTAGATGCTGAATTTTACTAGATGTCCAAAGAACTGGTACCAATATTACCCAAAGTGGTCCAAAAAACCAAGGAGGGGGGAATGCTCTCTAACTGAAGCCAGTAAAACTCTGATGCCAAAGCCAAGAAAGGAAACAAAACAACAAAATAAAGTCACAGACCAATATCCTTGTTGAACATACCTGCAACAGTCCTCAACAATATACTAGCAAATAAAATCAAAAGGTACTTCCAAAAGAAAATACACAATAATCAAGTGAGTTTTATTCCAGGGAATCAAGAATAGTTTAACATACACAAATCAATAAATATTTTCATTACATAAACAGAATTAAAAACCAAAAGCATATGATTATTTCAATAGCAGAAAAAGCATTTGAAAAAATATCCCATGCTCATGAATTGGAACAATATCATTAAAATGACCATACTCCTCAAAATGCAATTCCTATCCAAATGCAAATGTCATTTTTTCACAAAATTAGAAAAACAATCTTAAAAGTCATATGGAACTAAGAAAGAGCCAGAATGGCCAAAGCAATCCAAACAAAAAAGAGCAAATCTTGAGGCATCACATTATCAGAATTCAAATTATATTACAAGGTCATAGTAATCAAAACAACATGTAGTAATATATAAAAATGAACACATAGATCAAAGGGGAATGCAGAACTAAAACCACATACCTACAGCCAACGGATCTTTGACAAAATTGACAAGAACATACTCTTGGCTTATGCAAAGAATTTACAATCTCAACTTTGGAAGCAAATGAAATAAAACCAAAACTAGAATAGGATTAATTGATTCTATTAATTAAACTACAAAGCTTCTGCATAGCAAAAGAGATAATAAATAAGCAGACAACCTACAGAATGGGGGAAATATTTCCAAACTACACATCTGAAAAAGGACTAACAACTAGATCTATGAGGAATTTAACCAAACAATAAAAAACAAAACAAAAAGCAAATAGACCCATTCAAAAGTGTGGAAAACGTTGGACAGACATTTTTCAAATGAATGGCCAACAATCATATGAAAAAATGCTCAACATCACTAATCATCAGAGAAATGCTAATTAAAACCACAATGAGATGCCATCTTACATTGGGCAGAATGGCCATTATTAAAAAGTTAAAAATTACAGAGGTTGTGAAGATGCAAAAAAAGGGAGTACTTACACACTGTTGATAATAATGTAAATTAGTACAACCTGTATGGGAAATAGTCCAGAGGTTTCTCTGAGAACTAAAATAGAACTACCATTGATTCCTCAATCCCATTACTAGATATCTACCCAAAGGAAAATAATTATTATGTCAAAAATATGTGTGCATTTGTGGGTTTACTATAGCACTAGTTACAATAGCAAAGATACAGAATAAATTTAAGTGTTTGTCAACAGATGACTGGATAAAGAAAATGTGGTATATATACATAATGGAATATTATTTAGTCACAAAAAATGAAATCATGTCTTCCTCAGCAACATGTACAGAAATGAAGGTCATTATGTTAAGTGAAATGACTCAAGCACACAAATACTGCAGGTCTCCCTTATAAGTGGGAATTAACTCATGTGTGCACATGGACATAAAGAATAGAATCATAGAAAGTGGAAACTCTGAAAGGTGGGAGGTTGGGAGGGAGGTGAAGGATAAGAAATTACCTAATATCTCTAATGTACACTGTTCAGGTGATGGTTGCACAGAAAGCAACCATCTTGATATAATATATCTGTGAGATAAAACTGTGCTTGTAACCTCTAAATTTATAAAAAAAAAATGAATAAATTCTTCATCTCTTGTATTTAGAAATTGTCATATGTTACATTAATTTTTTTTAAAATGACACTCTATCTTATTCTGTTCTGACTGCTATAACCAAATTCACAGACTCAGGAGCTTATAAACAGCAGGAATTTATTTCTTATAGTTCTGGAGGCTGGGACATCAAGCTGCAGGCTGATTTGGTGTCTGGTGAGAGCCCATTTCCAAGTTCACAGATGGCATCTTCTTGCTGAGTCCTCATGTGATTGAAGAGACAAGGCGGCTCTCTGGGCTCTCTTTTAATAAGGCACTAATCCCATTCATGAGGGCCCCGCCCTCCTGTTCTAAACCCTCCCAAAGGCTGCCTACCATTACCATCACGTTGGCCATTAAGTTTTCAAAATAAAGATTTTAGGTGGTCACAGACATTTAGACCATAGCACACTTTCAATTAAAATGACTATAAACATCCAGTGCATTTTAAAAAATGGCTCCCTCCCATTTTCTTTTAAAATGCAAAGCAATAGTGACTCAGCTTGCTAGGAAAATATATAAGACACTAATGTGACTTCTTTATTTGGCATGTTGAATACTAAGATTTCAGATCTATAACTGGCCCAGTTTACTACCATTGTTATTGAGAAATCTAAGCCACAAAAATGTGGCTAAGTAGTTAAGGTAAATGCATTAAATGTTGTGCCTGGATTTTTAACTGAAAGGGCTGCATTCTGATTTGAGATTAGTAGAAGGAAAAAGGCCTCTTTGCCAAATTAGAAACCCACTTCTAATTTAGAGGTTTGTAAAATTTAAGTTACTGTCCATCATGCTGCGTTCGAGCCTGTAATACCGCCACATACGTACTTGAAAACTTTACCCATGTTTTGAGTGAGCTTTATGTATCAGCACCTCCTCCTTCTCAGCTTTCTCAGGAAAGACTGTCAAATCTTTTTTCCTTTAATTTCTTTTTCAAAAACGTGTTTGTTCCATGCTCATTGACACTTTCCCAGCATGGGAAGTATTTTGTTGGTTAGCTCCCGCCTGGCTTTCCTTTTTGGTTCTTTCACAAGCTGTTTCGCGTTTGATCATTGTGGGATTGGGTAGGACAGACTGCTAAGTTTCTGTTTGCTCATTTACTTGTCAGATTGATCAATTAGAGAAGTTTTAGTAAAAGGCAGAACAAAGGTAACAGGCTGACATATTTTGTTATTTGAGTGGCGACTTTAGAAGTTCTCTTCATTAATCACATTCAGACGTCTCCACCTTTTCAACTTAACCTCACTCCACCCTCGACCCATGGTGGCCCCGAAGCCCCGACAGATATACACAATCAGTTTGACTTTTTCCAGGATTCTAAGTATACCTGAATTTTTGAGGTTTCTACTACTGTTTGCCAGTTAGCCAAAATCTTAACAGCCTTTTTTCGTTGCCCTCATGTTGTATTATACTACATATTAGATTTTCATAACAATTTTAGAAACTGATAGATATAAACACACACACATACAAACTAAGTAAAAGTTGTATTGTGCTATTTTTTGTTGGGGAGGATTCCATTACAATAGTTTCAGTAAAGCATTGTGACTGCAAGGCATTAGTCAGGACTTTTAAATAATTTATTATAGCATATTTTACCTTTCAATATGATTCCTTGCAGAGATTTTGTTTCATTTGCCTTCGCTTTATTTTTTAAAATTTTTCTTTTATAGTTATGTTTTTAACATGGTAATAAAGAAGAGAAAAGAACTTGTTAATTTAAGAACAGGGAAGAAATTTCTCTTAGGTGAAATCCATGTATTTTTTTCTATTTTTTTTTTTTTTTAATTTCAAAGTATTATGGGGATACAAAGATTTTTGGTTACATGGATCACTTTCATAAGGCTTGAGCTGTGGTTATAAGTGTGCCCGTCACCCTGACAGTGCTCATTATATCTGTCAGGTAGGTTTTTGTCCATCCCTCCTCTTCCCCCCCACACTTGGTTTCCATTAAGTTTAACTTACCTCTAAGCACATGAGCACTCGTCAGTTCCAGTTTAATAAGGAGAATATGTGGTGTTTGTTTTTCCATTTTTCAGTTCTGGAAATAGTATCCCATTTCATCTAAATTATTGCAAAAGGCATTAAGTCATATTTATTCATGGCTGAGTAGTACTCCCTGGTAGTTATAGAGTACCTTTTTTTAATCCACTGATGGACAGTGGGTTGATTCCACATCTTTGCAATTGTGAATCCTGGCCCTTAAGTTTCACATTGATATTTTTGTATAACTCATGACTAAACTTAATTAGGTTCGAACTCATAGGTTATTATTTATTTTGTTTAATCACTAAATGTGTAAATTTGTTTATGTTGGAGACTTGGATTCTCCACTCTAACTCCCTTTCAGTAAAGTCTTTGTCTTTTTTGTAACTATTTCCTCTGGAAAATTTCTTCAATAACCACTTTCCAAGTACAATGTGAAAAGTACAGGGCCTCTAACAATTTATTCCAGTGAACCTAGACATACACCATATTGTAGATGTGCTGTCAGCAGTGATGAAGGGTGGAGCCTTTTCAGAGATTATGAGATTTCCTGCTTCTTCAAAAGAGAGGAGTGGAAAGCTAAGTTGAGACTTGCTTGTGGTTATATTATGATGACTCAATCTCATGATTCAAATCAAGACTCACAATTTTTTTATAGCTTGATAATTTGAAGTGGAAATATCCCAAGAATTATGGTAATTATGGTCGTATGATCTACATTTATATTAATTGTTTCTATGTTTTTTTTTCTGGAGTTTACCTATTTCTTAAAGAGAATCATAGTACAAACATATTGAAGATTTTAATTACTCTATTTACTCAAGGTGTTTTGAAGTTGCTCATTTATGAATGATTTTAGTTTGTTTAGGCTTAATATAACTTCAACTTTCCATTACAAAAGAGCACTTTCAGGCTTTCCCTCATGTAGGATAAAAATTTACATTACAGGAAGTTAAGTACTCTTCCCCAAATCTCTTCCCTTTTTCATATTGGAATTTAGACTTAGTTGAAATTAGTGAAATAATTACGGACAAGACAGGACAAATCTAATGATTCCAAGGATTCCAAGAATTCCCTTAGTGGTATGTGCTATTAATTCTTACTGGAAAGGTTGACGCTTATTGGAACTTTAGGTACAAATGAGATGTCAGACTATTTTATGGGTAAAATTCAATTCAATTTTATTGATGAAATAATTAAAACCTACAGAAAAAAGTTAGAAAATAGTATAACAAAGTCCGGATGTGCAATTTGAATTTAACAGATGCTACTTAACCATATTCCCTGAGCTCACACCTTATTTTTATTTTAAAGAAATAAAATATTAAGGATCTCAGCAAAGATTTATCCTTCTAACTCTCTTAGTGTCTTGCTTCCTCAAAGGTTATCTCTATTCAAGAATTGGTCATATCCCCACATGAGTTTTTGCTCTATGACTACATATGAAATTGATTCATTAACAATACAATCCCATTTCCAACTAACAATTCAACAACAGTACACACAAAATTGTATTGTGTACTTTTAAACGTCACAAAAGTGGTAACATACTCTGTGTACCCTACTGCAATTTGCATCTTAACTTTATGTTTTTGAGTTGCCAATAAATGCAAATTTAGTTCATACACTGTACTAGCAGGAATGAACCACAGTTTATCCATTCCCTATGGTGTTTCTCTATTTCTGCTCTTATAAACACTATTGGAATGAGGGGTCCTCGCACTTCTTTTCTTTGACTACTTGCATGGAAATTCTTTAAGGCAGATGTTTGGGAGTGAAATTCCGAACTCATAAGGGCAAATGAAAGTTTAACTTATCTAGATATCTCTAAAATTCTTCCTGAAGTTGTTAGATAAATTGACATTCTCAGGTCAATATTTAGGTTTCCTTTTCCCTATATCCTCACCAACACATAGATAATATCTCCATCTTCAATATTTGCCAACATGAGAGAGAGAAAATATTAACCTTTCTATCATTTCCCTGTGTGTTGTGGCTGGTTAAGATTTGTTCCTATGAGACTAGAGATACAATTACATTTTTTTCTTTCCTGTAGGACCTCTGGCATGATATTTCTATTCCTGAATATAGGTTCGTGACACAGTGTTGTTACTCCAGGAGTGGTCACATTTTTACTGACCTGTTTTTTTGTTGATAAATTGCCATGGACATCTATGACTTTTCAAATCATCTCTCTTTGCCTCCTATAATCTTGAATTTTAAACTGTTCATCATTTCCTTGTCCTTTAGGAATTGCATATATGTATGTTTGTGTGTGCATGCACATGTGTGCCTTATATTTGCTTGTTTCAAAATATCATTAAGAAACTATCATGTTGAATTGCTTTGGAGACTTGATTGTGTTAAGATTTTTCCATAATTAGAACTGCAGGCAGTTACAGTGGCTTCTTTTCGCTTCCTCAAAGGTTATCTCTATTCAAGAATTGGTCATATCCCCACATGAGTTTTTGTCTATTGTATGAATAAAACACAATCCATTTAACCTTCTAGTTGAAGGCATTTGGGGTTGTTTGTAAATTTTTGCTTTTTGATCGTTCTTGTGTGTAGGGATAAGGCATTCTCTTAGTTACATTGCTATGAGTAGTATCGGTGAATCCGTAAAACCATCTGGATCTTTGTTAATCCTGTGGTAAGATTTTAACAATTTTTTGACTTCTTTAAATAATATAATGTCGTTCAGGTCTTCCAAGTCCTCCCAAGTTGGTTTTGTTAGACTAACTTCCAGTAAGGATTTGACCATTTCACCTAGGTTTTCAATCTAATTTGAATAAAGTCACTGCCCGTATTCTCTTACCTCTGTAATTACTATCATACTAATATTACCTGAGGTTTGCTTTTGTGGTCACTTTTTAAAGAACTAGAGTTTCTTGAATGTTCCTATTTTGTTTTCATCTTCTATTTCATTATCTCAATATATTCATTTCTCATCTTCCTTTTCGTCTGATTGTTTCTAGTTTCTTATGTTGGACACTTACTATTTAATCGTTAGTCTTTCTTCTTTTCCAGTGTGAGCAGTGTGGCCTTAAGTATTCTCCACACATTTAGATATAAATAGTGTAGCAATTTTCATTCCTCTCTAAGAACTTTTAAATTCCTTCTCATTTTTTTTTTTTTGAGTTTTATTGGAGATTTTGATTTTCCCATTTCCAACTTCCAACTCAATTGTGTTGTGGTTGAATAACATGATCTGAATATTTCTTCTTTGAAATAGTTTGAAATAATTTTATGTCCTAGTATACAATGAACTGTGGTAACTCTCCTATGTGTGTTTGGCAGAAATAGTTTTTTTTTTGTTTTTTTTTTTTCCTAGCTCTATCTTGGATGAAATTATGTTAGCATAGAAAAGTTGAGAGGAATAGATGAGAAGCTTTGTTCATATCTAGGTGTAATGTAGGATAACTTGTAATCAAATTACGGATTGTACACTTTTGAGATTCAAGAGGTAAACATGGCCCAGATGAGGTATTGGCACATAGCAGATTGGCTTACATGCAGATTGCTTCAGTATTATTTATTAAAAGGCTAGCCCTGGAAAGAGAATGCCATGCTAACAGAGAACCTGGGCAACCTCACTCTTCTTATTCATAAGTTATGGTCTGTGACTAGTGAACTTGACCTACCATCTGTGCTGAAGAGTATAGCTGAGATCTCTGTGCTGTATCTTGGCTGCATTTGCTTTCTCCTCTGTGTTTTAAGTAAATAAACTCGATTTGATTTTCATAAACAGTGCTGGTCTTCCAGTCAATATTTATTATCAGCAAATGTCAATAAGTTCATTTTTTTTTTCATATTTTCTGAGAATTAAGTTTTCTGTGAAAAATCTGATTAAATCTTTTATCCTTTCTCTCTCAAATTGTTTGATTTGTCTTAGACATGTACCTATATATCTTTATATGTTCCAGACTTTCCAACTTTCTCTTATATGGAAAGCAAATAGGATCCATCAGATATGGGCTTGTTGCTATGTCCACAGTGATTTTCATGTACAGAAAGTGTTCAGTTTACTGTCATAAATTTATAAGTAACTTTCTTTATAGTTTCACCTTCTTTGGGGACAGTTTAATGATTCTTCAGATTCTATTTAGGGAAACTGTGTGCCAGGTACTAGTTCCTTGCGATACAGTAGCAAACACTGTACACAAAGTGCCTTAGTCCCCTCTCAGAAGGAGGTGATAATAACTGATATGAAGAAAACTAAAACAGGGTAATGATCTGGAGAATAATAAACTTGCAGTGTGGGGGCTGGTATTTCACAAGTGATGGACAGAAGCAAGCCTTATGGACTAAGTCAGGTTAGAAGAGAGAGCTTGTTGGGGGAGGGAGCAAGTCATGTGGATATTGGTCATGTTTATAATATTTTTCACTATCCTGATGATATAAAATGTACCCCTATGCATTCTGATAAAATATTTAAAAAATTAGCTTTTCATATTTAGGTCTTTAAATTTTCTAAAATATTTTTAGCGTATAGTGAAGTAGGAGCACATTTTGAACATTTTCCCATATGGATAGCCATCTCTTCTAGCACCATTACTACCAAAGCCACTATGCCTCTATTATTTTATATTGGCTGAATGTATAATTGAGTCTTTTTAAACAAGCTCTCTATTCTGTTCCTTAGGTCTACTTATTTGTTTTTGTACTAATATCATGCTAGTTTAATAACCATGACTTTATAATAAGTCTTTTTTTCTTTTTTTTTTTACCTTAAAACTAAGGCGACATTTAATAGTCATGAGATTAAGGATTCCTGGGAAGGGGAGGGGAACAGAGGCTGAGGAGAGCCTGCCTGTCCCTGCCTGGGAACTTTCAGGACATTCATTTGCCTGTGGCAATGTCAGCACCTGGCCAGCCCAAGGAGTGTCTCAGCCGGCAGACCATGTGGCTTCTGGACCTTGTAAGCAAATTTTATGAACCCATCTTGTTCAGGAAACTCCTTCTTCAGTTGAGTCCAGTAGGGAGAGTTCTGGGTGGCCACTGGGAGGCAGCTTTGGTGAAGGACATGGTCACCTATGCCTGACTTTGCCAGTAGCTGAACACATGACCCTGGTACAAACTCAGACTAGGTGTATCGGGCCATGTATCCAAGCACCCACCAAACTTGGTGAATTATTGTTTCCACAGCTCACCTTGATTTCATACAGATAATGTTGGTTTCATATATCTATATACAAGCATATACATATACTTTACATATATATGAACGTGTGTGTCCATATGTACACATATTCATATATTCACACTTACACATACACGCACATTTCTGCAGAAAGATGCCCTGCCACAATTTGGCTTTTTGGGACAGTGAAATTGACCACGTAGGTTTTTGCTCCTCCAATCTCAGCAAATCAGGTGTTGCTTTAAAAAATGCAGTTCTGCATTTTTTTAAAAGTTGAAACTAAACTTTTCTGTCAAAGTTAAGAGACTTAATTCCATTTGATTGCACCTTTGCAAATGTGTGAAACAAATTGAAGTAGACTGGAAAACAATGTCATGGCTTGGGTGTTTGTCACTGTTCCAATGTCACCACTCCACAGCGTGGTCATCATGGTGACTGTGCTGTTTGATATCCTGGTGGTCACAGGATTGTGGGTACCTGCACTGGCCCATTGGCCTGGGCCAGGCTGGTTAGCACAGTGTGGCACATGCTCACAGGGATCTGGACCAGACCCTTAGCACCTTGGACTCCAGTAACTGCTCTGACAGCTGCTGCACTTTCCCTAGACAAGATGATCTGTCCCCCACCTTGTAAGGTGGCCTCAGCCAGGGTGGTAACAGTGTGGGGGGCACCTTCACTGTTAAGTACCATGGTGACTATAGATCCTTGTCGCATCTCCTGGGAAACTGCCACTGTAGCCTCAGCCACTGCCTGGGTGGCCCCTATTGCTTGCTTCCTCGGATGGTTACCTCACCTTCCTGTAACAAGGCCTGATTTTGTTCCACCTCTCCATTGGCCACAGCAGAATAATTCACCTGGGCAACAGAGACTTTGTTGGTAATTCTGAAACATCAGCCAATGTGGCTACTGTTGCATGTACCAACCTGGATAAGTGAGACAGTGTCATCAGGGTTACTAAATGACTAGACCATGGTCTGTGATGGTACAAGATGGGCTCTACTTACTATGTGTAGTTGTGACCTGTGTCTGTGTTTGCTGATCTTCAAAAGCATGTAAAAGATCTAGTCCATGCTGTTTATGATAGTTTAAGCTATGGTCAGCAGTACCTGGGTCCACAAAACCCTCTGCTTTTGCTCTTCTGAGTGAACATTGCTCTGGACATTTGCCCATGGGATGTCTTCAGGCCACTAAATGGGCTTGCAGCTTTCTTACCCCCAGCCTAGCTTTCCTGGACCTGTGGAGTACTCAAGCATCTCTGAAATAAAGGCCTGAAGCTTGGTCTAGGCTGTTTTGTCCACACAGACTGGAATTCCAAGGATTAGGTTAAGAGGTAGAAGTTCTGAATTAACCTCCTGTGTCAGGGGCGTGTTCTGCCAGAGCAAACTCCAGGTCTCCCAGCTTGTACTTACACACCACATTCTCCAAATGTGCCTCCCCAACACTTTGAACCCAGGGCTGGGTTTGCGGGGTGAGATACAGAGGACAATAGCTTGCTGTCCGATGCAAGTAGTATATTCATCTAATGTAGCTCAAAGTTTCCGAAGCAAATGTATTTGCTGCCTTTCCGGAGAGACAGATTAGTGTGGCCATTTCCCTTTCTTTTCTGTTGCCACAGCAGCAGCAGCCGCCTTCCCCACAGGACCCGGAACTCATTGTGTAATATTTTGTCTTGTTTTTTGAAGGGTAGATGAATGGTAGACTCCAAGGAATTATTGAAATCTCTGATTCCTGAGACCTCAATAAATCAAAAACCATCTTTTTGTTAAAAAAAAAAAAAGTTCTGCCTTCAAAATCCTTATTTGTGAATCCTATAAAAGGCTGCAGCAGCCAGATGAGCTGTTACCTCCTCCCTGTATTTGAGGATATCTGAATCATCCTGACAGGTGTCCTGGGGGAAGCGTGTCTTCCTCAGCTCCCAGCTTACTGTGCTCAGGGTAAGTGGCCACATGGACCTGCCGTACTTGTTGGGCCACTGCATGGGCTTCTGTGGCAACCATGTGTTCAGTTTGTGTCACTTGGTGTTCCCCTATGAAGAGTTGCATAAATGTGCATCATCACTGCTACAGCAGGGTGGGGAACCGGACAGACTCTGGAGCCAGAATGCTACATTCAAAATCGTGCTCTGCCAGTTTGCTAGCACCTTAGACAAATTTCATTTGACTTCTATGCCAAAGTTGTATATTGCAGAGCTGCTGCTATGGCGGAGAGTGTGACAATGAGGGGGCTGGTCTTGTAATAAGCCTTGATTTCTCATTGGTTCCATTCTCCTCTTACTAGTTAAGTTAGTCAAATTAAATACTTTTTCTAATTTGTCTTGGATATTCTTTTTTTTTTCTATTGATGGGGATTGATTGAAGGTACAAGAAACCAGGTTACACTGATTGCATTTGTTAGGTAAAGTCCCTCTTACAATTGTGTCTTACCCCCAAGAGGTGTGTCACACACCAAGACCCCACTGGCTTCCCTCCTTCACTCTCTCTGCTCTTCCTTTCCCCTACCCACTCCCTCCTTTTCTCTCTCTCTTTGCTCTCCCCTTCCACCATCCCCCAGGGTGTACTAGGTCATTGATTGTCCTCATATCAAAATTGAATACATAGGATTCATGCTTCTCTATTCTTGTGATATATTACTAAGAATAATGTGTTCCACTTCCATCCCGGTTACAACAAAGGATGTAAAGTCTCCATATTTTTAATGGATGAATAGTATTCCATGGTATACATATACCACAGCTTGTTAATCTATTCCTGGGTTGGTGGGCATTTAGGCTGTTTCCTCATCTTAGCGATTGCAAATGGATGTGCAATAAACAGTCTAGTGAAAGTGTCCTTATGATAAAAGGATTTTCTTCCTTCTGGGGAGATGCCCAGTAATGGGATTGCAGATCAAAAGGGAGGTCTAGCTTGAGTTCTTTGAGGGTTCTGCATACTTCATTCCAAAAAGGTTGTATTAATTGGCAGTCCCGCCAGCAGTAAAAGTGTTTCTTTCTCTCCACATCCATGCCAGCATTGGCAGTTTTGAGATTTTGTGATGTGGGAGATTCTCCTTGGGGCTAGATGGTATCTCAGGGTGGGTTTGATTTGCATTTCTCTAATAATTAGGGATGATGAACATTTTTTCATATGTTTGCTAGCCATTCATCTATCTTCTTTAGAGAAGGTTCTATTCATCTCTCTTGCCCATTGATCTATGGGATTGTTGGCTTTTTTCATGTGGATTAATATGAGTTCTCTATAGATCCTAGTTATCAAGCTTTTGTCTGATTCAAAATATGCAAATATACTTTCCCATTGTATGTTTGTCTATTTGCTTTGATTGTCTCCTTAGCTGTACAAAAGCTTTTCAGTTTCATTAAGTCCCATTTGTTTATTTTTGTTGTTGTTGCAATTGCCATGGCAGTCTTCTTCATGAAGTCTTTCCTCAGGCTGATATCTTCCAGTGTATTTTCTATGCTTTCTTTGAAGATTTTTATCCTTTCATGCCTTAAATTTAAGTCCTTTATCCATCTTGAATCAATTTTTTGTGAGTGGAGAAAGGTGCAGGTCCAGTATCAGTCTTTTACATGTGGATATCCAGTTCTCCCAGTACCATTTATTGAATAGGGAATCTTTCCCCCAGTGTATTATTCTGGTTTGGTTTAATGAAGATTTGGTGGTTGTAAGATGTTAGTTTCATTTCCTGGTTTTCTATTAGGTTCCAAATATCTATGTCTCTATTTTTGTGCTGTCATGACCACCATGGCTTTGTAGTACAGCCTAAAATCTGGTATGCTGATGCCCCCAGCTTTGTTATTATTACTAAGAACTGCCTTAGGTATAGCGTTTTTTTTCTGGTTCCATACAAAACACAGAATCATTTTTTCCAAGTCTTGAAAGTATGATGTTGGTATTTTAATAGGATGACATTGAATCTGTAGTTTGCTTTGGTAAGTATAGACATTTTAACAATGTTGATTCTTCCCAGCCATGAGCATGGAATGTTATTCCATTTGTTAATATCCTCTGTTATTTTCTTTCTTAGGGTTTCATAATTTTCTTTATAGAGTTCCTTCACCTCTTTTGTTAGGTATATTCCTAGGTATTTAATTTTATTTGAAACTATGGTGGAGGGAGTTGTGTCCTTAATTAGCCTCTCATCTTGGCTGTTATTGCCATATACAAAGGATATTGACTTGTGAACATTGATTTTATATCCTGAGACATTGCTGTATTTTTTGATGACTTCCAGGAGTCTTGTGGTTGAGTCTTTGGGGTTCTCTAAGTATAAGATCATATCGTCAGCAAAGAGGGAGAGTTTGACCTCCTCTACTTCCATTTGGATGCCCTTTATTTCCTTCTATTGCCTAATTATATTGGCTAGAACTTCCAGCTCTGTGTTGAATAGTAATGGAGACAGAGGACAACCTTGTCTGTTCCTTCCAGTTCTAAATGGAAAAGCTTTCAATTTTACCCCATTCACTAAAACATTAGCTGTGGATTTGTCATAGATAGCTCCAATCAGTTTAAGAAATGTGCCACGTATTCCTACACTCCTCAGTGTTCTAATTAGAAAGGGATGCTGGGTTTTATAGAATGCTTTTTCTGCATCTATTGAGAGGATCATATGGTCTTTGTTTTTGCTTCTGTTGATAAGGTGAATAATGTTTATGGACTTGCATATGTTAAACCAGCCTTGCATTCCTGGAATGAAACCTACTTGATTATGATATATGACTTTTTTGATGATAAGCTGTATCTATTGGCTAGGATTTGTTGAGAATTTTTGCATCTATATTCATTAGTGAAATTGGCCTGAAATTCTCCTTTTTAGTTGGATCTTTTCCTGGTTTTGGTATCAGAGTGAAGTTTGCTTCATAGAACATGTTGGGGAAGATTCCTTCCTCCTCAATTTTTTGGAATAATTTCTGCAGCACAGGAATAAGCTCTTCTTTGAAGGTTTGATAGAATTCTGGTATGAAGCTATCTGGACCAGGCCTTTTTTTAAGTTGGAAGATTTTTTATTGTTTCTTTAATCTCAGTGCTTGAATTTGGTCTGTTCAGGAGATCTATTTTTTCTTGGCTAAGTCTAGAGAGAGGGTGTAATTCCAAATATTGATCCATTTCCTTCACATTATCAAATTTCTGGGCATAGAGTTTCTGGTAGTATTCAGAGATGATCTCTTGTAGCTCTGTGGCATCAGTTGTTATTTCCTCTTTAACATTTCTGATTGAGGTTACTAGAGATTTTACTTTTTGATTTCTAGTTAGTCTGGCCAAAGGTTTATCTATTTTATTTATTTTCTCAAAAACCCAACTCCTTGTTTCATTAATTTTCTGAATGATTCTTTCTTTTTTTAGTTTTGTTAATCTCTGACTTAATTTTGGATATTTCTTTTCTTCTGCTGGGTTTAGGCTTAGTTGTTCTTCTTTTTCCAATTCTGTAAGATGGCTTGTGAGTTTGTTGATGTGCTTTCTTTCTGTTTTTTGAATGTAGGACCCTACAGTGATACATTTTCCTCTCAGCACTGCTTTTGCTGAAAAACCCACAGGTTTGAGTAGCTTGTGTCTTCATTGTTGTTATGCTCAAGGAAGTTAAACATTTCCTCTTTTATTTCTTCCCCTCTTTTCTTCTGAATTCCATTTGCCTGAAAAATTGTCTTCCAACCCTTAAATCTGAGTTTTAATTTGTCTTTTGAGGCTAGATTTGTTTCTTACAGACAGCCAATGGATGGCTCGTATTTTTTAATCCAATTAGCCAATTTAGGCCTCGTCAGTGGGGAATTCAAGCCATTAACATTTATAAAAATAATGGATAAGTGTGGTAGCATTCTATACATCTTATTTTGTGAAAGTCCCTTGCTTAGTTTTGTCTTTTGCATCACTGTCCAAGGTAAGTTTTGTCCTTTAATTTCTGGGTGCTTACTTTGCTGGTGGTCCATTGTGATGGTCAGTGTGTAGAACACTGTGAAGTATTATCTATAGAGCTGTTCTTGTTGTGGCAAATTTCCTCAATGTTTGCATATCAGTAAAAGATTTGATTTCTCCATCAATGTTAAAGCTTAGCTTAGTGGGATATAGAATTCTGGGCTAGAAATTGTTCTGTTTAAGTAGATTAAAGGTACTGTAGATGACTATGGTCTTCTGGCTTGAAAAGTTTCATTAGAGAAGTCTGCAGTCACCCTGATGGGTTTGCCCCTGTCGGTCAATTGGTGCTTACTCCTGGCCTGCTGAAAATCTTTCCTTTTGTCTTGACTTTGGAGAGGTTCATCACAATGTGTCTTGGAAAAGCTCTATTTGAGTTGAGGTGACCTGAGGTCCAATATCCCTCTGAAAGGAATGTGTCAGAATCTTTGGTGATATTTGAGAGATTTTCATTTATAATATTGTTTAGTATGGCTTCCATTCCTCTGGGGCATTCTTCTTCCCCTTCTGGGATACCTATCACTTGTATGTTTGAATGCTTCATAAATTCCCATAATTCTGTCAGTGAACATTCTGCTTTCAATCTCTTCTTTTCTCCCTCTTTAACTATCTGAAATATCTCAAGAGCTTTGTCATCTACCTCTGAGATTCTTTCTTCTGCATGGTCTAATCTATTGTTGATACTTTCTATCAACAATAGATACTTTCTACCTTTAAGTTTCCTAATTTCTTCAATTTCTTCAGCTCTGTTATGTCCTTTCTAAATTTTTCATATCATTCATCTCTTGTTTGATTCTGTTTTTGGATTTCCTTTTCATTATTTTCTACTTTCTCAGCAATTTCCTTCATTGTTTTTATCATCTGTATTTTAAATTCCCTTTCTGTAATTTCTAACATTTCTTTGTAGGTGGAATCCTCTGCAGTAGCTACCTCACGGTCCCTTGGAGGGTTGCTCTGGACCGGTTTTTTATGTTGCCAGGATTTTTTGGTTGATTCTTCCTCATAAGTGTTTTCTTTTATCTGTTTCCTTGCCCTAATTTTCCTTTCACTTCCTCTTACTGTTTAAGTCATGGTGCCTCTGGCCTAAGGTTTCAATGAGTCCAGTTCTTCACTGCTTTTGTCCCCCTCCTTGGGTCCAGAAGTCTCTCACTGTCTCCCTGTGTTCCCAAAGGGCTGTTTCTGGGCAGAACTCACAAGCCAGAGATGCCTGGAGTCTTCTCTCCCCAATCTCACTGCCCCCGGTTGCAAAGAAGCTGTTACTCGGCCACCATCTTTCTCCCTACTCCCTTATTTTATGTTTTTTATTGCCCTACCTTTTCTTTTTCCTTTTTACTGATGATAATTCAGGGTGGTTGACATTTTTTTTATTTTCTTTTTTCTGGCTTAGGAGTTACACATTATTTCTTTTCATTCTTTTTCTTTTTTTCTTTTTTCCTTTCTTCCATCCCCCTTTCCTTCTCCCTTTCTCTCTCTGTTTTCATACTTTCTTCTTTTCCTTCTTTTTTATGATTATCTTAAATCATTATTATTGTTTTTCAGACAGTCACACTTTATCACCCTTGGTAGAGTGTCTTGGTATCATAGCTCACAGCAGTCTCAAACTCTTGGGCTCAAGTGATTCTCTTACTTCAGCCTCCCAAGTGGCTAGGACTACCAGCACCTGCCATAATGCCTGGCTATTTTTAGAGACAAGGTCTCCCTCTGGCTCAGGTTGGTTTTAAACCTGTGAGCTCAGGCAATCCACCTGTCTCTGCTTCCAAGAGTGCTAGAATTACATGTGTGAGCCACTGTACCCAGCAGAAATTCTTAATTTTAGTGTGTTCCATTATATCTTTCTTTTTTTTTTAACCTTAGCACTTTGTGTGTCCCTTTTACAAAATCTCTACTAACACAAAACTCATGAAATATTATCTGCTTTCTTGCAGATGAGCACTGTTCATTAGGAGCAGAATTTCTAAAATTTGAGCCATAGGTGTAGTTTTAATTTTTATCAACCACATTAAAAGTAAAACAAAACAGATAATATGAATAAGAAAAAATTATGAAGCTCGTTTCTTTCCCTGTTTTTAAAACTAAAAGTTCAAGTTCTAGTTACATTTCAAGAACTAATAACCTCATGTATCTACTGGCTGTTATATTGGGCACCCCAGCTCTAGAAACTTTAATAATGTGCCATGCACATTTAGTTTCACCCTCCCTGTATAACTGATTTTTGTGTGTGGTATTAGGTAGAAAATCTAGCAAGGGAATTAGGTAGCTTATGGAATCAAAGGAAGATCTTTAGGATTTAGAGGCAAATTGGGTCCCTCAGGAGCTAAAACAGGGTTGATGATACTAGCATCTCCTAAATATATGTCATCTATGAATATTTAGTCTTATTCCATGAGGATTTTCAGAATATGGGTGGAGACATATTATCTGTATTTTAAAGTTGTTCTGGGGTTACTTCCAATAGATGAAAAAAGAAGATAATTCTAATTGTGTTTAGAAATATCCCAGCTCAAGTAACATTCCAATACTAAGCAGCCAGAGGAATGATTATTTTGGGCCAGGTCTAGATTATATTCCCATATTTATAATCATGGGACAGAATGTGTTACTAGAAAATGATAGCTACCACAGTATATTAT
Source organism: Otolemur garnettii (assembly GCF_000181295.1). Taxonomy (NCBI): domain Eukaryota; kingdom Metazoa; phylum Chordata; class Mammalia; order Primates; family Galagidae; genus Otolemur; species Otolemur garnettii. The sequence continues at coordinate 823,690 of NW_003852564.1, forward strand.
GTCTTTTTCTTCCATGAGATGCTTTTGGAGAGATGAGACTATTTATTGTGCATAGTAAGAACAAAATAAATATTTGCAAATAGTGCTAGTATAGACTCTTAATTTGACAGGAATGGTTACAATAAGATCTAAAGCAGGAGGAAGACTACAACTTCATTTGTTCTGAACTCATTTTTATTATACACACATATCTGAAGGCCATCCAGATTCTGAGTTTGCAAGGTTAGGACTGGTGATTACAAATTTGTTCACACTAAAATTAAATCAACATTTTCCTAATAATATGCCTTTTCTACAAATTTCTTGGTGGTTAAAAGAGATTTGTTGGTGTTTTTTGGTAGCTACGCAAAGCTTTGCAGCAATTTTGAGTGTAACTCTCTCTTGCATGTTAGTATAACCGGTTATTTGAGCTATTGGTCTAATACCAGCAACTTTTCTTCACAATTTTTTTTTTAAATACTGCTTAGCAGGAGAATGTTATTTAATATTGAAAGAACATTTTTCCTCCTTTCTAATTTATCTAACATCCTGTCTCAGTGGGGTTTTAGGCTCCACTTATTAGTTCAGTCATTTATAACAAAATTCAAAACCGAAGTGTAGAACAGCGTTAATTAAAAACAGAAAGTTGTTTCCTGAGGTTCCTTGTGTTTTCACTAATATTTCTTCATGAGTGAGCTGTCCCTCTTTTTGGGAAGCAAAGGCTTCTCTTCTCCCCCCAATATGCATTAATCAGAAGAATTGTGTGAGTTGACAGATATGTAGGAGGAAGAGAATTGGGAGGAGAGAATCATTCTTTAGCTTTCTTCTTGAGGATTTTCAATAGGGTTGCATGAGGAAAATGACCCATTTTTTATTTTTCGAACAACGTAATAGCTGAAAAAAAGTATTTTGGTTTTATAAAACTTCGACTTTGTATACTCAAAGCAAATTATATAGAATTTAGGCAGATAATTTAAAAGGAAAATGATGTAGCCTTAATTATTTGGATAGTAAAGCACTGATGTGGTTTAATTTTCTCAGGTGCCAGCATAACAGTAAATGGCTCTGACCTTTTCTATGGTTCTATCCCACTGGCTTTCTTTCTTTGATCTTCCTGATCACCTCAGCCCACCTCTCTCACACACAGGTTTTTTTGTTTGCTGTTTTTGTTCGGCGGTTCAGAAGCATAACTAATGATGTGTGTAGAGGTAGCGTCAGGGTAATGATAACATCCGATTCTTCTCACTGAATCTAAACCCACATATAAACAGTCAAAAATAATATCAAGGATTTCTTTTCTTTTGTATTTGTTTTTTTAGACACTTGGGTGAAGTGGAAAAGGTAGAGGATTTAAAAGCTTTTTGCCTCTTCAATTGCTTTGAAGTAAATATTTTGATCTTGGCTTATATTTTAATGCACTTTATATTTATAACCATAGTATAACATTAGTTTATACAATTTAGGGAAAAACTCATATGACATTATTACCTTCCACAACTGCTATTTTGTGTTTTCCATTTTAGGTTTTTGCAATATGCATATTTTTTGTGGTTGCAAATATTGCTTACTTTTGAACTTTCTTGGTAATTCAATGGAACATGCAAACGAAGAACCGTACCTTCCACTTAGTTTAGAAAAGCACTTAGTAATGATGAGAATCAGAAAATGATTATTTCCTGGAGTCACCGTGATTTTTAACTTTGTCACACTCAGATGGTGACTTTAAACACTGGTTTATTGTCGTTAGTAAGAAATAATTGCATCTTTTAACGTTGAGTAAGCTCACAGTTGTGTGACAGCAGTTATGCAAAGTTCGAGCTTTGTAAATATTGGACTTGCCTGTTGCTAAGTAACTCAGAACAAAAAATAAAACGAAGCACGATATAAATTATGAAATCTAAATTTTGTTGTTACAAACGACGCAGCTTTAGGGCATAGTCTGTTCACCAAACAGTTGTGTGTCCAATGTTTTATACACGAGTTAAAAAAGCAACTCCTTAGAATGAAGTAATCATTTCCTGTTTCATTTTTCATTTTCTCTTCGCTCGAAGAGCTTTTGTCTCTCCCCAGGAGTTGCTTTAAATCTCTGGGTAGGTCTGTTCCGAATTTACTACTTCTGGATTGGTTAAGATCTCTTTAAAGTGTGTGCTTTGTTCTCAGAACAGCTTAGGTCGGTTGAGCAACATGCTGCTACTGTTTAAAAAAAAAAAAAAAAGCTGAGTAATGCTGGAGCCTTCTCATGTGGCTGATGCAAACCTGGAGAATTTGCATCATCATTTAGCTGTAGTAAGTTGGCGTGACAGGCAGGAGCTTAAATAGGAGCCCATGAGGAAGCTGAGCTGGTTTGTAATGATAGGGCGGCAGCAGCAGCAGCCTCGGCAGCGACGTTGGTAGCAGGAGGAGGTGGAGAATTGAGCGCACCGTGAACACACAGGTGTTTCTAAGTAGTAATTAGAAAGCTGGGAAGGATAAAACACACCTTGAGTGTTTACCTGTGAACATACACTAGTGCCGAGAGACAGCCTGAAAGCAGAGAGGAAGACATCGAGTAGTCACACCAAGAGACACTAGAGTTGAAAGTTTGGGATTTTTTTTCCCCTCTGTTTGATTTTTCCCCGTGTGTCACTACTATGGTCAGAAAGCCTGTTGTGTCCACCATCTCCAAGGGAGGTTACCTGCAGGGCAATGTTAACGGGAGGCTGCCTTCTGGGGGTGGCAGGGAGCCACCCGGGCAGGAGAAAGTGGTGCTGAAGAAGAAAATCACTCTGCTGAGGGGAATCTCCATCATCACCGGCACCATCATTGGAGCCGGGATCTTCATCTCTCCCAGGGGCGTGCTCCAGAACACCGGCAGCGTGGGCATGTCTCTCATCATCTGGACCCTGTGTGGGGTCCTGTCGCTGTTCGGTAAGGACAACTTTTTTTTTTTCTTGGGGGGTGTGGCTGTGGGGCTGGGAAGTTTGCTTTCTGGGGAAGGAAAGGGTGTTTTTTGAGGGACTGAATGAATGGCAAAGGCTACACCAATTTTTTTTTTATTTTTTATTTTTTGTTTAGGCATGTGACTTACCTAAACTCAGGGTCCACGGCTGATGTGAGCCTGAATTCCCTCTGACTGCGTCCTGCAGCCTGTACTTCCTTTTCCTGACTAAGAGACTATTTTCTGACTTTTCCCTGTGGCGATGAGAGCAAAAGCTAACTTTGATGACCCAGTAAAATACACGCGAGCTTTTTGAGCTGGGAGTTGTGCTTAGTTACGTATGTTTGGGGCGTTCTGGCAGCAGGCACGCTGAATGAACACCTGGAAAGTGAAACCTGGCGTGGCCTATTAAGACTCAGAACTGAGTGTTCAGCAAAAGTCTTTCTGCCTTTTTATGAGCAAAACAAATGTGTGGCAGTCTTTCCCTTTTTAATTTTTTGAAAGTCCTTTCACAGGTCCTTCACATGGAAAGATGTAGGATGGCACATAACTCTATCCCTATCATAAAGGGGCAATATTGGCAAGCGTATTCCAATTTTTTTCAACCTTTATTTCTTCTCCATAGCTGTAAACTTCTGCAATATAAGTTTTAAGTCTTCAGTTGGCTGTTAAATTTCTGTGTTTGCCCAGATCTGTTTTTTTCATCTATCGTTCACTTGGTCTCTAGGGACACAGATAATTTGTCCACCTGTTCACTGAATTCATCTGAAGAGAACTATTAGTAGCATGATTTATGTTCCTGCTATTGAGTTGAGAAATAATAGTCAAGAAGTAATAAATGCCTCTTCATGAGGAGGGAAAATTACTAAAAAACTATCTGAGCTAGTTGTGAAAATGACAAAAACAGGTGGATTGTTAAAAAAATTAAATTTGATTCAAAGGTCTAAGCTATATTTCCTCTTCTCTGGACAATAGTGTGCTTTGATTTTGCAAGATACTGCACTTTAAAGTTAGTACTCTTGGACCAAGTACTAACACTTGGTCCTGTGTAACAATCCATTCATTCTTTCCAATCAGGCCTGGTAATGTTTAATTCATTGGTTCAGACATTCACCTAGAGAACTCAAATTTCCATTTTTTAGGAAGAAGTTCTTTTAAATAAAACTTGTTACAATAGAGTCACAACATAGAAATAGCTGCAGAGGAATTATTTGGGGGTTTGTAGAGTTTGTAGTATTAGTTATATGACGAGCCTGCGCTTTCAAAATATTTATTTACAACTGTGTCACAATTTTTTTGGTACTACTCCTCATCCTTGTAGAATAATTTGAAGTTATATGATTTATATGTAAAACCGTTAGAACTCTTAGCTACTGTTAATTGTAATGTTAAAGTAGTCTGGCCTGTCAATTTATAGATAAACAAAGAGAAATCTAATTGTTGATCATCTTAAATGATTTTGAGCACCCTTCGCCTTTAAATCTTCTGACAGCATTTGTCATATCCAGAATGAATCAACATCTGATCAGAAAAAAAAACCACGGTTTCCTGAACTTTGCATACTTATGTGCATGCAGCTCCCACTATGTGATTTAGTTTTTGGCACACAGTAAAAGTTTGTTCAGATGCATTAAGAAAGATTACTCTGGGTATTGAACTAGTTAAAGTGGTGTTGACTTGTACTATAAAAATGTGCTTATGCATAAGTATATTATCTCAAACAGAAGCTCAAAGAAAGGATAACAGAGAGAAAACAGCTAAGGGGGCTAAAGTCCCAGTTGAGTTGATATTCTTTGATTACTAATTGTGAGAACTGTGCATGTATATTAATCTACTGATCTATATTTGCATTGCATTTACCAAGTTACTAGGTGCTTTTTGGCAGGAGTTCTTCCCTCATAGTAAGCAAAACAAAATCTTTCTTTTTAAAAATTTCTAAGAATTTTGGGACCAAGTGTAAAGAATCTATATATTTGGTTTACAATTTTGTTTTAAGCCATGGTCAATACATGGATTTTTACATCTTGTTTTGAACTTTTTTTTTAATCCTGGAAAAATGGAAAAATCCTTTATGAAGCTTGAGATCTTTAAGCGAAAATCATTTCCCCTGGAACTCAATTTAAACGTAAGGCAAGCATCCTGGAGTTTCCACAAAGCACACACGCACAGGTCTAGCTATTGATTCTCTGACAATAAATTCTATGGTTCTTAAGATTCTTTCCAATACAATTTTATATTGGATTCTTTCCTAGACAGCCTATCAGCATGGCAACTCTTTCCCCATGGTGGGTGAATTGCAGATAGTTATAACTGATTATAATTAGAAAAAAATGTGTCAGGCTCCCCCAAATATCAGTCTGCAAACTAGTTAATTTAGAATCATCTCTGGCAATTTAAAATAATAGCGTTCTTTTGTTTTCTCTTTTGAAGAGTCTATACTCTCTTGACAGGACAGTAGGTCCAGGGTATTATCTCAGAGTCCATTTTTCACTTTGATGACTTTTGAGTTAAGAATTATTCCCAGGTGACCCTTATAATGCTAAGTTCAAAAATCAGGTAAGTGATACCAAGATTTTGCTGAATATTCAAATTGTATTTATATTAAACAGTTCTCACTTAGGCATTACTGATTAGTAATACTTTTCCATATTCTTATTTTCTAAAGTAGCTTGGACAAAAATTAAGTATTATTATTGAGCACCTAGCAATTTAAAAAAATAGAACTTTTCACATAATAGCAAAATATATTTTTCATTTTCTTGGTAATTGCTCAAATTAATATCAGTCTTACTAAAATTAGTAAGTATAGCTATATCTCTTGTGGTGCTCTTATCTCTTGTGTTGGGTGCAGTACTGTCCTTGGTACATGGTACACATTGCCACACTTATACACACAACTTCCTTAAGAGGTCAAAATTGAGATCCCCATTTCACAGGGAATAAAACTGAGGTTTTAGGGGCTTTCATGTGAATTGTATTGCTAAATGTTAAAAGCTTGGCTTACACTTAATTTGATCTAATATACATAAGTATAAATTATAGCATCTCTTTTTAAAAAGTATGTTCTTTCAACTGAGTGTATACTTCAAAAACATCTAAGCTAATCTTTTCTGGAAACAGCATATAAGAGTCATTTTGTTGACAAAATATATCCTAAAAATTAAATGAAATCTGTCAATGCTTTGAGTCCATACTTTTGTGAAGAGCAGATAAGCCTTATTTATTTTATTTTTTTATTTTTTTATTTTTTTGAGACAGAGCCTCAAGCTGTCCCCCTGGGTAGAGTGCCGTGGCATTACAGCTCACAGCAACCTCCAACTCCTGGGCACAAGCGAGTCTCCTGCCTCTACCTCCCAAGTAGCTGGGACCACAGGCGCCGGCCACAACGCCTGGCTATTTTTTGGCTGCAGCTGTCATTGTTGTTTGGCGGGTCCGGGCTGGGGATTCGAACCCTCCACCTTAGGTGTACATGGCTGGCGCCTTAGCCGGTTGAGCTATAGGCGCCGAGCCTATTTATTTTGATTTGCCACAGAAACATCACTTATGAAAAGGGTTCTTAATATAATGAAGTCAGTTTGGAATAATTCTTTGTGTGAGGCTGTGTTCTTTTAAAAACAGGTCACTGTTCTTGGCATCTCTCTTCTCTTTACTTCCTGTTTCTAGGTTTTCAACTCAAAATTATGAAACATAAGATTGTTTTAGAAGTTTGTCTTGGGGCAGTGCCTGTGACTCAGTGAGTAGGGCACCGGCCCCATATACCAAGGGTAGTGGGTTCAAACCTGGCCCCGGCCAAACTGCAAGAAAAAATAGCCAGGCATTGTGGTGGGCACCTGTAGTCCCAGCTACTCGGGAGGCTGAGGCTTAGAATCGTCTAAGCCCAGGAGTTGGAGGTTGCTGTGAGCTGTGTGACACCACAGCACTCTACCAAGGGTGACAAAGTGAGACTCTGTCTCTACAAAAAAACCAAAAAAGTTTGTCTGTATCATTTCAAGTAAAATTACATTGTTCAAATAGAATAATGTAGGTTGCAAATGAGAGGAAGTTAGAAGAGGAACTTGTTGAGTCTTAGCAATTAGAGGAACTTGTTAGGTCACAACAATTATTTGTCTTGAAATGAAGATGCCGTTCAGACTAACGGAGGTAGTTACATCTCACACAAGGTCAACACTGTTGTGTCAATTCTAATGCATGGTGGCTTCATAATATATTAAATTTGTACCTTTTAAAAATAAATGTTTCACAGGAGCCTTGTCCTATGCTGAACTGGGAACAAGTATAAAGAAATCTGGTGGTCATTACACATATATTCTGGAAGTCTTTGGTCCATTACCAGCTTTTGTCCGAGTCTGGGTAGAACTGCTCATAATACGGTAAGAACATGGATAGAAAACAATTAAGAACAAGTAAATCTATTCATTACCTGATTTTTGGGAAGCACCTGGATTGTTTTTAGCTAGATGGAAATATGCATGTCATATGAAATTGTTAAAAACATGTCTACCTAGGAAATAAAACCTGTGATAATATAACTTTCTGAATTGACATCTGTAATGCAGTTTGTCACTGGTAAGTGGTTAATTAGCAATGACAAACTTTTAAAGTACTGCTTTTCTTTAACCTTCAGTTATTCTCTTTGACATTTCCAGGAAAGATGCTTTCTTGAAAGGATAGGAAGCATCAAAATTCCCCTGGATAAATAATTCCTTTTGACTAACCAGACAAAATTAAATATTATGCTAGTAATTACAGTTTTCTCTTATTGTAGACTACACCTGCAAGTCATTATAACTCTACTCAGTTTGCGTTACTAAGCAACTTTTATGCCTAACGACTTAGGTGTCACCAAGTCTTACATTTTATAAAAACTCAAATTTACATGACATAAATGACTCACTTCCTCCCATTAAGCAAATCAGGAACTACAGTTGTGAAAATCTTTTTTGATTTTATTGTTGTAGGAATACATCTACCTGCCTGATTGTGTTGGTTTAAAAAGAAACAAAATAGTGCTAAGTCACTGTGAATAGTAAATTTTCTTCAACTGTATGGGAAACTGATGATGTCACATGAGGATTCAGAGTATCACAGTTCCTTCCATAAAATGCAACTTGCACATTCTGATTACAGAGTTTAATAGAATTAACTAAGGAAACTTGCTCTCACTGTAAACTTCTCAGACATACATACCTGAGAGCTCTTGTGAACTTTTATCCTGTCATTAGTGGCTAAGCAGCAAGGCTGAGCCACTAGTATTGACTTAGAAATAAGTCAGTGATTTTTATGGAGTTTCTTTTTTAATAAAGAGCTTCAATGTCATTAAGTCTATTCTCATTGTAAACAATTATGCATTGTTTAAATTTGTTATAATGAAATTAATGATACAGGAGTATTTTGCTCCTTTTCCAAAATCCCTTTTCTGGGATAAATCTTTGTTCCTTTTTGATTATCTGAATTTTATGTACTTTTCAAAGGGAACTCATATCCTGTCTTTTGGGCAGCACCTGTGGCTCAAAGGAGTAGGGCACTGGCCCCATATGCTGGAGGTGGTGGATTCAAACTCAGCCCCGACCAAAAACTGAAAAAAAAAAATCATAGTTACCTTCCTGTTTATTTTAATTTTTATCATTTATTTCATTTCTTAATTCTTTTGAAAAAATGCAGTCTTTGTTTCTCCTTTGACATAATTCTTGTATAATTACTTAATATTTTAGATGTCTGTATTCTGTTAAATATTTTAGATGTCTGTATTCTATTAAAACTGCAAACATTTCGAGCACATAAGATGTGATCTTACACTTTTTGTTACCCTTATAATATATAAGTCAGTGCCCTATATATTGTAGATAATAACATATTTTTGAATAAGTGATTGAAAGATAAAGTTATAGTGTTTTAGACACAGCGTTCTTAGGATTCAAATGAGCACACTACTTATTCTGAGTGCTGGCCTCTCAGGCTGGTGGGCCTTGAATAGTTGGACTTGAATTCATCTCCAGCCATGTATTAGCTGTGTCATTGGTTCCTTGCTCAGAAATATGATAAATGACCAACATGATCATTTAAGTATCTCTTACATCTTACAGTAGAACAGATACAGTATTTCTTTATTATTTATTTATTTCACAAACTGCTCTTGAATGGTAAAGGGCAAAATAAAGAATTCTTGAGTGGAATGAGCCATAATCCCTGCTCCCAAGAGCTGATAATCAAATGTTGCTTTAATTTCAAGAGAACTGGTTCATATTGTGTGTGTGTGTGTGTGTGTGTGTGTGTGTGCATGTTTGTTAACAGAGAATATTACTTGGATGTTTTTAGAAACTTTTTAATGCGTTTATATATCCATTTGTTATAATCGACTCATATTGCTGAGTTAGTCTTTCAAATAGGCAGAATAATAAAGAACTTCAGGAGGGACAAGATGTCTAAGTGACTTAACAGATCTCTTGTATTACTGATACTCGTAGTAGCTAAATACTTCTCAAGAAAATTAAATCTTCAGATTAAGTTAGCATTACCAGATATGATCTGAAAAACACAGATTTCAAGAAAATAAGTATCATCCAGCAGTAGATAGCAGAGGCCATTAAGTTGAATTCACTCATTTACTATAAATTTAATATGCGCCGGGTTTCTACTACATGATAGATGCAGGCACTGAACATCAGAAATAAAATTGTGATTAAGATGAACACAGTCTTATCCTCATGGGGTTTGAGGTCAAGTGAGAAATAGTTATTAATCAAGAAGACAAGTAAGTGAATGTGAAAGTGCTACTTACTGTGTTGAGTATTTGGAAGAGAAGCCAGGGGCTTCAGCAAGAGTATACTCCAAGAGGCCTGACTCACTCAGAAGGTGGAGAAGCTTTCCTGGGCAAAGGAAGCTTGAACTGAGATCTGAAGTATAAAAATAGTCAATGAGTTGAAAAGTCTCCAGGAAGGGAATTTCAGATCCTTCTAGTGGGAGAAAGCCAACTGAAGAGGTAGAAAGGGGCTTAGACCAGATGGAGCCGTGAGTGCAAGGGGAGGGATTTGTATATATCCTGAGCATGTTTCGATGGAGAATAGGAAAATGGTTTTGTTTGGAAGGATGAGGGAAGGGCCTCTAGGTGAAGAAGAAAATTAAGAAATTTATGGTATCGTCCTATACCATATGCTAAAAAGCAATAGTTTACGGTAGAAAAAAGATTGATGAAAATGGTATTTTTCCCCTGTGTTTAATTAATTAATTATTTTATATATTTTTTAGCCCTGCAGCTACTGCTGTGATATCCCTGGCATTTGGACGCTACATTCTGGAACCATTTTTTATTCACTGTGAAATTCCTGAACTTGCAATCAAGCTCATTACAGCTGTGGGCATAAGTGAGTATTCTAGGTATGCATGTGAAAAAGAAAATAATGGCAAAAAAGTGATTTGAGACCAAGTTTCTTTAGATTTTTTCCATGGTGAAGACTGCTCCACATACCATGTTCTCTTTTGCATACAGTTGCAAATTTGTGTTGAATGATAAAAGAATATACATTTGAAGTGGCCTCTGACATTACCTTACTTGCCAGTTCTATATTGGGTCAAAGGATAAAATGGTTTAGGGGTCGAAGTGAAAGTTCCTCTGTGCTTTTTAAAAGTTTGCTGAAAAAGCAGCTTGCAAAAGGCAAATTAATTGAAAAAAGGTGTATACAACATGTATTTAACATGTATATGTGGAGGCCTTTAGAATGAAGACCCAAAGATAATAGGGGAAATTGTCTATTTTTAATCTTAGACTCAACAAAGTATGGAGAGAAGTATAAAAATGTGATTGGATCAAAAAGGTGTGGTCTAATGCTAACAGACTAAGTGGGAAACCCAGAAGGCCTATCTGTCTGGATACTTCTTGGTCTTTCTGAGTGTGTGTTCCTTCCTGCTGGGTATGAGGCGGGACCCTGTTGTAAAGAGGGCCTTATGACCATCAAACAAAGTAGGTCAGGTTATTTTTTGGTGGGGAGGTAACTTTTACACAGAAAGGCAGATGGAAAGTTAGAATAATAATTTTAAGTTTTATGGTTGACTGTAGGAGAAAGGGTCTCCGGGTTTCTATGAACTGCCTTGGAGAAGAAGGATTCTTGTTTCTATGGCTAGCCTCAGGGAAGAAGGGACTGAGAGACAGGAGGATGGGGAAAAAGGCAGAGAAAAACTTTTGCTTCTGAGGCCTTCATTTTGGGGTATCGTTTTCTGAGTGCCAACAATGGCTAATTTTTAAAATAGGCATATAAAGCCTACTTCGTTAATAAAATATTTAGTGGATTGTATATAAGAGAGACTTTTAAAAATGAAAACCTCATTATCCTATGGATAATTAGAATTGGAAATTAATTTACCTCAGTGGTACATTAAGTAATGAGTCATATATCATCATGGAGTTACGTTGGATGTGTATCTTGTATTTATACATCGTATAGTTAGCAGCTATCACTTTCAGTGTGATAGTCTTAACTGCCTATTGTTGGGCATATGAGATTTTTTTCCTTGAGATCTGATTATTGGTAGCATTTCTGAATTAGGAGATTTCTTTATGGTCTCCAAATTAAGAGTTGTTCATCTTTTATCAATGGGTACAGAAATTGAAAAAAGGAAAAAGGAGAAAGAGGAACATGTAAAAAATTGTGTAAGTTATGAACCCCAAAATAACTCCAACTTCCTATAAGATTTCAGACATCAAATCCTTGACTAATGTGGGAATGGACATCCAGCCATCTAAGTCTAGACGCTATTCAAATCACTGTTTCAAGAAACAGTATGATCACGTTTGATGAGTAGTTAAAACTCAGACAGTTACAGAGGAATAACTGAATTGCATGCTCAGGAAAGAATTTTTAGTCATGTATGGCTAAGGGGTTTCAAAAGGGCAACCAAGAGATCAACGCACATTTGACAATAGAGAGGCCAGGGGTTAGTTTTCATAAAAGCATTAGGAATTACACATGAACACATCTCTAGTGCTAGGTACTTACGTTTCTGAACTTAAGTAGTTTCATCTTGTATTTCCTGCTTTATTTGCCAAATGTATACATATTGTTCTTCTGTGAAATCTGTGTAAAGACAAAGAAAAATACTCAAAACTGACATTTCTAAGTTCAGAAAGGTACTGGTGTACTTGATTCAATTTGCCTTTAGCATAACCTGTAGATATGAGATGGGGGGGAGGACAGGGAGGGGTCAAGTCACTTAACATTACTGTACCTCAGGATACTTATGTGTAAATTATGCCAGGGTTATAGGGTGTTATGAAGATTAAATGATATTAAACGTAAATTGTTTGGAGGTAATGCTTGTAACTTATTAAGAACATGGTATAAATGACAGCTCTTGATGCTTTTTGGAAAAACATCTTTTGATGTTCCATGAGATTAGGAATCTGTCCATTGCTGTATTTTGAGCTCCCCACACATCTCCTAGCATGTTATTAGTGTACCATAAATATTTGTTGGCTGACCAATTTTATGAGAAAACCACTAGAATTATTTTCTAGAGTAGAAAAGTCCATAATCTGTTTACTTATTGAACGTGGAGCATTAGATACCTTCAGTTTTCTCAAGCAGTAGAAAAAGTGTGGTGAAATGAAATAGAGTTTCCACAGTACAGTGTTCTGATCTAGCACCACGAGTTTTTGTGGGATGAACCATTTTAGCACAGAGATTATAGCTCAGGCTCTAGAGGCAAATAAAACCTGGAATTGTATTTGGTTTTATAATGTCTTGATAATGTGATTTGGGGTTAATTATTAAAGCTCTAAGCTTTGATTTTATTTATTGGTAAAATAGCTATGAAAAAATATATAATCTACTGGGAATAGTTAAAGAAGAATGAAATTAAGTCACATTTTTAAGACCTGTAGCAGAATGCTTTTCCCATAGAAAGTTCTTTATTTTCCTTAATTTTATTATTTATTTATTTAGTTATTTTTCTGTAGAGACAGAGTCTCACTTTATCATCCTCGGTAGAGTGCTGTGGCATCACACAGCTCACAGCAGCCTCCAACTCTGGACTAACAGCCATTGGTATAGCTATCTTATTCTGTCCCTTGAATAGCTGACTGCATCACAACTATTCCATTAAGAAAAGAGAAGGGCAGAGGCAGCATCTGGGGAATTAACAACAGAAATTTATTAATTAAAAGCTATAATCAGTAGACCAGTGTTTTTTTAACATTTTTTTATTTCATGGCAAACTTGAACCTATAGTTAAACTTCCATAGTACACTTAAATTATGTTGATTAAAGAAAGAGTTAAAAAAAAAAAAGGTAGGGCATTGCCCGTAGCTCAGTGAGTAGGGAGCTGGCCACGTACACCAGGCTGGCAGGTTTGAGTCAGGCCTGGACCTGCTAAACAACAAAGACAACAGTACCCCAAAATAGCTGGGCTTTGTGGCAGGCGCCTGTAGTCCAGCTTCTTGGGAGGCTGAAGCAAGAGAATGGATTTAGTCCAAGTGTTTGAGGTTGCTGTGAGCTGTGATGATACAGCACTCTAACCAGTGTGACAGCTTGAGACTCTGTCTCAAAAAAAAGAATATACTTACTGTGCTTTGAGCTTCTTTCGAAAATAATTTAATTAATGATCTCTAAAAATTTTCTTGGCACACCTAAGATCCTTGCAGGACACACCAGTTGAAAATCACCGCAGTGGACTTTAACTAGATCCTACGAAAATATTTCTAACTCCACAAATTTTGTCACTTTGGGCTTGAAATCAGATGGATCATAATAATATATTTTTGTAAGTCTAAATGACTATTCCTCTTATTTATCCCAATTCTATCAAACATTTTAAAGGGCCAAATTTTAGAAGATTAAATGGAAACTGTTCAAGCCAATTTTTAAAGCAGCTCTGGAAAGGATAACTGAGTATGCTGGGCTTTATAAGACATCTTTAGCAGAAATTCGTCATGGAACAGTTACCAAATAGACTCAGTAAACATTAGATGAACCCAGACACTTTATTCTGTTTTTGCCACTAATTATAACAATTTATAAATTTTGATGTTCCCTTGCAATCTCTTGCTTCTGAGATTCTGAGAAGGAAAAACTGTGTTTCATAATCAAAGCAGTGAAGATGACTGGATATTCTTAGGACTTAGTGGTAGGTAGTGTAAATCAGGGGCCTAATTGGGAAAGTCAGATTGTCTTTAAGAAAAATTTAGCTTGCACGGAGCAACAGGAATGAAGATGGAGATAGAGAAGGAGAAATTTACCTAAGGGCAAATTTCTCACATCCTGGACTCTTCAAGGTGAATATAAGAGATTTTCTACCTGTTCAGGGTGGAAGGTTACTGAGATGTAGAAATCCATTTAATTGGACGAATTGCTCCTCTATGATCTTTGGGGAGAGAAACAGTTTGTGGTAGTTTGAAATCTCTAGTTAAGTATAGAAAAAGAGCAGATAGAAGAAGGGTCTTATTGTATCACAGATGAATAAAATTTCAAATTTTGTGAAATGGTAACTAACCATTTGAGGAATGACAATGCATTGGGGGTGGGAGTTAACTAAATGTTAATTGAACCCCATTTTAAAAAGTGCTATGCTTCATTTCTGTCAAATTAGTAAGGATGAAATGCTTTTCCTTATCTCAAATCCTGTCCATTCTGGTAAGTGTGTCAGCCACATGAAAGTTTCGCTGGAAAATCTTTATATTCACATGTGACAGCTCTCCTGTCACCCAATGCTGACATTACTCACTATTCCTTCTGTGGAAGTCTATGAATTTTCACTGCTTTCGTAGCTTCAATCAGCACTGAAATATATGCAATATTTAAAATATTTAGTCTATTCTGTTCTCCTGAAACTAGACCCTAAATAAAGATACACTTGAATGGCAGAATATGGTAATAAAATACTTTCCTTAGAATATGAGATCTAGTCTCAGATCAACCCCTAACAAGTTCAATTGTTAGGTCTCAATTTCCAAGCTGATTTATTTTATATAGATAAGTTAGGAGCCCTATCCTATGTCTCAAAACTCATTGGGAGGAACGGAGAGAAACAAAATAGCATTTGTGATTGCATCGTGGAAAAGAAAAATTAACCAGTTCTATAAATGTATTACTTTATATTCTTTTTGAAAATCATATTTTCCTGTCACTGTTCAATTACATGAAAGGAAATCTAAGACTCTGTGTTAGCATTTCAAAGATAGCACATGAAGTGGCTATACCCACTCTTTTTCTACTGTAACTAAATTACCAATTCCCAAGACAACCAATACTTAGGTAGATATGCATAGTTTTAAAGTATGCAAGTACAAGTATCATATATTTTTTAGGAGGATGACAAATAAAATGTGGAATCAAAGTGTCCTAAAATTCCAGCTAGATAAGCACAAATCTTTTCAGAGAGGAAGATCCATCACCAGTTGGAAAAAACTAGGTATATAGTGAGGCGGGTTGAATGTCCTTTGAACCTCTTCCTCGTTACCTGGGGGCTCATGGTAGAAATGTGGGCTTTGCAGTAAGATCACCTGGGCTCCAATCCTATCTTCACACTTCCTACCTATGTAAACCTGAGTAAATTAATATCTCAAGTCTCAGCTGCTTATCTGAAAAAGGAGGCCAATAATAGTAACCATGTCACAGAAATATGAGAATTAAATATCATTATCCATGTAAAGTCTTTACACAATGTTTGCCCTGAAAACCATAGTTTACATTTACATGATGCTTACCATTTTTATTCCCGGTAGCGGAGGCCTGGATGTTGAGGGTCTCCTTGCTTGTTTAAGGTTATTTATTGCTACACACCCTGTCTGAACTTACTGCATCCTGGAAATGGATCTTAACAAAAAGATAAAGGGAACCCAGGCAGCCATTACAAAAAAGCAGTGGAACAAGCCGCTTTATCTCAGCGTGCAGCACACGTAGACGGCCTCCCTATATTTTACTGGTTTAGCATGAAGCAGTCAGAAGTCAGAAGCCAAGGAGAAAGGGAACATGGTCGAAAACCCAATATATCCAGTCTCTGTAATTTCACTCTTCAAAACCGAAGGCAGACTTGAATTACACCGAGGGCAGAAAGAAATACTTGCCAGTCCTTAAATCACAGCTTCAGTCTTGCACGTTCCCCTAAACATCCTCTTCAAATACAGCTCCCTTCAAATATGTATTTCTTATCTCCAGGATTTATAGATACAGCTTGCATTGCTGTATTTCGGCTCTTAGGAAACTGCACTGTAAATAAGTAAATAAAAGATACGTAGCCCCTATTTTTATTTTGATATTTAAGGGAAGTCAAAAAGTAAACCCAAACTGATTGTTTCCTCATGTGTAAAATTAGCAATTATAATCCAAGGGAATTAAAGCTAGAGCTAGAGACCTGGCTCAAATTTCTTTGATTATTACAATGTGGGCATATAGGGTAGTTTTTAAAAATAGCTATTGTTTGTTTTGAGAACTCAGAAAACTCTTGCATTTAGTGAATCCCAAATCCCTTTTCAATATTGTTGGATAAGCAACATACACGGCCTGAAGTTTGAGGTAAGGCTGCACGGTGAAGCGGCAGTTACAGATGCTGGAGAGTGTCCCTGGGCCTCTGTCCAGGTTCTTTCTTACCTGCTAAGCTGTCCCTGGAGGGGCATACAGGTGCGCCTCACTTAGAATTCGGTGTACCCCATAATGAATGTAACGTCTGGATGCTCAGATGAAACAGGGTTTGGAAAAACCTTTGGGAAATATCTGTCTTTTCTTTTTTCTTAAATAGTTTTATGGAAGTGGAATTAACATACAATAAAACACACACTTAAAATGTACAATTTGATAAAGTGTGGTATATGGATAAACTTGTGAAACTGTCACCCAATCCAGATACTGAATATGTTAACCATCCCTACTCTCTCCTGGGGCCATTTTCCAAAAGGCTAGTCTCTCTTTTCTAGCATTGTATTTAGAATCATATAGCATGGACTCTTATTTTTCTGGCTCCTGGTTTATTTGTCCAGGATAATTATTTTAAGAATCATCCATATCTGTATGTCTCCATAGTTCACCCCTTTTAAAATGGCTGTCTAGTATTTCATTATAAAGGTATACTACAATTTCTTTATCCTTTCGTATGTTAATGAACATTTGGGTGGTTTCCAGTTTTGAGCTATCACAAATAAAGCCACTATTAATCTTTAAGGGCAAGCCTTTGTAAAGTCATATGTTTTATGTTTCTCTTGGGCAAATACCTGGCAGTGGAATGTGTGAGTCATGTGGTAGATACATGTTTGACTTTTCAAAAAATTTACCAGACTCTACCAAGCTGGTCATACCATTCCATATTCCCACTAGCAGTGTACATTGGCCCCCACATGTTTGTCAATAATTGCTAGGATCAGTCTTTTTAAATTCAGACATTCTAATAGGTGAGCTTTGATAGCTCTTATTTTTATTTTGTATTTCCTGCAAAACTAAAGATGCATCTTTTTAATGGACTTATTTGCAATCTATATATCTTCTTTGAAGAATTGTTTTTAAACGTATTTTGTACATATTTTATTTTAAAACTTTTTGACACATAATAATTATACATATTTTAGGGTTTATGAGATGTTTCAATACTGTCTACAATGTATAATGATCAAATCAAGGTAACTGGGATATCTATCACCAGATCCACTAGTTTCTTTGTGTTAGAAACATTCCCCAATTTTTCTTCTATCTATTTTTTAAAATACAATAAATTATTGATAACCATAGTAACCCTACTAGGCTATTGAACACTAGAGTAATTCTATCTATCAAACGTATTTTTGTGCCCATTAAATAACCTGTCTTCATCTTCCATTTTCCAGCATTTGGTAACTATCATTCTACTCTCCACCTCCATGAGATCAACATTTTTAGCTCCCACCTATTCATCTTTCTGTGCCTGGCTTATTTCATGTCACGTAATTTCCATGTTGTTGAAAATGACAGCATTTTATTCTTTTCTATGGCTGAGTAGTATTCCACTGTGTATATATACCACATTTTCTTTATTAATTTATCTGCAGATGGATACTTAGGATAATTCCCTATCTTGCCTCTTGTGAGTGGTTCTGCAATAAACAAGGGCATGCAGATGTCTCTTTGATACACTGATTTCCTTTTGTTTGGATCTACACCCAGCAGTGAGATTGCTTGATTAGAAGGTAGATTTACTTTTAGTTTATGAGGAACCCCCTTACTATTTTCCATAGTGGCTGTACTAATTTACATTCCCACCAGCAGTATTCTAGCATCTGAACCAGAATTTTTGTTTCAGCTAGGAGAAAAATAAGGTGAGATTTTTCACAGATACTCATGATGTTTGTTTGATTTCGTCTTCCATTTAACTAAGAAAACTTTATAATGTGGGAAATAAAATCTCACTTATTGTTTGTTTTTTCCATTTCAACAGGCATTAGCTATTTACATTCTCCATGAAAGTAATAAGCCCTCTTTTCTTTTTTTAAAATATATAGATGGTTAGATGTTCCAAAAATAAGAATGTGTTTTTCTCTCTCCTTCCTTGCTTCTTTTCTTCCTGCTTTTGTGCCTACCTCTTTTCCCTTTTTCTCTTTCATTCCTCTTTTTCTCGCATCCGCTTTATACCACAGCTGATTCCTATTGAGGATTACTTTCAGGAACAGAGTGCTTTGGGCTTTAGGAGCTCTATTGAAAAGAAAACAGTGCTCTTTTGTTGCTGGTGGGAACATGAGACCAATTTTTTCACTTTCATGCCAATACTGAGCCTCCTTAATTAAAAAAAAATCATTTTCATATGATGACTCATCGCACAGTCATTTGCATGGGATGAAGGAAAAGAATCCCTGGATGGTGAAGGGCAGAGCAGAGTTACACTAATTTATTTTCCAAATAAATAAATAATTTTCCATATAGAAGTGAACTATATTGGGGAGAGAGAAATAATTGTATGTTTGTCATTTCTCTGATAAAATAATGCCCTTTGCATTGACAATGGACCTATTTCTTCATGTTTTCTGTTTCAAGCATAAATAAAACCTGCCCTCATTGCCTCCCCTGTGCTCAGTCAGGGCTTCGGCCCTTCTGGTCATTCTCATCATTACTCCTTCGAAATACCTCTTCACAAGTAACTGCTTATTATACTTTTTTCCCTAATTTTAAATTTTTGTCAAAAATAAAATGTGCTTGGTTGAATGACTAGAACTGAAAAATAGAAAATATGACATGATACCATCAAATAAAATGTGCTTTGTTGCTTTGTTTACATTTTCCAGCTTTATTGAGACATACTTGACAAATAAATAATTTTTCAGTTATACACTGTGATGATTTGATATCCAGACATTTTGTGAAAACAGTCAAGTTAGTTAACACATCAATCACCTGACCTAGTTTTCCCTCCTTTTCTTTTTGATTTTGCTTTGTGACGAGAACATTTAAATAAATTTCACACATACAATTCAAAGCTGTTGAGTATAATCACGAAAATGCTGCATGTTCATTATAAAATTTATTAAACGAATTAAGAAAAATTTGGTATTCTATCATCTTTAGATACCTGTGACTAACATTTTGATAAATATTCTTCCAGATCTTTTTTTTTTCCCTCTCTCTGTCTCACTCTCTCTAGCCATCCCTTCATCTTTCTGTAACTTGCTGTCTCGGTCAGTACTATATATGAACATCTTTTTTGTAATAAATATTTAACTCCTTCATAATTTTAAATCGCCAAATGTAAACCATTAAAAGGATATACCTTAAATTAACCTTCCTTAAGGGGTCTGCATTGTTTTAAAATGTTTGCGATTATATATTAAGTGTTGATAATTGCACTGACTTTTTTTTTTAAGGCAAACATGAAACAAAGTTTATTGAGGAAGAGAAAGATAGGCTTGCAAAATAAGAAAGCTTATGCAGCAGGAAACATTAGCCACAGAAAGCGAATGGGCCTCCATTGCCAGGGCAAATAGGTAAAGAGGCCTGCATTAATTTTTAAATTCTGAAGTGAGCTCATGACTATATATCAGGCAATGGAAACCATGAAATTACCTCTTATTCCTGTATATAGGAAAACTTCCAATTGCAATTACAACTTGAATTGTGAGAATTCTGTGTTTTGTTTCATCTCCTGAGAAATATTTTTTAGACATTTTGATATTCATTTAGGGTGAATTCACCTTTATAAAAGTAAAGCTTATAGATAACAACTGCAAGTGTCAGGAATGAAGTAGTTATTTTAAAAATTTTGTTCACACTAAACATAGGGTTTTGGAAAGAGCATAAAGTTGAAATCCACTGGCTAGAATAACCTCAGATATTCTAGTAGAGTAGAGGAGGGAGGTCTTAGAACATCAGCAGGTGCCTGTAGTCCCAGGTACTTGGGAGCCTGAGGCAAGAGAATTGCCGAAGCCGGGGAGTTGGAGGTTGTTGTAAGCTGTGACACCACAGCACTCTACTCTACTCAAGGGCAATAAAGTGAGACTCTCTCTCTAAAAAAAAAAAAAAGTAGCTGGGTCAGGCATGGCGCTGGATACTAGCAATATCCCTTATTCTACCCTCCAGGTTTTCATGGTCCAGAAGGTAGGGAGGGTGGATGGTGACTGCTGCTTGGAAAACTGTAGCTAGCATCATTAAGAACAGGAAATGCTACTGGTTTGAACCCAGTGTGCATCCTAGTTTGGGAAAAACGCTTTTGGGCTTATCACTTTATGATGTTTTACTCAAGTCCCCAAACCTGTTTTAGAAGCCTGTATGCGTATGGTAGATTAAAAGTCACTACTTAATGTGAAAATTGAAAAAGTGCCAACTAAGGCTAGTCCTGAGAAGGAAGAACAAGATTTTAGCCAGCTTTTCTTCTTGTCCCTTCTTGAGTGCGATCCACTGTGACAGGTGTGAGTTAGGACACAGTTGCCTTATCAAGCTAAAGAATCAAATTCAGCAATCTGATTGCATGCTGTGATAACTTCAGGGTTTTGTTAAAAATATCTGAGTTTTAGAGTACTACAATATATGTCCACTCTATTGACATATACAAAGAACAAGAAAGGAATTCTTGTTGTCCAAAGGTTTTATTTAAGCTTCTCAAACTTTAATAATATGCCTAAAAATTACCCAGCGAGCTGGATGAGGAGTAGAATTGTGTTCATTAGGTTTGAAGCAGGAACTGGGATTCTGCATTTCTGAAACCCTTCCAGCATGCCAGTGCTGCTGATTCACAAGTTACACTTTGAGTAACAAGAATGTAAAATGTCTTCGTGTCAATGAGCATTCACCTTCTTTAACTGCTTCTATTTGTTTGCAGCTACCGTGATGGTCCTAAATAGCATGAGTGTCAGCTGGAGTGCTCGGATCCAGATTTTCCTAACCTTTTGCAAGCTCACAGCAATTCTGATAATTATAGTCCCTGGAGTTATGCAACTAATTAAAGGTATGGGCTGAAAAGTAAATGCTTTTTAAAATGCGTATCTGCTTTTGGTCTCTTTTAACACTAACTTTTGCTTATAGTAGCAGAATCCTTAATTAGTTTCTGCTTGTGGAACTTAAATTCTATACTGTCATCTAATTGATTTGGAAGCCTGCTACATTGTGGGTGAGTTGGTATTTACAGTTGAATGGCAGCAAGAGGATTAAGACTGGGCCAAGCAACAAAATAAGGTATCAGTGAATTCTCTCAGTACAAACCGGAGTGAAAAACTCTAAGTGAAAAAAAAATCTACCATTTAGTTTTAACTATAGATAAATGTGTCTTCTTATTTTTACTTTAAATTTGTCTAATAATATTAACAAAGATTAAAATAGAAGCAGATATGTGAAAAATAATAAAAAATCTTCTTTTTTTTTGCTTTCTGATAATTGTTTCTTTTACCTTGACAATGATATCCTCAGAAAGAGGAATCAGACATGGGAACAGCATTCCTAAAAACTACATATGATATGACACTAAAAATAGATGTAAAAAGCTCCATTTTATTGCTTCATTATTTTAATGTAAATTTTGCATTTCTTCAGAACTGTAACATTTTTGAGATTATTTGCTTTATAAAATTTAGTGCATAATAAAAAAAAGAAGTTAAGTGGTGAAATTTAGTTTCGGTGTTTTAGTGGAAATTTCTGGAAGAGAAAGAGGTCCCCATGAGAGATTTAATTAGCAATAGCCACAATAGTAGGAAATAAACTGGAACGTGAGGAAAAATTGTAAAAGAGTGACATATAACTCGGGCATCCTGAGTATTTAATGTTTACATTGCTACTGTCTGTTCCAAGAAAGAGAATTTATAGAGAAATTTAATGACATTGCAGGAGGAGAGTTAGACAAGGCAAAAGAAAATGCCAAAGTTCAGCAAAATCATTTCTGTGGGTAGAGGCATTAAACAGTAAAAAACACTGGGAGACCAGAGTGGCCACTCTGGAGCTGGGAGAGGAGATGCCCTCGCCCATTTAATAAGCCTGGTGGGAGATCTTACAGCTCTGCTGGCGGAAATGCTTTTATCAAATTCAGCAACCTCAGCCAGCACAGAATAAACAGGACAGAGATTTTGAATGCCAGAGTTTGCACTGAAGAGAAGCCATGAGCTTGCTCTTCTAGTTCACCTGAGCCGCCCCAGAGCTGGCCTGCTCGTATCTACATTCATTTGGGATGTAGGCAAAGTAATCTGTTCTGTTGGTGCTTGCTTTCCTTGGGCTAAATCTTTAGTCTTTTGTAAGGAGCATAGAATCTCTAGGTCATTGGCTCTTCTCTAGTCCCAGTTTTGATTAGAAAAGATGATAAATTAGCCCCTGAAATTAAGATCTGTTTTCTTTTTTTTTCTGTATGGCGTAAGACACTATAGGGAGCATCATAGACTGTAGTGGATTTTTGCCACTTGTTTGCACAAGAGTCAAAATTCGGTTGCCCAAATGTTACTGTATTGCAAATTCCTTAAGAGCAGAGATCATGATGCATCTCTTGAATTCTGTTTGACAATTAAAATAGAAGGATACTTTAGTGAATTATGATGATGTCAGTGCTTAAAGTGACCAGGCTTTTTCATGATGTCATCCAACAGAGAAATTCCCTGAGAACATTACCATATTTAGTGTATTTTGTAATATTTTGGAGGTTATTCTTAGCAGATATATTTGTTCTATTGCTATGAAATTGTGACTTTATCGCAAACGTGATCACATATTTTGAAACTGTACAAAGATAAACACTTTACTAACAGATTGTACTCTATTCAGTTCCCAAACATAGTAATAACTTATAAGTATTTGTTCAACTTTCCTTTGAATGTTTTGACGTTCATCTTCTTGAGAACTCTGATTTGTAGACAAAATATTTCTGAAGTTTAGAAATAAAATGCTTCCCTTTTTGTGAGACTTTCAAAATAGCACTTTTGAAGATTGGTGCTTATAACTCAGTCTTCACAGAGTTTGATTTTTCTTATTGATTATTTGGTGCTACACTCTTAGAAATATTTGCCTTGTATGCTGAAGAGACTTAAAAATCATGAAAAAAAGAATATTCAACAGATTTTTTTTTGAGACAGAGTTTCATTATGTCACCCTCAGTAGAGTGCTGTGAAGTCACAGCTCACAACAACTTTCAACTCTTGGGCTTAAGTGATACTCTTGCCTCAGCCTCCCAAGTAGCTGGGATTACAGGCGCTCAGCACAACACCCGGCTATCAACAGATGTTTTTATCTGAATTTCAGTATTTATATTTTTCTCCTATAAGTACACAGAAATGTTTTAGCAAAATGGGAATTCTGAATTTACTCTACTACTTTAAAAATGACCTATGTTTGGGAATTGTTTACTTTGAGGGAACAATTGCCTAATATATGCGTCAACACTCTTCATTTTTGGACTCAACTTACACATGTTATATCAATATAGGATGTGCTGGACGGTGCAGTCAGCAACTAGGATTTGACTTTGATGTTAGAGTGCCTCAAATACTTCACCCACCTCTCACACCCCTTTCATTTAGTGACATTGAGATCGATTTTAAAACAAAATTACATTTCCCAATGAATAATTTCATTGCTGGTTTCTTTCCGAAACAGAAGCATTTTTTTTTTCTGCTTGGCTATTAACTGACCAAAGTAAACCTGAATTGCTAGCTTTTTAAACTATCCAAAAGATATGCAAGCAAAGGTCATCTGTGATTCATAAAATAGAAAAATATGTGATGAATAAATGCATTCAATCTACCAATTGACACATTTTTGAAATATTTATTTTAAAGTTTGATATAATTTTTATATATATATATATATATTTATATATGTATGTGTGTGTGTGTGTATGTGTGTTTTCAATGTTCCTAGAAGGAAACCCTACCATTCTGTAGGACAAGGCCACAGGGTCAGTGGGCTTCTTCTATAAAGGTCCAGACAGTAAATATTTCTAACTTTGTGACTTATATGGTCTCTGTTGAAATTACTCAGATCTGCTATTGTAGGGTAAAACCAGCCATGAACAATCCTTAAATGAATGTGCATGGTTATATTACAATAAAACATTATTTATAAGACAGGCTTCCAGGTTGGGCTGGCCAATATGGTCCTCAGTGTTTTCAACCCCTGTTCTAGGAGGCAGGGTCTAATGAACAGCACATGGTCAACAGAATCAAATGATGTAGAAGTGGTTCTGGGGTTTCCTGCCACCTTCTCATTAAGGATAGAACCTTGGATATTTCTTTGTAGTCAGGCAGTGCATTATTTTTGCTTTTAATAATTCTTCCACATTCCTAATGAAGTTACAGAAGATTTTTAGTCTCCTTTCTTGGTCACAGTAGAAGCACACTTAAACAAGGGATTCTTTTTCAAAATGCCATTTTCATCTTTGCTATAACTTTAGTCATAGAGAAATGTGAAATAGTGTTGATGTGATGAATATACTTATTGGACTTCTTCTCTAGAATTGGTACAGTCCTAATAATAGAGCAGGTAATGAGTAGAGAGTAAGAAATCTAGACCTACAACAGTGGGGTTCACCTCCTTTTCCCCATGTTCATGATTAAAGAGAGAATAATAACCCATCTTCTGGAAACCACTAACATCATCTTCTTCTGATTACAGGTCAAACACAGCACTTTAAAGATGCTTTTTCCGGAAGAGATGCTAGTATTATGGGGTTGCCCCTAGCATTTTATTATGGAATGTATGCATATGCTGGCTGGTAAGTTGATATCTCCAGATCTGGGGAATTTTATGGTTCATTCATTCCTTCAAGCACTTTGCTTGGTACTTTGGCTGAGTACCAAGCAGAGAGCTAGGCGAATGGGGTCAGCCACGATCCAGAGTGATGTGCTATCCGCAAAATGAGAAATATGGTGTGGCCCTCTATTGGTCCAGTTGCTGGGTGCATACAGGTTTCTAGTAAAGATGACTGCTAGATTTAGCCTGATGTTATAAAAAACAAATTCTGAGTCCCAGCAGCCAGTACAAATTACTTACAAGTATGTATCAGTAAGGACATAGTAGCACCATAAGGTACCGAAGAATAGTACTTTGCTTGTCAAAGGAGCTTCCAGCTAAAGCTCCAAAGGTGTTCACAAATGGTAAGTAATTGATTTTTCCCACCTTCCCTTAAGAAGTAGAAAGTACTCAGATATAGAATTAAGTAAGACATTCCCAGGAGGTAAAATGATACTCCAAAGGCCGGGAAAGAGAAACCGACATAACAAAATCAAGTGTACTAGACAATCTGTTACATTTTGAAGGACCTTACAAGTTCCTTAAAATTTCCCCAATATCTGAAAAGAAAAATATACAACAAAGATGATCAAAATCGTGAAGCCATGGATAAATTTTCTTTGATGTATATCCATCCGTAATCCATCTGTAATACTGTTCTGGATAAGGCATTAGGACTTTGTAGATATGCCTGGCTGTTTCAGGCATTTGAATAACAATGGCTAAGAATGGGATATTTTTAAAAATACATTTTATTTACTTAGTAAAATTTTGTTGAAGTGACAATTGTGAGAAAGCCCAGTAGGTATAAAAGCATTATTTAAACACCAAAACCATTCTAGAAAGAATATATTTCCTTGGTTTAGGGTAAATGATAGCAATTTCTTTTGCTATCATTTTTAAATAATGTGTTTCTTTTCACATTATTTAAGAAACTAAGACTTATGTAGCTTTAGCTGTGAGAATGTCTACAAGCCTAAAAATATCAGGAAGCTACATTAGTTCAAAACTTATGGAAATGTATTTTCAACACAAATGTAGTTTCTTTTGTTTCTTTACTGTTTGGGATCTTACCTTCCAGCTAATGCAAGGAATGTAAAGATATATTTCAAAATAAGTGGAGTGTTTACCCTACTAATCTCATTGAATTATGAAAATAAAGGAGAATTAGGAGTGTACAGAAATTTAAAATTTTAAGTGGCTTTTAAAGCAAAATTTGTTTGAAGATTATTAGATGATTGTAGCTCTAAGGAGATCAGTGTGACATATTTATATATTCCCAGAATATTTTTCTTGTCATTGCATGTAAGCATTAATTTTGAATCCCTCAATATTTTTGAAGTCTTTTTACTTTTGTCCAAAGAGCAGTGTGGTGCTAGGCAGAGAAAAGAACTGAGCATGATCACAGGGTTAGAAGAAGAATTAAATGTTCTAGGGGTATTCAGCCTGGGATCAGAGTCTGCTTCCTGGGGCTGCAGCCAAACCACTGGGAGGGTCACCAGAGGATGCCAGAGCAAAGTGGGGAGGTAGCAAGAGCTTTCAGTTACGGCCACGTGTTGGGAGCTGAGCAATACGCAATCAGGAATGTGGAATGTAGACATAGTCACAGGGAGATTTGATTAGTCCTGTTGAATGAAGTTCTCTTGCCTGTGAGTACCATGCATCTGTTCCCACAGAACCTTCAACTATTCTTTTACCCTCCTCTCTTTCCACCACTCAGAATTGAAAACTCAGATCACCTGCCTCACATAGACCAAATTTCCTCCGTTCCTGTAGGCTTTTGAGAGCTGATGGATTTCTCCATGTATAAAGATTCTTTTTGTGTTGTCTTATTAATATTTGGTTTAGCTGATGCTGAACCTAAAGTGTTACTCTGTTTATAGAGTCTGAGGGGTGGACACGAACTATTTTTATGCTTTTACCCATTTAATCCTCATGTCCATTCCCTATGGTAGAAAATAAGAAACCGTTGATTTCCTTCTATCCTTGAGAGTTCGATCACAGTATTGGCAAAGAAGTCCAGGATTTTAAATGGAAAGTTATCTGATGCAAGTGGTTTATGTAAGGGACAGATAAGTAACTGCTTCTATAGCAGGTGGTTGTGCTACCTGAATGCTGCTTTGTGAAGAGGTAGAAATAATCTGGCTGTTAATCTGTGGTCATCAGTCTTAGAAAAAGGAAACTGTGATTAGGAAAAAAAATAGCCTGTTGGTTTGGAGTTCCAGAATAAAAGGTATTATCTGAATGTAAATGGAACAAGATGGAGAGTAAAAGAATTCCTAAAGAGAGGGACATTTATTCACTTTTCAGTTGTGATCCCTGCTTTTCTGGTCTCTCTCTGTTTTTCGTGATAGAATTGTTAAGACTGTGCTGTAGAATTGTCAGAGGGGATCTGTAAATGAGCCACCATTCCCTATGCTGCTGCTTTGAAGCTGTGATAATGTTTGACAAAAAAAAAAAAA
>NW_003852564.1:851203-852214 GCF_000181295.1 Otolemur garnettii
AAAAAAAAAAAAAATGAAAAAAGAGAGAGAGACAGAGAGAGTGAGAG
Organism: Otolemur garnettii; assembly: GCF_000181295.1. Classification (NCBI taxonomy): domain Eukaryota; kingdom Metazoa; phylum Chordata; class Mammalia; order Primates; family Galagidae; genus Otolemur; species Otolemur garnettii. The sequence continues at coordinate 851,251 of NW_003852564.1, forward strand.
AAGGTGGAGGTATTGTGAATGAGTGAGACAGTTATTGTCATCAGAATTTACTGCCCAATCTGTTAGCCCGAATAAAAGCAGCAAGACCATTGCTGTCCCAGAGACCTTGCTTTGCAAGCCTGAGGAAAACAGTTCCACCAAACCTTGAAGAATCTGAATAGAACATGCTTTTGTCTCTGAGGAGCAAAGAACCTTTCTAGAATGGCAAAAACTTCACAGAAGCATGATTAGAAGAAAAGAAATCATTAGCCCAGTCAGGTCACAGAGTTAGGTCAGAACAACTTTAATACTATTGCCAATGTCCACATTCAGAGAAATACATCTGCCAGTCTGTCTGTGGCCCTGGGGAGCTCAACCAATTTCAGTCCCATATCCTGATCTAAGGCCAAATATTGCTTGGTGTGATTTTTTTTAATTGTGTGATAGAAAATAGTTTTTCTGTATCTTTTTTCTTCCTTTTAAATCCTATCCTCTATGGATTTAGTCTTTTTAAGGCACCTGCTGGGATTATTTTATACCACGGTGTCAAATCTAATCTACAGAATAAACTTCTTTTTAAAATAATTCACCTAGTTGGGTATTGGAATGCATTGCTGGCATTACAGGACCTTTTATGCACAAGCATGGAAAAGCTGGAACAATAGACCTTGTGAACATTCTCTAGAGGCCCCGAAGAGATGTAAACCAAAGAGAATACTTTGGACTAATTTCTGGAGACTAGGAGAGCATAAAGGGGGATTTCCCACAGGATGTGAATGTTGGGACTAAAATTAAAAGCTTTCTCCTTCCTACTGCCCCCCCCCACTCCCACCCCCAGACCTTTCTTTTCTCTGTTCTCTGGAGCTATGGCAAATATTTGAAAATGTGTTCCTTTTTTATAAATATTTCCTTTCTTGCTTTAGCGATGTTGGAAAGGACCACTTTCTAAAACAACTGTTAAGAAGGAACTGGCTATTTTTGACAT
>NW_003852564.1:852234-857754 GCF_000181295.1 Otolemur garnettii
TTTTTTTTTTTTTTTTTTTTGGCTTGCTTTTTGGTGTGTAGTTTTATTTTTTCTTCCTGTACTTCTCATTGCCTCAGGCTTATAACAAACACATCAAATCTTGAAGTGCATATTCCAGATATAAGTACTGATTGTTGCTTGCTTTTTTGGTATAAATACAACCTCTATTTTTAGAAACTTACTTTCTAGTCATTAAAAATCCTTGGCTGCCAACGTTTTAGATCATTTTTTCTTGCTACTGTTCTTTCAGGTTTTCACTTGTTTCTACTCAAAATATAATCTTTAAAATTGTGGACCCCTGACCCTGAGCATCAGCTGCCTCCTTGTGAATTTAGATATATATATATATTTTTTTTTTAAATAAAGATGGAGCAAGACAGGTTTTCTTCACCCTCGTCTTAGATTGTGAGATACTTGAAGTATATCAAGGGCTGATAGCATAGTATTCCATCTGATTTTCAGTGTTAGAGAATTTACACCTCTGCACCTGTGCTCCTGTGTACATACCTAAAATGTTATGTTTACTTTACAAAGATTAGTAAGATAACAGGAGAGTGTATTGAAAACATGATTTTTTTTTATTTTACAAAAATGCCCTAAGCCTACAACATGAAGAGGTAGACAAGCCTTTGTCTGTATATGTCTAGCTGTTTCTAGAATGATCTCTTAGGTTTCTACTTTCATGATCTGGTTATCTGTATACACTTCTTCTGAGGATGGAGTATGACTCAAGCTGACATCATAGAACATTAAGAGAGAACTATGAGCACTTTAAGCACTTTAAGTTCTCCAGAACTCCCTTCAGTTGGAACACAAAATTAAGGATGCCAGGCATTAGGCATTCCTGGGTGGGATTAGTAGAGTCACAAAGTGAAGGAAAGGAATGTGAATTTCTTAGGGCACTGACTTCAGAGTAATACTTGCAGTTCTATGGAACTTGAAATAATGTATCCCTAGAATGCTTCTTGTCACGTAAGAGATCCAGAAAAATGCTCTGGACTTGGGACATTTTCAAAATTTCCTGCTCTTTAGTTGTTGACTTATGGTATAATGACTAACCATGTGCCTAAAATTAACTGCCTAAATATACAAAAAAGAAAGCGATAACTTCATAGTCTTGTGACTTCAGGTTATTTGAGGTACTTTCCAGAAAGCAGTAAACTAGAAGGAAGTAGTGTGAATTGCGAATTTACTACCTTAAAAATTATTTTTAATAGTAACTTGATAAGTTATAGTTGTATAGATGGTCACTTACTTATGATGCCCTGACTTAATAATTTTTTCAACTTTCTGATGGGCTTATTGGTGTGTTGAGTATATTTTTGACTTAAGATATTTTCTACTTACAATGGGTTTTTAAGGACATAGCTCCAAACTATAAATTGAAGAACATCTCTATATATTTATGGGGTATAAAGTGATTTATGAATATAATGTGGAATAATTAAATCACATTAATATATTCATCTCAAATATTTTCATTTTTCGTGGTGAGAGCATTTGAAATTCACTCTCTTAGCAATTTTGAAATGTACAATACATTATAATCTATACCATTTTCAGTTCCTACTTAGGCCTTGCATTTATACTATCTAGGAAGTCAGTAGTCACTCCCTAAAACTGAGGAATATTGCTCTCAGACTTATGTGGCACCTTAAGTTTTATTTGACTTGTCTTTGCCATTAATATTTGGATTCCCAGCAGTCAAATGTCATCTTGTACTTAAATTCTGTCCCCATTCCCTCTGCCACACTTGTCCTACAGAGCATCAACTCCTATCCCTGTGCATAGTTCCCCTGTCACACTTCTGTGCTCATGTGCTATGCTCAGCCTGGAATGTCCTCACACCCCTACACCAAGGCTCAAGGTGACTAAGCGATTCTTAGAGGCTCAGGGTGGCTGATGCATCCTCTAGAAAACTTTCCTTGACCTACTTGGCTGGGCTAGACCTATCCTGTGCGCCACGTCCTTACTGCAACAATGCTTCTGCACTGTGTTACACTCTACTATAGGCCATCCTGTAAACCACAAGCTCCTGTGACAGACTAGGGACTTTCCACTTCCACAATCACAGTAATTGACATATGATAAACATGTGAAATATAAGAAATTCCAGACTGAACATAATATGGTTTTATAGAAAATGATTTGTGGAAGTTTTTGACTATTGGATATTTTGATCTTATTATACACTGCTATAAGTATATTTTATAAAGTTTTCAGGATTCTTAGTTCAATTTTAAATATAGTAGAACCTCCATAGTTGACCCCTCCCTACATTGACCACCTCATTAAGCTGACCTAATTTCCATAGAGCGGTCATGACCACATGTACACATCACTATAGTAGGCCTAGTTCCTTATGTTGACCACCTCCAGATGTTGACCAGTTTGTTACGGTCCCTTGGGCAGTCAACTTACGGAGGTTCTACTTGTAATCTTGGGCTATAATAGTAAAATATACGAAAATAATTTGTAAATTATTTATTTATTTTTAGGTTTTACCTCAATTTTGTTACTGAAGAAGTAGAAAACCCTGAAAAGTAAGTACCCATATGTACTCTGAAATGTTTATGAAGAATAAAGTTTAAGATTACATAATTCAAAAAGTAGACCTGAAGAAGAAATTCAGTGTGAACTAGTCAACTTTATTGTTATCATATTATTCTTCTCTTACGCAGATACAACTTGTTTGATTTTATCATAAATCATATATAAATAACTTAATCAGATATTCTACATTCATATTAAATTGCCTTATACCCTGAAAGCAGGAAAATAAAGTTCCCTTTTAGCTCAAACTCAAAAAGTTTCTAATAATTTACATAAACTTTTCTCATAACTATCCAATTAAAGCGAGAAATGTAATTAATGGACAATTAGTTATTAAAGCCTTAGAACTACCTGGGGAATGTGATAGGAAGTTGTAAATTTTAGTAGCTGAGGTTATTTTCACTTTACTTCCTAGGTAACAGTTTTATAATTAGATAATTTTGTAATGATTTATATGGTGTTTCTAAAATGAACTAGCTTAAGAAATGAATTATTTTTCTGTGTATAAACATTTGACTTTGTGCCTAAAAACAACAAAAAAATCATGGGTGCAAGAGGAAAAATATAAAAACCATACTGTAAAGTATAGATTAAATGTTATAGTTGTTTAGTTTATTTCATTCTTAATGAATATCTGCTATGTTCCTGTGCTAGGAACAGCTTACATGATCAATAAGACTTGCTAATCTTCAAGCATTTTAGTGTTTAGTTGATCCAATTTGGTCAAATATTCAACCAAATAAATGTAACAGTATAATTGATACCATAATAGATTACTTACCCAGTTTGGCAAAGAAGAAACTGGGAAATACTTAATTCTATCCAGGTGAAAGTTGCTTATATAGAGTTTCAAATGATGAGTTAGTGTTCCTTAGGTAGAAAGAAGAGAGAGAGAAAGAAACACATACATACACACAAACAAAAGCACAGTGATTTCTAGGAAAAGGTACATCAGGAACAAAGGTGAGTCGGTAGGAAATAGCTTGGACATCAGAGAATATGCCTAAGGGTTGATAATTCCAATTAAAATAGACTGAGAAATTCTGGCACCAGGTATCTTGGGAGACAATAAGCTGATTAGATCTGGCCAGGTACCAAGGATGTCAGAGTTTAGAAGACATAGCCAGCAATTGAGGTTAAAAATGATGTTTCCTAGTATCAGATTCAACTGTTATGTAAATCAACATGTAATTTAAACACATGGAAAGGTGTTTTATTGAGAAATATAACCAATTTATGACAATACTATTATATTTATAGGTGGAATTATAGGCAGAGAATATGTATTTACCCGGAACTAGTTTCTTCTAGCATTAGTGGAAATGGTAAACTATAGCTATGGACTAGAATGCAAACTTGTGGCCTTGGGGCCACATGTGGTCTTCCGGAGCCTTGAGTGTGGCCTTTTGACTGACTCTAAATATTACAGAAAAAAGTCTTTTAATGAAGAGGTATTTTTTTTTTTTTTTTTTTTTTTTCTGTGAAGCTTAGAATTGGTTGAGGGGCCACACTTGGGGATCTGAAAAGTCACATGGGGCCCCAAGGCCACAGCTTCCCTTCCATAACTGACATTTTAGCTTTTGAAAATAATTAGTATATAAGAGGCAACACAGAGAAAAGACAGTTCTTATTAGATTTTATATAAAATATTTATTGAATTTATATTATGTAAAAGAAATTATTATGGTTTGTGACTGTTTTTTAACTCCAAAAACATTTTACAGAAACCAATTATTAGAATCTAATATAATCTAATTATAAATATTTAATCATATATTTCTTATATGAACAGCACATTGTATGTTTGTGGACATGACCTATAATGTGGCATTTATTATATGCTACATCAGTGGTGGAGATATAGTTCCCATTCTCTTTGAATGTTATTTAACAATTTGAGTTAAGTTGAGTATAGTTTATAGGTGGAGTATGGTTTTTGTTTGCCATATATACAATATTCTATTTGCATACTTGAAGCATATCTTTAAACTCTTTATGCCTTTGTTATTCCCATCTGAGTTTCTGATGTGTCCTAGCAGTGTAGTGTACTAGTTATGGATTCTATCTCTCCCTCCCTTTCCTGCATTTAAGGGTTTTATTTTTCTGCATTGATAATGTCCATGATTCAGGCCATACTAATACTAGGGACCAGTGATGGTAATGGATTGATTCACTAGTCTTCTTTTTTATTGCAAAGAAATTTACTTATCTCAAAACAAGGAAATAATAATAGCATGTACCCCATTGGGTTGTGTTGGTGGATTAATATGTATAAAATGCTTAGATTAGTTGCCTTCATTTTTTTCTTATTTTTATTATTTTTTAAAATATTTTTTTATTAAGTCATAAACACATAGATCATGTATACATTAATGCATTTATGGGGTACAATTTGCTTATTTTATACACATTTTTAATTCTCTACATAATTATTGTCATAATTACTATTGTAGTGACATCCTTTTTTTAAGAACAAGGTGAAATATTATTCACATATTGTTGGTTAGGTTTCACTATTCCAAGCAATTATTTTTCTTCAGTGCTTTTGAAAAAAATATGAAATATTATTTTATGCCATATCTAAACCTGTCTGTAAACTTTCAGTTCTGAAGTGAAATACATACTCTTTGTATCTCTATTATTCTTTTTTGAAGCATAAAACATATTTGGCGGGGTACATGTGATATTTTGATGCATGCATACAATGTGTAAAGATCAAATCAGGATAATTGGAGCATCTATCACCTCAAATATTTGTCAAATTTTTTGTGCTAAAAACATTCCAAATCCTCTCTTTCAGCTATTATTAAATACACAATAAGTTACTGATAACCATAGCAGCTTTGTTGTGTTATTGAACACCAGAATTGATCTTCCTAACTGTATTTTTGTGTTCATTAGCCAATCTCTCTTAATTCCCATGTCCTCACCCTTCTCGGCCTCTGGTAACAATCATTCTACTGTCTA
>NW_003852564.1:865032-866238 GCF_000181295.1 Otolemur garnettii
CTGCTTGGGCAAATTCACTTATGCAAATTCAATGTTTTCTAAGTTTCTTCCTGAAAGAGAATAACGTCACATGTTATTCATTATGGGCAGAGACAAGATGTATCCAGGTTATATTTGCGTACACTGTGCACTAGAATCATTTTGATAATTCTGTTCTAGTCACATTCAAACATTGACTCAGCTTATTGATTTGCTCAGGACAAGGAGCAACTTTTGAATTTGTATAGGCACAAGCTAAAATTGTATTACCAATATAAACATCTAAAATGAACCAAATGAAGTTGAGACTTCCCAGTGAAGAAAAGATTTCCTTCACTTCTCAGAGCCAGAAAAATAGCCATTTACTGAATCTTTGAAAATAGTACTGGTTCAGGAAATCAAAATTCTAATCTTGTCTCTTTTTAACTAGCTGTTTGACCTTGGACAGACCTCTAAATTGCTTCTGAATCTTTGTTTACCACTTTTAAATGGAGGATAATAATCCCTATATTATAGTGCTCCTGGGGTTGTGAGGATAAAATATGTGAAATCCAAAAATGTTAATGAGTTTGACAAGGAATATACAAACACCATCTGCAACCCAAACCTATATTCTTCGAAGATTAGAATATTTTATAATCTTTGAAAAAAATTAGAGGATTAGCATAATTGTTTTATGAACGGGGGAGGGTGCCTTTTCTACACACATGACCTATTAATCAGCTTGAAAAGTTGTTCTGCCTCATCAGCAAAGTACCCAATTATTAGTAGTTAAAAGGATCAGAAAATGATGAGAATTGCTGTTTATTTTATAGTCTACTAACCTCCCTCAGGTGACAATATGCTCACACATCACAATCAGAATTTCTTAGCAGTTTTTTTTTCCTCTCGAAGCAAATATTTGTATGCCCACACCCATACTGTCTTTGTCACACCGTCGGCCGATAGTGCGGATAGCACGGATGGACTGTTCGTACTTTTACTGTAGCCACCTACTTTTATGTTCAATATCTTACCTAGAAGCTCCTTTATGAATTCTGACAAACAAGGTGTTGATCTGAGTGTCTGGTATGGTGCGTTTAACATTTTATTTTTGCTTTTACTTGAGAAAATTAATGAATCCCATAGTAAAAGCCTAATAGAAGCCTCTTGGCCCACCGAGGTTTACAGACCATTTTGTATCTTTTGTGGGCATATATGATAAAAATAGTGAATACAATGAGGGGG
>NW_003852564.1:867500-869281 GCF_000181295.1 Otolemur garnettii
GCGTTCGACTTTCTAAAGCTGTTATTCAAACAGATAATGAAGGAGGTTGCTAGGCTAGTTGAAGTAAGTAATCTATTTCAGGTCATTTACTGAAGGTCATTTTGTTACAATATTAAAACAGAAACTTTATGATTACGAAATGCTGTAATCTTCCCATATTATAAGGAAATAGCTTCTTTTATTGTCTGTAAACTTCTTTAAAGATACACTGGCCCTTAAAATAGGTTTGAAATCTCTTTGGGGGGCAATGTTTAATTTTTCTGTTATTGATCTTGTCAAACAATCAAAATCTCAGTTTGTATATTCTGGCCAGAGGCAAGAAAAAGGGAAATTGATATAGAAAACAAAATTAATTTTTCTTTTCAGCCAGATAAAGACCAAAGAAATAAGTGAGATAGATGGCAAGGAGAAGTCTTGGTTCGAAGATACTGTTCTAGAGCTGATTGGGGTCTGGTGGGAAAATATTAAATGTGTTTTCAATGTATGGAAGCATTTAGCTATGTTATCCTCATCATGTAGTGTCCTCTTGCCAAGGAGAGGTGACCAAGTGGCAAATATTGGGAGGAAGCAACTACAAACTGAACTCGGTGGTGTCTTTATCTGACCCACAGAGCTGTTTGTCTTTACGCCAAACCACAAGCTGAACTCTGAACGGCTGCGAGGGAGAGAGCTTTAGTTTGGATACCTGGGTACTTTTCAAACCATTGATTTTATGATACAAGTCCGGGACTAGGCAGGGCAGGTATTTCCTGTTCTCTAAAAGGTGGTGTTAATACTGCTCTGTGATTGTGATTTCTACAGATACAGCTAGGTGGAATTCCCTTACCTCCTAACCCTGACTCTTCTACCATGTCTCTGATATAGGGCAGTTAGAAACCCAGGACATCCTGATTATCTTCTTCCTGTATTTCTCCTACCAGACACCTTTTGTTTATTCTATTTTTAAATGGCTGGGCCACAAATCACCTAGTAGTTGTGATCCATTTATCCATTTAGTAATGTTACAGGAAGGAAAAATTGTGTATTCTGTGCCCTTTTAGAAGAAGTTAACGTAAAATTTTATGATTTTCATGGTATTATACATATACATATTCAAGTAGTTGTATATATAGTCCTGTGACTCAATCCTTCACTACATGTTATAAAAATGGCAATAAACATAGTTTCTAAACAATACACATCAGCACAAATAGCATGCCTTCTCCTCCTTGCCATCTTTCTGAACTAAGTATCTGTAGGAAAATATTTGAATCATATTTTTGTAAATCTGAAATATTTGCTACTTTCCACACAACATGACAATGGCGATATTAGCTTATTTCACGAGTAGGCTTTGTTTTTCCCTGGTGGGTCTACCATACATGGTACATTCTAAACTATGCATAAAAATTCACCACGAAACACACCGTGGTGTTCTTTCTACTCCAGTGGTCACCAAGGAAGCTCCGTGTCTCGACAGGGAGCGTCAGCTGCAGCATATTCCGAAGTGAGCCTTACTTGTGCTTCTTTTCCTTCCTAGTGAAAATCATTTGGATTTGACATCATTTCAGCCTCAGTTCTTCTTCATTGGCTGGTTTCTCTAGATGCGTGAGCTCCCTTCCCGTCCATGGCTCTGCTACCTTGTTTGTTTGCACCCGACTTCCTGCTGATGGCTGCCAGCTGATCACACCACGCTGTTTCTGTGTTTTATAGAGAAACGTTCATGTGTGGCTGCTGGGTTTGATATTAAATCTGAGATGAACTTCAGGAGGTTTCCTGCTTTTTATTAAAAATAATTTTGG
>NW_003852564.1:869596-876892 GCF_000181295.1 Otolemur garnettii
GTTTAATTTTTTTTTAATCTGAAGTTGTGTCTTCCAAGTAGTTATAGTCTCTCCCTATTTTAATGAACCACTTATTTTAGGGGATATCCTGGAAAGGAAAGGCTGATAAAAAGTAGAAATAAAAGATTAAGATTAAAAAATAACAGAAGCCAAGGCAGCCATAAAACTTTTCCGTATGTGGTTATAAGCTACATACAAAGCAGAGTTATTCCTCAGGATGACAAACAGTCCTGACAACTCTTCTCAGAAAAGTTTCCACTAGAGACTTAGAAGAAATACTTAGAGGATACTTCATGACATGCAGTGAACACTCCTAGTTCATTTATAGATTTGAGCAAGAATGAATACACAAAGATATTTGAAAACACTATGAGGAGTCAGGTGTTTTGCTTATTCTCATATAAAAACAGTAGGTCATGGTGAGAACCAGCTTGGGAGGCCTGATTAAAAAAGGAGGAAAGATTTCTCGGGGGGGGGGACTTAGATCTGACACTAACGGACAAGAGGGGGACAACTATGTGAAGATCTGGGGGTAACAGTGTTCCCAGGAGACAGTACTCTATGTCTTGTCCTGTTTGAAGTTCAGATTCCATGATAAGATGAATTTTTGTGTGTGTGTTGGGTGATGTCTTTATCCCTTTACTTTAGTAATGTCTACCATATAAAGGGGATTTAATAAACTTTGGTTCAATGAATGAACTCTACATAAATGGTGTCATAGATGGAATTTATGATACCTTTAATAACTTTATGGCATGTGCCCCCCCTGGAATTAAGATGATTTATAAATATTTTCTTGGAATAAAGTTTTGATAAAAGGTAAAAGTATAAGATATAGTGACTAATGGAGACATTGCATAGATACAGTAATATGGTTGATGTCTGTGGCCTTCCAAAGTTCTGACCTGATCCACAGGCAGCCATCTGCAAATGCCGAAGAGCGGGCAGACCATTCATCCTTTAAACTACCTTCCATAATGACCATTTCTTTCCAGCCAGGCTGCACTTTGAAGTTGTAACAATGGAAGATACTTTGATGTGTTGTCTCCCTGCTTGAGGACAGAATCCCATCTTCAGAAGACAGGAGTGGAGATTATAAAGTTGGCATCCTATTCTCTCTTTTGAATGACAGAGCAAAGCAAAGGCATGAATTTCCTTAGAAAGCTCTGGTACATGATCAAGTGTTTAACTGAGTTTTCAAAGAATTCTGTCAAACAATCTTTATGGATTAACTTTTTTGCTAAAATTATTTACTTACGAATTTTCGAGGAAATGGATTTTAGATTTTATTAATTCAATACCCTCTTCAACTGATGGGGAAGTGTAATCTCAGATAGATCCAGTGATGTGTTTCTGCCAGTGACAGAAACATGACTAAGTCTGGCCTTCAGATTGCAACCTGGAGACTCTTCCTTGATTCTATGAAATCAGGTTAAAACAAATATCAAGGACAAAGCATCAGAGGAAAAGATGCCGCCAAAAGACAGTTTACATTGGGATGGTGTATACAGAAAGTTTTCTTGGTTATAGAAACTTGGAGGAATGGAGCTGAGGGAAACCGTGGAAGAGAAAGGAAATGGATGTGTGTGTATCTATGTACTACTTCTATTTCCTATGGGCAGACAGACCCTGAGCCACTGGGGGGTGCACTTGACTTGAAAAAATAGTCCCTAGAGTTGTTTATGAATCTTTGCAGTCTAAGAAAAGACATTATTGAATATAAAATGAATGTACAAAAGTTTATTTTTCAACTTTAGAGCTGAAAGAGAAAAGATCACATTTCCACTGCTGCTGGGAATATGAATCATCATGATGTCTGCCCCCCACATTGGTACGCAGTCAGTAATATGGAGTACAGGAATTACAGTAAAGCAGTGGTTATGAGTTTGAGTTTGAGCTTTAGAGTCAAACTGATCCAGATTGAATTTCTGGCTGCAGTCACCTGTGTGACCTTCAGCCCGTTAATGAGAGTGTCTGTTTTTTCATCTTTAAAGTGGGGGATAGTGCCTACTGTTTGCCTAGTATGAAATATTACACATGAACCAACATAAATAATGTCAGATGCCTCAATACTGATTTTTAAGAACCCACTCTGCATTCTTAATATTTTCACCAAGGTAAACCTAAAATCATTGTAAACATAAAATTGTGGTAAAAGTCACTTAAATTTCTTTTTGAGATACTTGACTTAAGGATAAAGAAAGCAAACATATGGATTTGAGAAATCCAAGGGAAACCTCCTGAGTGGATAATTGAAAACATTTGGAGAATAGGGCGGTGGAATATAGTTTCACTCCCTGGCTCAGGAAGTGTTTCCAATCTAAACAAAGGAAATGAACTTCATGGCACCCTACGCCACCTACTTTTGCAAATAAATTGACATGCAACTTAGGGCCATAGAACCATTTTGGGGGTCATTTGTCCACCAAATCCCCCAATTTTGTTATTCTATATACCTTCAAATTTGCGTCTGTCTTGACCTAGCAATGTGCAAATTTTAACGCTAAAAGGATTTCTGAACAAAAGGATGTAAAAATATAAGCGTTTCCATGGATGAGTATGGATAAATTGTGTCTCCACACTTGTCTGGAATTATTTTTTTAAATAATCAGGAAAACACTAAAAACATCATAAATGTAGACTGTGGGGAATCACTTTCAACAGGTACATACTAATGGGGGGTCAGAAATCATTTATTTTATGTTGCCTTGTTCTTAGCATGAGAGCACATTCATTTACCGTTACAAGTCTCATTCTGTGTCCTTGAGCAAAATTAAGGAGAGTAGTGCTTTGATAAATAGACAGCCTGAGGAGAGGAGAGGAAGGGCTTGTAGGAGGATCTGCTATTGTAAGAGCCTTTGTGACCTTTCCTCGGGAGCTGTCAGCTGTTCCAACCAGGAGTCTCATAGTCACTTTCTTGACAATGACATATTCTCTCTCTAAACTGGCAGGGTCCTCAGCCCATCAGCTCTAGTTTTTCCTCATCCCCACCTTTCCCTCTGCTCCACTAAGCTGCCATGTCATTTCCTCTGTGGCTCTGCCATGTGGATTTACCACTTTAAAGCCAGGTCACAGCTATTGGCTCCCCTATCAACTTTGTATTTTTCCTACTAACATTAGATTTATTTTCTAAAATTATTTTCTATCATTTCCTTTGGGAGTATGGATAAGGATTTGCTACAGTGAAAACCTATTTTCAACTTTAGGGTCAAATTTGTATATATACACCTATTTAAATATTCCTATACAGGCACTCTATAAAACAAATTATATATTTTTTAAAGTATACTTTAGGAAGCCAACATTGGGTCCACAAAGTGACAAAGAAATGACTTATAGTATTTACAGCAGTGATTTTAAAACTATCTTGGAGCGCCTGAGCATGTTCCTGTGTTTCGTAAGGTATCAGTACATAATACTAGGAACAGAGGACTTACCTAGTTGAAGTGACTGAGACCAAGATAGTCTGTAAACCTGACCCCTGTCCACTTTCTGATTCCCAGAAGACCTAATTTGAAAGCCGATGTTGATTCGAACAGCAGCGGATAGGAAGTAAAATGATTACTACGTAGTATTAATTAAAATTGCCATTGTTTGTTAGCAATATTGGAGTTGATCTTTGGTGGTAGAACTAGTAATTCTTTGCCTTACTTAAATGTCTCATGTTTACCTGTTGCATTTCTTATCGAGCAGCTATCAGAAATGTGGCTGGCCCAAGGTTGTATGTGTTTAGTTGTAAGTATTATCAGTCCCTGTAAGATAAGTGCTTATGACTGAGGAAATTTCAACTCTGATCCTATTTACCATGCTTCAATGTGTATATTTATTTTATGTTGCCTTGTTCTTAGCATAAGAGTATATTCATTTAACATTACAGGTCTTCCTCTGTGTCCTTGAGCAAAACAAAGGACAGTAGTGCTTTGATCTCTATTGAATGATAGCAATCTTCAGAACTACAAGAGACTTTATTTTAAAATAGTGAATAGTCAGTTCTTTGTTCTACAGGTGTTCCTAAGGTTGCCATGCATAAGAAAATATTAAAATTCATATTATATTTCATATTTTTATATTTACATAGAGACACATAGAAAAATATTTTGTAAAATCTCATAATAAATATTTGGTAAATAAAGGTACATTTACCTACAATTTCCCATTTTCTGTGTATGTAGGAATGTATGTATGTATGGTGACCGTTGGGGCACCCTGAATTTTTTTGAAGTTTAAATGATAATTTATTTTTCTTTATCCTGGCTTTTTCAGATTCAAATGTGTCTTTATTTGGTATTTTCATATGAAGTATCATGTAAAAAATTATATATCATATACTGGCCTCTTACAAAACAAATAATATGCTATAAAATAAAATTTTATGAGGACCCATTTTAAGTCTAATTGAGGCCCCTTTTAATTAATAAAAGGGCACAAAACAGTCTTGACATAATGAGGCCTTTTATTTTTAAATCAGTTGGAGTAATGCTAGCTGCTACAACAAATTAAATATAATTTCAATAGCTTTAAACAACCAAAAGTTTATTTTTTAAATCATGTGACTGTTCATTGTTGGTCTGGGTCCCTAGCTGGCTAATAGGCTATCTTTCACATGTTGATTCTGGGTCCAAATTCCTGAGTCCTCCCCTATTAGCTTCCAGCCAACAAAAGGAGGTCATAAGGTAACCCACTTCTTAACCATGCTGGCCTTCAATTCACATATCTGTTCACATTATGTTTACAAGAATGAAAGTTCACTCTTCATGCAAAAGGGGCTGGGAAATATGATTTCTGTCTGAGTAGTTGCTGCTCAAGAATAACTGAGGCATTGGAAAGAGGAAAACAGACTTTTGGTGAATAGTTAATTGCCACAGCCATAAATCTAAATCTCAGAAATGCTATTATAAAAAAAAGTTCACTGAGCTGTTCCATTATCTTAGTGTTCCATAGACCAAATCCTGAGGAAAATAATATAATTTTAAAAGAAATGTTATAAAAGCAAAATAACAAAATAGGAATTGAATATCAGTGTTAAATTTAATTTATTACTATTAAAATATTTTATTTTCTTCATTGTTTAATGGCTAGCCTTTTATTTGAAACAAGTTTTGTTTTTGTACACTAGAATTTATTTGTGTTTTTCCATGATAAACATGGATAACCATAATATATCTGGAAGACACACTCTAAATCTTTGGCAAATGAGAAAAAATGAGATGCAGACAATGCAAATTTTTTGTCTGTATGAAATGCAAACAAATGAAAATTTACTCTCAAGCTATATTTTGCTGAATAATTTTATTTATTCATGAATTTATTCAAATAGTAAGTAAAAAGTAAGGGATAAAAATGTTTATATTTATGTTTCTGATTTCTTATTATTCTGTATTTCTGAGTTGTAAGTTTCTATTTTAGTTCATTTTTCTGTCTGGTTTTAGCTAAAAGTGACCCTTTCTGCCTTTTTTCTTTGTGGTTTGGCCACACTCTTTGCCCTCATTTATGCATCCCTGTCCATTTTTCCATGAACTTCCTTTGGCCTTTCAGTCTTCTAATCTGTGTCTGTTCATCTCTTACCGTTTCCCTACAGATCTCTCTCTATCTTCTCTTTCTCGTTTATGGAGTTCCTCGTCTATGAACAATGGAGAATGGTGAGATTTAGATTAGATATCCATGGTACTGAAATGTAAATATCTCAGTAAAAACATCCATAGCCTTGATATGGAGGCAGATGTTCAGTGCTAAAAATCAGTGGGATCACTGTATGTGTCTCTGTAATAATTTGTTCATCACATCCCTGTATTCAATCTTGTGCCAGAATTAACATTGAGCAAGAGCATGAACCATGAACCTTCAAAAATGTTCATGAATGGGTTTAGTCAATGTTTTCTTCCTCTTGCTCCATTTTTTCTTTCAGTGACAACCTATTTCTTCCACCCAGCTCCTTGCTCTGTCTCCTCAAATACTTTTCTTTTGTAAGTTTAGTAGTCCAATTCTCACTCATAGTAGAAAAGTAGAGATTTTTGTCATAGCCTTAAATGACAATGACTCAAATCACTGAAAACAAATAAAGAAGTTTATATGATTTCAGTCATCTCATCTGTAGTCTAAATTTTTCAAGTCTAGAAAACTATTTTTTTTGAACACGTATTTATAAATCAGTTCTTGCTAGAGATGTCT
Source organism: Otolemur garnettii (assembly GCF_000181295.1). Lineage (NCBI taxonomy): Eukaryota > Metazoa > Chordata > Mammalia > Primates > Galagidae > Otolemur > Otolemur garnettii. Next base: position 875,765 of record NW_003852564.1, read on the forward strand.
GAAATCAGAGAGCCAGATAGGACAGTTTCATCCATATCCAGAAGTCTCTAGTGAGTTTAGTCATGTGAGCAAGAATTCAGGGAAAAGAATTCTGTACATGTCAAAATGTACAGAAGAAAAATCATGCCAGTGAAAAATATGGGTAGCTTTTCTTAGAAATATGGTTTTTTTTTTTTTTTTTTGGCTGTAGCACATGACTGAAGTTTGAAAGGTAGTGTAACACAAATAGCAGTGGTAATAAGATAAGCAGAGTAATTCTGCAAAATGTAAATTGGTCGATCAAAAAGAGAGAAGAGATGTTTGAATCATTTCTGGGTCAGATGTATAGAAAGATTTCAAGGATCTCTACATGGTCATTATAAAGAAAATGTGACCTTTTTTATAAAATGTCTTTTTTTCCTTTGAGTAAATACCTGTCAGTGGGATTGCTGGATCAAAAGGTAGGTCTACTTTTAGTTCTCTGAAGTATCTCCTACTTTCCATAGGGGCTGTACTAGTTCGCAGTCCCACCAGCCGCGAATGAGTGTTCCTTTTTCTCTGCATCCATGCCAGCAACCATTGCTTTGGGATTTTTGATATAAGCCATTCTCATGGTGTTTGGTGATATCTCACTGTGGTTTTGATTTGCATTTCCCTCATGATTAGGTAGTGAGCATTTTTTCATGTGTTTGTAGGACACTAGATTAACTTCATTTGTTCATGTCTCTTGCCCACTTTTTATGAGGTTTGTTTGATTTTTTTTCTTGGTGATTTACTTGAGTCTTTTTGTAAATTCTGGTTATCAGCTCTTTATCAAAGGTATAGCATGCAAATACTTTTCCCCATTCTGTAAGTTGTCAATTTACTCTGTTAATTGTGTTCCTGGATATGCAATTTTTTTTTAATTTGATCAGGTTACATTTGATTATTTTTGTTGTTGCTGTGATTGCCATTGGGGTCTCCCTCATAAATTCCTTCCCTAGACTAATATCGATAAAAGTTTTTCTAGCACTTCTTCTATAATTCTTTTTTTTATTTTTTTATTTTTTTGAGACAGAGCCTCAAGCTATCTTCCTGGGTAGAGTGCTGTGACATCACAACTCACAGCAACCTCCAACTCCTGGGCTCAAGCGAGTCTCCTGCCTCAGC
>NW_003852564.1:877029-878374 GCF_000181295.1 Otolemur garnettii
GGTGCCGAGCCTCGCCTATAATTCTTATAGTTTCATGCCTTAGGTTTAAGTCTTTTATGCATTGTGAGGTAATTTTTGTGAGTGGTGAGAGGTGAGGATCCTGTTTCAGTCCTTTACAGGTTGGCTATCCAGTTTCCCAGCACCAATTGTTAAATAGGGATTTGTTTCCCCAGTATATCTTTTTGTCTGCTTTATCAAAGGTCAGATGGGAGTATGAGGATGGTTTCATCTCTGAGTTCTCTGTTCTGATCCCTAGGTCTATGTCTCTATTTCTGTGCCAGTAACATGCTGTTTTGTTTACCATATCCTTATACTATAGATTGAAATCTAGTAATATAATGCCTCTTGATATATATATATATTTTTTTTTTCTGAGACAGAGTCTCACTTTGATGCCCTTGGTAGAGTGCCGAGATATCATAGTTCACAGCAACCTCAAACTCTTGGGCTTAAGTGATTCTCTTACCTCAGCCTCCTCAGGTGAGGAGACTACAGGCACCTGCCACCATACCTGGCTTTTTTAGACACGGGGTCTTGCTCTTGCTCAGGTTGGTCTTGAACTCCTGTGTTCAAATAATCCACTTGCCTTGATCTCCTGGAGTGCTAGATTTTTTTCTTATTACATAAGGTAATTTTGGCTATTTGGGATTTCTTTCATATACAAAGTATAGAACTATTTTTTCTAGGTCAGTGAAAAATGTTGTTTGTATTTTGACAGGGATTGCATTGAGTCTGTAGATAACTTTGGGTAGCATAGCCATTTTAACAATGTTGACTCTGCCAATTTGTGAGCATGATATGTCTTTCCATCTGTTTACATCTCTGCGATTTCTTTCCCCAGTGTTTCATAGTTCTCCTCATGGGGGTCTCTCATGTCTTTTGTTATGTAGATTCTTAGGTATTTTATTTTCTTTGTTGTTTCTGTGAAAGGAATTGGGTCTTGAATTTGATTCCCACCTTCATTGGTTTTGGTGATACTAAAGCTACTGGTTTGTATAGATTGATTTTATAGCCTGAGATTTTGCAGAATTTATTTATTTATTTTTTGCTTTTTTGCAGGTTTTTTCTTTTTTTTTTTTGGCCAGGGCTAGGTTTGAATCTGCCACCCTCTGGTATATGGGGCTGGCACCCTACTCCTTTGAGTCACAGGTGCCTCCCTTTGGTGAATTTATTTATCAATTCCAAGAGTCTCTTAGTTGAATCTTTAGGATTTTCTAGATATAAGATAAGATCATCAGCAGAGAGCAATAATTTGATATTTTCTTCCTCCATTTGGATCCCCTTGATTTCCTTTTCTTGCCTGATTGCTCTGGCAAGGACTTCCAGCACTATGTTGAATAAAAGT
>NW_003852564.1:878414-913469 GCF_000181295.1 Otolemur garnettii
GGCGCCTGTAGTCCCAGCTACTTGGGAGGCTGAGGCAAGAGACTCGCTTGAGCCCAGGAGTTGGAGGTTGCTGTGAGCTGTGATGGCATGGCACTCTACCCAGGGGGATAACTTGAGGCTCTGTCTCCAAAAAAAAAAAAGAAAATGGGCAACCTTGTCTGGTTCCAGTTCTAACCAGAAATACTTTCGTTTTTCCCCATTAAATATGGTGTTGGCTGTAGGCTTGTCATATATAGGCATTATAATTTGGGTATGTCTTATTTAAAACCATTTTGTTGAGTATTGTTATCATGAAAGGGTGCTAAATTTTGTCAAATGATTTTTTCCCATTGACTGAAAGGATCATATGGTCTTTGTTTTGGTATCTATTTATTTCATGAATTACAATTTTAACTTTGCAAATGTTGAACCATCCTTGCATGTCTGGGATGAGCCCACTTGGTTATGATGAATTATTTTTTTGATGTGAAGCTGAATTTGGTTTGCTAAGATTTTGTTGAGAATTTTGGCATCTATTCATATCTGGTCCAAAATTTTTTTTAGTTAGAATAATTTTTATTGCTTCCTTAATTTTGGTGTTTGATATTGTTCTGCTCAGGTGATATATTTCCTTATGATTGAGGCTAGGGAGGTTGTGTGCATCCAGGAATTTGACCATGTCTTCTACCTTTTCAAGTTTATGAGTGTAGAGATTTTTACAATATCCTGAGATTGTTTTGAATTTCTGTGATTTGTTGTAGATATTTCCTTTCTTTTCTGTGTCTAATTAATTTGGCCAGTTAATATATATCTTTTCAAACCTTTTACTTCTTTAATCTTCTGGATGGATTTATTATTCTCAATTTCATTTATTTCTGCTCTAATATTGGTTATTACTTTTCTTCTGCTGGTTTTGGAATAAGTTTACTCTTTTTTCCCCCAGTTCCTTGAGATGATTCATTAGATTGTTGTTTTCTGATCCTTCTGTCTTTTGGATGCTATGAGTTTTTCCCTCAGGAAAGGCTATGAGGCTTTTGCTTTCCCTCACAGATTTTGATAACTTGTGTCTCCATTGTCAGTTTGAAGAATCTTTGGATTTCTGTCTTTATCTCTTCATTGACCTAACTGTCATGCAACAATAGATTGTTAGTTTCTGTGATGTTGTATGGAGATGGATGTTTCTGTTGGAATTTTTTCTAGTTTTATTCCACTGTCATCTGAGAAGATATATAGTATGATTACTACTTATTTTTAATTTGTTGTGACATGATCTGTGGCCTAGGATGTAATCAATCTTAGAGAATGTTCATGAGCTGATAAGAAGAACATATATTCTGAAGTTTGATCTAGCAAGCCCACTACTAGAGATTTACTCAAGGAAAAAAAGACATTTTATAAAAAAGACTCTTACAATCAAATGTTTATAACAGCATGATTCATAATAGCAAAGTTGTGAGAACAACCCAAGTGCCCATCAACACATGAATGGATTAATAAATTGTGGTATATGCATACCATGGAATACCATTCAGCTATAAAAAATGATGATTTATATCTTTTGTAACAACATGGATGAAATTAGAGACCATTCTTCTAAGTGAAGTATCACAAGAATTGAAAAACAAGCACTACCTATACTCAATATTAAATTGGAACTAGTTGATCAATTGTCAGTACATGTTTGGAAGCAAAACCCAAAGGAAGTTAAGTAGGTGGGAGAGGAGGAGGGATAGGGTAAATTCACACCAATCTGGTGCAGTGCACATACTCTGGGTAAAGGGTACACTTGTAATCTTGACTTAAAATATGTGAAAGCAAATTATGTAACCAAAATTATGTATGCCTATAATATTCTGCAATTAAAAAATAAAAAATGAACAATTATTACAATAATTCATTGAATTGACAAAGAACCTTAAAAAATAAATAAATAGAAAAGAAAATGTGAAACAAATATGGTTCTGAAATCAATACTTAAACTCCTAAGGCACTTAATATGATTCTAAATACTATGTGTTGAAATAAATTCCAGTTTCATTTCCATTATATATAAAGAAACAGTCCCCAGTTTCTCTTTATTTTTGCTTCTCACACTTTAAGAAGTTTGTTATCCCCTGGACTTTCTCAATTCTTTTTCCTCTCCCCTCTTTTTCCCTAATGCCAAATACATGTGTTAAAAATATTAATGATTTTTAATAGAAAATGTGAGGCACCGATCACTTCTCTTAAAAGGTTCTAGAACACACAGGAGTAGGTTTCACAGAACTGCCCACTATCATGCTCAGTTCCATGGCACAAAGACTCATTTAGGTGCCACATGATCAATAAGTTCTGTGATCTTCATTGTGTATATCCAGCACAGGGAATAGTATGAGACTTATTTTGGCTTACACAAATTTCAGATTTTGTTCACAGTATAAAACAATCTTGGAATATTATAAATTCAAGTGATTAGGGAATTACTTACATGGACTGAATATCAGAAACCCCTCTAATTTTCAGGTTCCTTGACTTATCTGGAGAATCAAGCTAGGTTAACTCATTCTGTTTTTACACAAGGGATCACTTTTAGCCAAAACGATGCAGTGGAAACAACAATTATTTCTGATAGTCTATCACAGAGTTATGAAACACATTAAAAATGCATTTTTTTGCTGCATTATTTGCAGGTTTATTTGTGGTGACTGTTAGGTATATGGAAAATATGCTTGGCTTAAAAGGTGTCATATCATGATAACTAGCCTTCTGATATTCATATCACTTACATAAGATACATGTTTGTCTGTGTGTGTGATACTAAGGTCTTTGTATCTAGGGTTAACATAGGCACAAAACAGCCTCTTATCATAACAAGATATATCATATGTGAGGAACTTAGAGGTGGAAGATACGAGTTCAGGTTCCAACCATCCCACTTACTGCTTTTATGACCCCGATCACATCATTTAACCTTGCTAAGCCTTGGTTTTCCTGTTTAAAAGTTGGGATATTACCTTCTATTTCAATGGGTTGCTATAAATTTTATTTTTCACATTCTTTCTCATTTAATGAAGAATTTTGAGTGACAGGCATATATTTAAAGATAAAATAAAATGTATTTGCCACTACTTTGTAGATTATGCAAATAGAAGCCACCAGCCATCAGTGTCAGGCCATTTGGATTTGTGAGGAGTTCTGTCACTCAGAATAAAAGTGTTTCTGAGTAGATATTTAGGAAACTTCCATTTAATAATTTCAAATAAAATAAAATTTGTCCATCTGTGACATAAACTAGTTATAGGTGCCAATTTAAAATAAAACTATAAAAAAAAAGGAGATTGTCCAAGACCTTTTTTATTGAAGACCATTTTCCACTAATAAAAATATCAGACTCAGATAGTTAATGTCTGTTACTGGAAAAGCACATACATAATGACAAAAAGCTCTTAAGGATTAAGTGACTCTTTGGTAATGTTGCATTTTGTTAGACAGAGTAAACATGTACAAACATTTGAGAGAGAATAAAACTCCAGTGTGAGTCTTTTTTTCAGGTTAAGACAATGCGTTTAGGATTGGTTAACACCTCACAATAACACAGAGGCTTTGAAATAATCAGTGGCCTTCTGGCTCCTTCCTGTAATTCCTTTTATTATCATGTGCTGTTTGCCTTAATCTTGGGTTACTAGACCTTCTTATCTGCCCTCTGCATCTAAAGCTTCCAGGAAGATTGCTCTGGCATGGCCTAATAGCTTTTATCAGCTCACCCAATGGCTCTATGCTTTGATGCTTGAAACCAGAAGTTAACCACATGGTGCCAAGCCCTTCTGAACAACTCTGCTGCTCTTTCTTGTAAATAATGGCTGTTGATTCCCAGGAAGCCATGATAGACTTCCCATCCCTTACCTCTGCAAAAGTGAAATGGAATCTAAATACGGAAACTAGGTGCTAGAGCCACACCCCCTCCCATTCCCATTGCTTAATGTTATCTTATTATGGAGAAATCATTGGGTATGCTGTGCACTGTAACAAGATTAGGCCCTCACTCTTTTTTGTCTTATATTTTGAGCTCCAGTTACTTCCTTCTCTCAGGTTCTATGTAGTATATTTGGCTGATAGTCAAGTTGTTTCTGTTTCTGCTTATTTGACCAGCATGCTTATTTCCCCATTTTCTATTACAAAGTTGTTTAGGAAAATTTATTTAGTAAGCCTGTGTTTCTTTTCAATAATAAATAATAATAATAAAACACCTACTTCCTAAACAATGAAACTATTTAACAACATTCACTTGATATTACAGTTCATGTCACAAAGAAAAATGATAAAAAATCTTGAAATACGTTTTCTCCTTTCTTTATAGTAGATAGAACTGCATTGCCAGTGAATACATGAGAAATACAGTCTTGACAAGAGCTTTCCAATAAACTTGATATCCAACAACTATAATTTCCCCCCAAATTTATAGAGTTTGGAGACTTACATGAGAGATAGAATACACTTGGTGGTTACAGTGTCCTGATTTCAAGGTAGGTTTTATGCATATAAATTCTAGGGTTTCCACTTACCATTTATATACTGTTGAACAGTTGCTTAAATTCTCGAAGATTCCATTTACTCATATTCAAAATGATGCTGCTGTCCCTAATGCAGGCCATTTTGCAATGAGAAAGTAAGGCAAATATGTAAGGTGCCAAATAAAACATGGGACACCTAGCAGCAATGTGACAGCAGCTACAGCTGTTGTTTTGTTATAAACAAACTGAGAAGGAAGGGAAACGAACCTAGAACGTTGGCTTTTCTAGGTTCCTTTCTGATATGATCAGTTTAGAAAACGACTCTTAGACTGTAATGTCTAGATAGAGAACAGCAGACTGGCTGGAAGAGCCAGGCTGAGGGGCTCAGTTTTATGCTGGGAGAGCCACAGTCTCCGATTTCGGAGTTTATTTCTTTTTGGCGTTTTGCAGCCGTGTGGGGTATGAAAGCACTACCTGTCTTGAACAGGTTCAGTTACTTCATTGCACTTAATAATAAGTCACCTCACTCTTAAACTTTTTCATATCTTAATTACATGCTTACAAGGAAGATTTCTCTCCCTCTCGGCTCCTCCCTCTAAACAAAGAACTTCCCATATGAGGGAGTTATGATAAACGCTAAAAGAATTCAAGTTTAAAAATAACACAGTGACTGATTGAAAAGCTGTTATATACCTTCATGTTCTCCTTCTTACCCTTCTGCATTTACATGTATCCCCTAAAAAAGAAACAGCATTTATCTTTAATTTGCTTCATGCCTTTCACTCCTTTATATTTTATTAGCCTAGCCATTCCCTGTGCTTAAATTTAGCATTTATCAATCAATCACAGCTAGCAGTGCATGTTACGGTGTTAACAGAAAATTCCACAGCACCCTCTTCACACTGGGGAAGGGGAACATCTGCTACTTCCAAATCAGGATGTCAAGATTTAGAGGTCAATGTGTTTCTCCATCAAGGCCTAAGGCTTTGGGGATCCGGGAAGTGTCAGGCTCCAAGTAGCACAATGAATGGCAGCTGCTGATGGTAGGTTTGCCTGTTCTCAGCAGGGGACATTGCTCTACAGCATAATGAGCTGAGACTTAGTGTGCTAAAAACACCAAGCTTGAATAGTGAGGCAGGCTGTGCCTTTCTCCTCCCCTGCTTCTGAATTGCATTTTCATTTTGGAAGAAATCATGTTGGGGGTCTTTTTTAGTGGCACCCAGCAGGGTAAAGACACCATGAGGACCGATAAGCACTTTGGCTAAAAAATGATCAGTCTTTGTGCAGGGAATTGAAGGTTTAAGTTGCCTGAACTATAGAGAGTCTGAAGAGGTGATTATGTTAAGCAAGTACATGTAATGTGTATCCGTAACATGGAATCAAATTACTAGGGTCAGTAACTGTCTGGCTTTCCCAGGGCATTAGATGAAGACATAACATTGCATTTGTGCTGGGCACTTCTTGATGCCACATGGTGTCAGCACCGTCCAGTCATCTGTACTTCACAGCATGTCACCTCTAATTTCATGGGATTATCTGTGCTATTGCTTTATTAGATACTCATGATCTTGAGCTTCCTTTGAACTCACAGCAGGGCAGTGCAAAGTCATTACTGCAAACACTTCTGTGCTTCTCGTGTTATATACAAAATTATTATTGCCGTCATTTAGAAAGGTGGATATGTGCCACTGTCATGCTTCTGAAAGTCTGCGTTTATTTGCTTGTAAGGGAAGCTACCGTGAGGGAAAACACTGAGCACAACAAATGTTTTTGAGGGCTGGTGTTAGGTGTCAAGGCAGTGAATGAGCATTAGACATGTATATAGGACAGCTATTTTCAAAGCACGGTCCCCTGGTTGCCAGTATCAGAATCATCTAGGAATAATGAGAAATGGAAATCCCACTGTGTCAGAAGCTCTGGGGTGAGGCTCATCAGTCAGTGTTTTAGCAAGCCTTTCAGGGGATTCTGAAGCAAGCTGAAGTTGGAGAAACACCACAAAAGCACTTACAGAGTGCAAGAATGCCAGAGATCCGTATGTCCTGGGGGATAGAGGTAGACAAGACTGATGAAGGAGCTGCCCCCATGGACCCTATTGAATTATGAAGAAATACGTGGTTCTTTGCCCTGATGAAATATACATACCACATAGAGCCTATAATTATTGTAGATACCATTATATTCTTCATTTGGATTAGCTTGTTGTTTTCTTTTGTGTCGGAGAATGATTAACAAGAGGTCCGTGATTCCTTTGTGCATTTCAGAACCATTCCTCTTGCAATATGTATATCCATGGCCATCGTCACCATTGGCTATGTGCTGACGAATGTGGCCTACTTTACCACCATTAGCGCAGAGGAGCTGTTGCTTTCAAATGCAGTGGCAGTGGTAAGTCTAGGTTGGGAAAATGCCAATTTAAATTTAGGTTAATGAGTTGATTCAATTTTATAGTAGGTCCCTCTAGCAGAAAGTGTTTTGAAATTCAGTAATCTTTTCTTGACCTGAATGATAATGAAAGTATTTAAAAAATTTAGAGCACAGCTTAGCATATTCCATGTGACTGGTACAGCTACAGTCCTATATGGTTGTTCTTTATTTTTAATTTCTTGTAAGGCATTTCCACATGTACATGCTTGAAAATCCGTCAGGGCATCATTGAGTGGAAAGCATTATTCTTCCATGTCTTTAAGCATAGTGGGCAGTTATGGAATCTAAACGAATGGGAGAGGATTGTATGAAAATTGCAATTTATTCCGTATTCCTTCCTGTTTATAAATTTTTCAAATTCTAACAGAAAATCATTTCCCCAAAGTACCACTTAAGAATTTTCATGTGGACCATGTAAATTTGTTTTCCTGGTATATCTTTTTGAATAGTAGTCCAGAGATATTAATATATTTGGGAAATACTGTGTTATTGAAAGTGAAACAGATGTTGTTATGTGTTGTTATGGTACTTCTCAGAACATTAAAGATACTAATGTGCATTTTCACTCCCTAAGAAGTGGATGCACATAATTTTACAGCATTTTCCAGAATTTATTGACACCAGGAAGATCTTTGTCCCCAAAGATCATGTTATTCTCTGACACACACTTTTATTTTGCATAAAAAGTTAGTGAGTGAGAGACCATTCACTCATGACCCCATGACAATGAAGGGCAAAAAATTAACTCCTCATCTCTTGAAGTCAGCTCCTTTAAAAATAGTCAGTATTACTTCATATCAGCAGCATTCACAAGGAATAAATTATCCCATTTTTGTGTGAACCTGTGTACAAGTTCACTGTATTTTAAAGACTTTGCCCACTGTTCTAACTCTGACCAGATGCTCAAATATATAATACTTGATGTGGGGTTATTTGTCTCGTCTTTCTAGACAGAGGACAGTGCTTACTCTGTGGGCATAATGTGGTCCATTAATTACATAGCACCAATTGCATCAAGTAAAACTAAAGAATCCACATAATTTGGGAAAAAATATATCTTTATGGGAATTTTCAATGTTGCACATGTCACGGCATAAGAGAAAATTTCACGAGTTTTGTTTATCATTCATATTTTCTGTAGCTTGTTGGACTTGTTATTTGTGCTCTAGACTTTTTATAGGGAATCACAAAAGGAATTGGTAGGATACCGAATGGGGAGGGAGTGACTCCACAAACCTGGGTTCAGCTGGTATGATTTTTCCTGAAAAAAGAAAAATTCCAGAGCTGCTTATACATATGGCATACATTATGAAGTCATCAATTATTTTATTGGCCTCCTGATGGTGGGATTGGTATGTGAAATAAGTACCTGTAATAATTCTCAGTGTACATTTGTACTTCACTATAAAAATGTGGCTTTCCAGTCTAAGGAGAAGATATTGTGCAGAAGGATTTCTGTCTCCGAAAGTAGAGCATTTGAACTGAGATTTTTCCACTTACCAGAGTCAGAGATGATACACATCAGAGCTGATAAAGATTCGGTAAATGGATCATTGCTTTTTGAAAGGAGGGAAGGTGCTTGTTTAGACCTTTGCCTATAGTTTTGCAACAAACAATGCCAAGGCACCTGCTTTTGATTATTGTCCGCGGAGTGAGTCTGACCCTAACCAAAGAGAAGGATTTAAAAACATCCACGTATCACCAGGCTAATAGAAAGTCATAGAGCAAGTTTGGCCTAAATTGTTTCATTTTATTTCACTTCTAGCAGAGCATTAATTTGCCTCATTTTTTTTCTTTCACTAGACCTTTTCTGAGCGGCTACTGGGAAATTTCTCATTAGCAGTTCCGATCTTTGTTGCCCTCTCCTGCTTTGGCTCCATGAATGGTGGTGTGTTTGCTGTCTCCAGGTGAGTGAGTTCACATATTTCCAGAAACACATTTCTGTTTTTGAGATTGGATGTGATAAGGATAACTTTAAAAAGAAACGAAATAGTGCCTCCAAGCCTTTGTTTTTAAAGGGACATGCAAGATTGCAATGTTGGTTCAAGTATCGACAGCAGGTTATATTCTGCCCATTAGAGGGCACTGCTCCTCTACGCATAGCCTACTCTGAGGACGGACGTGTGGCGTTTTTTTTTAATAGCGTGTCTATAGAGTCTAAAAACAGCTTCCCCTTTCTAAAGAGAAAATCTTTTGTTTCTCTAAAGATATTGAGATAAAAGTCAAGTAAGAGACACTAAAAACCACCCCACCATCTGTATCCCCTCTGTTTGGTTTGATGCAGAAGTTCCTTTGAAAAAAAATTGTTTTTACAGTTCTATGTTCATTTAATTCATTTTCATCTGTAAAGGGAAATGGATGCATTACATTTCTGACTTATTTTCATTGTTACTTAGTATTAGCATATGAAAATATTAAAACCCAATCAGAAAAAAGTGAATACTGTATGTGTGTCTATACACATATGTGCATGTGTACTGTATGTGCATGTGTATGTGCACACACAACACACATACAATATTAGGAATATAAAACTAAATTCAGCATCTGCTATTTATATATAGGGAGAGCTATTCAAACTCAGACATTGCTGTTGTTTCTCCTCAAGGAATAATCTAATGTTACCAGATATTGTAAAATTCAAATTCAGATTTCTTATGTTATTCTCTGAATTCTCTGAAAAGCCAAACCTAAGTAATCACCAAAGAAATGCTAAACCATTTGGTATGAAAAAGATGCAAGTTTTCTTCTGGGAGTTCTGGATTTCCCCTTGACAATGATCAATTCTATAGTCAACTCCACCCACATTTTTTTCCCATCAGGTTATTCTATGTTGCGTCTCGAGAGGGTCACCTTCCAGAAATCCTCTCCATGATTCATGTCCGCAAGCACACTCCTCTTCCAGCTGTTATTGTTTTGGTAATGCATCTTAACAAGTATATCTAGACATAACCTCAAATAACAGGTTAGCAAAAAGGAATTCAAGTCAGACTTTAGAGAATGCTTTACTTTCTCGTTCATTACTCACGTGTGGCATGGTGGAGTGTGGGAGGTGGGACATTCCCCCCTTCCCTTTACTCAGTGTTGCTGATGTGCATCCTGTGCTTTCGGGCAATAACGGCATCACTTCTCTTTTACCTTTGCAGAAAGATGCAAAGGCCTAAGGAAAATGGCCAGCGTGGCTTCTCTCCCTCACATAGAGCCTCATAAAAAGGATGCAGAGTCCTAGGTCCCAACTACTTACAGAGAATAAAGCTAAAAAAACTCCAGTCCAAAAAATACCCAGCTGTCTCGTCATAGGCACCTCATAATGAAATGCACGCAAAGTTATCCAAATAATTGATAAAAATCATGGACAGCGAGATGACTCTGTGATCAAAAGTGAGGCATTTGAGAGCAAACCTACAGGATAAAAATAAAAATACCAAAATTTAGATTTGAGTCATAGAATTCTTTCTGCAGAGCAAAGTGCTTGTGAAACATGGGCTACAAAAGACAGTATAAAGTGTGAAGTCTTTAAATACCCGTGGCCATGTTATATTCATTTTCCCCCACGATCTTGGAGCATTTTTCTTGACGGGAATCTGTTGTCAGGAGCACCATAGAATATGGTGGGCATTTTTTTTTTCATGCATTTAATTTGTTTCAGGATGTTTCCTTGAAATTTCTTTTTAAAGTACATGTACTCTCTGTGCGGAATCTGCAAGTTAACATCACTTGTGGGAACAGAATGTATTATTCCGTGAAGAGGGCTTTCGTTTTAAGCTTTTGCTATCAGTCATGCTGTCCTTGGCATGAGCAGCTGCAGGGACTTGCTGAGCTGATCTCCGCGCTTCATTCTTTTCCCTGGTCTTGAGGGTCACCCACGTGGAGAGTGAATGTGGAGGAATAAAGGTCAATGTTTTGCCATCCAGAGCCATCACAAGCACCCCTAAGTGGCTGTGTGTGTGTGTGTGTGTGTAGCCAAGAGCTCATCAGGGAGCATTTGCAGACGTTTATGTGAATTTTCTAATTGGGTGCACTTTTAGTGTTTATTATTGGCTATTTACTAAGCATCTCAGTCTTTGGGTCTTTAAATTTTGTCTCGTTAAATATCCTTTCTTTTGCTCTTTGAAGATATATTCTCTTCTTTCAAGTGTAGAAGGAACTAAAACCCAAATCAAATATTCACATAAGATTCCACTTGAATAAAGCATGATGATGATGGTACTCTTACACTGCTACTGAGATCTTATAACAGCAGAATATAGAAAAGAGGTTAGTCAAATAGTGATTTTAATCACGATGCTAGTTTATCGGTATAAATAATTACTTGAAAAAGATAATGATGTGTAGGGATGTTACTGTTTGCTTTCACCTGTGTTCTCATTGAATTCACCAAGCTTGGTTTTTCTCCCTCCACACCCAGCATCCTCTGACATTGATAATGCTCTTCTCTGGAGACCTCGACAGTCTTTTGAATTTCCTCAGTTTTGCCAGGTGGCTTTTTATTGGGCTGGTAGTTGCTGGGCTGATTTATCTTCGATACAAACGCCCAGATATGCATCGTCCTTTCAAGGTAACCTCAGTAATCTTGATGGGTTTACATAAATCTTTCTCTTAGCGCCTCTCCTCCTTTGTCATAACCTGATGCTGGGGGGGGGGTTGGGCAGGGAGCAGCATCCTGTGGGTTAAATTGTTTAACTCTCATAGCAGCACCCTCCTATGGGATTTATTTCAACTTGGAAAAAGCAGTCACATTTTTTATGTTAGATACTAAACTTCATATGCTCTCATTTTTTAAAAAAAGATGGTATTGGTGGATATGTATTATGTTGGTTTTTCATGGCTGTGTCCAATGACCTGATATAGTCAAAGTAAGGCAAATACTTCTCCAAAAGGCTGCTGCTTTACAAAATAGGCATGTTAAGTACATCGTTGTTGTGACATGTTACATCACTCCTTCTCTGGATTATACACTCTAAAAGGAAGAGAAATGTGAACTACAGAGGAGAAAAGGAGATCTATACATTTACCACTTAGGAGAGTGCCTGTTTAGCAAATATAAACATTTCCTTTTGGGAAGGCTGAAGCATAGGCTGATCACCTCCTTCAGCCTTGAGTGTTCACACATTGACTTCACCTCACTATTTATTTGCTTTTAAGACATAGCACAGATAATGCTGTCAGTCACGTTGTCAGAATTTGTTTCTAATTATATTCATTGCCTCATGCTGGTGGCATCTTCATTAGTGGTTGAATAGGGGTTGGCCTGTTTTGTTCCTGTCAGTTCTTATTGTGAATCTCAACAGAAAATCAATATGCACTAAAAGATTTTCATGGTAACTATCAGCTGACACTCTTGATTCCACTTGAAAGTGGATCATAATGATCAACGAACCAAACTTCTAAAATCAAAAACATAAATCACAATGGTATTTTATGCTTAGATTTTGTTCAATCTACAGATTTTAAAGCAATTTAAGTTAAACTGGATCAAAGGTAAGGGAGGATGATTAAATGGGGGCCTCTCTGTGCCCCATGAAAGAGATGCTATTACTAAGCCAAGGTACATTGGTGCCTGCCACTTGGTCACGTGCTGAATGCTTATCCCTAAAGCATATCAGGTGACTGATGTGCTTATCTTGAAACACCTGCCATCCATCTCTTGAACTATGTTTGTGAAAGTGATTTTTTTCTCTTCTGTGTTCCAGGTGCCACTGTTCATCCCAGCTTTGTTTTCCTTCACATGCCTCTTCATGGTTGCCCTTTCCCTGTACTCGAACCCATTCAGCACAGGGATTGGCTTCGTCATCACTCTGACCGGGGTGCCCGCATACTATCTCTTTATCATATGGGACAAGAAGCCCAAGTGGTTTAGAAGAATATCAGGTAAGATTTTTAAACAGTTTCAGGACCTTGTGAGAGGAGAGACAGCGTTATAGAAAACCTATACAACGTGCATATCTTAAAATAAAAAAAATAAGTGACACAATTGCTAGTTTGAGTACATTGTTGCATTTTAATTGGAATTGCTTTTTTTTCAGGAAGACACTGAGGGTCCAGCCACTGAATCCTTTTAGGATATTTAGTTTGGGATGCTCTAATCACTTCTTAAGAGAACTGCTTTTTTAGATTGAATTTTATCTGCAGTTCAGTAAATGACCTAATTGCTCCTTTGAATCCCTTACTAACCTAATTATTTTTCTTTTGGGTTGAATGCAATTTAGTGATTCTGTATCATAACCTGATGAGTGACATGAGATTTGTGGTGGAGTTAGGCAGAGGCCTGAAAGTGTCTTCCATATCATGATAGTGACACCACCTTGGTAGGAACAGTGAATCACAAATGGTCGGGACAGCAAGAACAATGAGAAGAAGACTAACAGCTCCCGTTTACTGTGTGATTTCCATGTGTCTGCGCATGTATTTCCTTATTTAGTTCTTAAAATGGGCTTCTGAAGTAGGAAAAATGATTATCTCCATTTTATAGATTTCAAATTATGACATGGGAAAATTCACGTCATTTGTTCCACGTGATACGGAAGAGCTGACGCCCAAACTCAGGGTTTTGTATTTTAGAAAAATCGCCCTGCAGAGAGTGTGGCTGGATTAAAAAGGATGGAGGCTACCGTTAGAGAATCAAGTTTGGTCGTTACGGCGGCAGTCCTGATGAAAGCGATCTGGACACAGGCAGTTTCGGGAGAGTCTGAGAGAAAGGGAAACATACTAAGGAGGAAAGCCCAGCATGATGTGGGGACAGTTATGTTGGAGGAGAATAAATCCAGCAGATCCCCAAACAGGAAGGGTGTTCCATAACTGGTGCCGAATGCCCCGCTCGCGTCTGTCGGGAGCTCTCCTTAGCTCTCTCCCTTACGTTATCATCTCAGTCAGTCCCCAACAAGATAGATGTGTGAAGTGGCGTTCATCCCAGACCCAGATGGGGAAACCAGGGCTCAAGGAAATGGAGAATTTATTTTCAGTGCACGTGTTTTAAAGTTTAAAATTTAAACCATGGAGCTAAGATTTGAACCCTCATCTATTGGTCATCAATCTGCACTGTTTAGAGAGGGAAAGAGAGAGGTAAACATATACAGCTAGAGCAGCCGATAGATTCCTGCTGGTGAGTTTGGTGAGTTTACAGGACAACTTTTGTACTTCTTTGTTTTGGTTTACTCACTTTACCATAATTAATGTTTAAAATCCAAGTTAAAAGTTTAGGAAGATTTCTGATAAAATTATTAACAATGTCATTGTTACTATATAAAACAACAACAAAAACTTAAATAGACATATTGAATCTCTAGTATGCTATGCAAACTTGCTTAAAAGCCAGAGTTTTGCTACCACTCTTTCTTAGCTTGTAACAGGTTATTTGGCATCTTTAGACCTTATACTACTATTTATGCCTGGATTTTTCTACCTGGCAACACTATCCCTCAAAGAAGTCTTCCTATGCAAGTTAGGTGTTTGCAGCCTAACACAGGCACACTGGTTGCCTCCAGTGAGTGTTTGACCGGCATTTGTTGTTAGATCACAGTAGTTTTCTGTAGAATAATTTTATGTAAGTTTTCTCTGTTGTAGACACTCAATATAGAGCCTGTTCAAAAGAACAGAAAAGGTATTGTCAAATGATATTTACCATTGGGATTGCTTTACTCATTACTAGCATTTAGTACAGATTAGCACTCACCACTGTGGGATGCATGTCTGTCTCCCATCCCACCTAGAGATAAGTTAAAGCCCCTGAGCACCATGGAAAACCAGGAGAATTTAGAAAGAAAAAGCTGGTTATACTAGGTTGGAGTATGGAGAACGAGAGGGAGAATGAAGGAAGAGCAAAGCTGTTGTTCTGTCCCACTGAGCAGGTATTTTGCTCCTTCTGTTTGTAGACAGCCAACTCCAAGTTCTTTCCTTTTGCTAACACGTAGGTATTCAGTGCCCCTTCTTCCTTGTCAGTTCACACCCACAAGCGATTTTCATCCTTGGTCCTTGCTATTTTTCTGTCTCTGATGACGTTTTGAGCATCTCCAAGGCCTCCAAATTTAGTGTGAGCCATTTGTAAGACGAGCAGCAATGGAGCAGTCCCATAATAGTTATTTGGTTCTCAGAAATGCCATTAAGTCTTACCAGGAAGCGTGGCAATTCTGCCTTTAAACTGCGATCATTGTAACTCTTTATCTTTATAGCTGCCTTGAAAGTGAGTAGCAAAAAGCAACAATCCTCCATAATTTTGTTTGATTTTCCTCTTAGGCAGCATTCTTGTAGTAAAATAAAGAAAATTCATAATATTTATTGCTGCAATAGCAAGTATTTTCTTAGCCTTTGGCCAAAACAAAACACTCCCACACAGACACACTAAGCAACAGAGTCCTAAACCACTGCCCTAACCCTTCTCCCAGCTACTCTATGATCTTTTTGTTACAGAGAAACTCAGTGTGAACTCGGAGGCCCGGAGAACTTGTAGCAGTTTGTTCAGTGATTTAAAATCATTGTTTTGCTTGCCAAATTTCTTAAAATTTTATATTACCACTTCTTTTCACCCTAGCATACATGCATAGATTAGCCTCGTGAAAATGACAGCCTATCAGCATACACCTTACCTAGGTTGTTTTATGAAAAATGAGAAGTAGAATGTGTTCTGAAAATGGTGAAAGGCTGTTTAGTACAGAAAGCCAGGCAATGCTTAGAATCCGAGGAACTGAGATTTTCAGAGATTTGATGAATTTTTCTGGCCACAGGATGCCAGTATTGAACCACTTTTCATTTGATAGCATTTCTAGGGAGAAAAGAAACTTGCTCTTTAGGGAATAGGCAGATACTGTGTAAAGCTCTTTTTTTCCCCCATCTGTGACAGAGTGCTTAAATCTCCTGTTTGGTTATTTATATTATTTATTTACTCATAGAAACCCTGGATTCTCATGGAAGGCAAAAGCGGCAAATGCCCCAGTGACATACACAAATATACCAACATAGTAAAACCTGGCAAACCCCGGTCTTGCTTCTCAGCTGTCTCTCTGTCAGCCAAACCCTGTGACAGCTGAGAGTGAGCAGAAGTTGGTTCCTTTTGCTCTGGGAGAAACACGGCAAACAGCCTTATTTAAACAAAATCTTTCATATAAGAAAAATCACACCAGGCGACACCAGCAGAATGACTATAATGCATCTTTGTGCACAGTGATTTTGCAACTCTAGAGTCTAAAAGCGTATATCACATACAGGGTGATGGTAACTTATGAAAGCAGGTTAATGCATTTAACAGCCTTTCCACCACTACAGTACAACATTTTCAACTAATTAAACTTGCCTACATAGCTTGGGATCCCAAACCATCTCAATTGTGAGGATGAAGTAAAGTCACACTTGTGGAAAGATTTTGAAGTGTTTAAAAATTATATATTATTATTCTTATCTTCACTGGCAGGGAAGAGTGGCTTTGTGTCACTTCACAAACTTTCTCCATTCTCACTGTAGAGTTCCCACTATAGTGTTACCTGTACCAGGTACAGTTGGGTAAATCAGAGTTTGCAAGATCAGTTGTTGTTTCAACTTATTTCAAAAATAATTACTGAACATGAACGATAAAATTAAAAATACTGCAAGTGTTATTTGGTCCTGTAACTTGCATTTACTGAAAACACCAAGCCCAGGTTCATTGACTCACCTTTATCTACAACAGTAACATTAGGAGGTGATGGCTCCCAAGCCAAAAGCCTCATCATGAGCATAGATGAAGAAATGACCATCAAATGCCTCATGGTCTGCAGTGTTTCTGGCATGAAGCAGGCTTCCCTAGAGGCTTACTGTCCTGAGTCTGCCCTACTGCTCTTGGATAACTCAGAAGGAAAGCTGATGCGACTCCAAAAGGGAATCATGTCCAAAATCAATCACTCTGCAAAATCCTTCATTACAATGAAAATTATTCAAATCTTGACATCCCAGGAGAAAGCACATGAAAGCTGCAGGGGTGACTGTTAAGAGGGCTGACTGAACAGGGAGGAATAGACGACTGCAGAAAGGGTGCCAAGTCAGAAGAGAAATTCTTTAGCCCTCTTTGTGCTCCCAAACAGAGGATCCAAAGGATGCAAAGTAATATACTTGGAGTGCAGCTGAACCTAAGTTGTTCATTATTTATCTGGAATAGAGCCAGTGTTATGCATGATCACTAAGAAAGCACATGTGCGGGGGGCCCAGGATATAGTGAAACACTTTTGGAAAGGCTTTGGTGTTGGCTGTGGAGGGCAGACGTCATGGAGACCAGTTCAGGAGGCTGGGGCAGGACCTCTTCAAGGAGACGAGGCCAGAGACTATGTCTTCTGACACTACTGTTTTTCATTTGGCTATTGCAGGTGTCTGGGCCTCTTATTTTTTTAAACTACTATCAGGTGGCCCCACACCCTTCTCTTCCTCCACACCTCACATCTCCTTTACTACTGACTGACACTTAGCTTTCCCACAAAAGTCGATTTTTATAGGACAATTTTATCATTTCCTTTTTCTGTAAATATGAGGCTTAATTGCTCCTTATTCCACACTTACATCTCAATGTGAAGAGCAGGCTGTGAAAATGGCAGTTTCTTTGAGATGTAATTACATGAAGCTTCTTGTTTGCCAGCACTGTGCTCGGCCCTTCACAATTAATGTAGACTGTAAAATCAGTATCCTGAGGACAAGACCTTGCAAAACATGTATAGAGCAAAAGATGAAAGAAATACCCTTGTAATGTCATTAAATATTTCTAGGATGGGGCTGCTACAGGAAATAGGTCATGCATGAGAAGAAAGATTATATATCCAGGTGAGAGAAGATTTGTGTCTGAAACATCAAGAGGATAGGCTGTAGACTTCTCTAGGTCCGATGGGAAGTTGAAGAGTTTCTGCAGGGATTCATTATAATGATAAGAGGCAAATAAGAGTGAATGTCCCTGGAAAATGGGGCCACAGATTTCTAGGACTGTCAAGATAGAATGACTTTAGAATGCATCTAATCCAGTGGTTTCTATATTTTTGTGTTATCAGAATTACAAATAACTAGGTCCCACCTTCAGTTTTTATTCAGTAGGTCAAGGGTTGAAGGGTTAAGCTTGAAAATATTTATTTCTAATATCTCAGGTAATGCTAAAGCTAGTCCAAGAACCACATTTGAGAAACACTGATTGGGTCTCTCACTCTACTGATGAGGCATATAAGGCCCTGAGAGATAATTTCCTCAATAGTATGCTGCAAGTTAGAGACTGGAAATTATATACTGATTCTTCTAGTGATTTATCTGAGGAACAGGTTGTAATCTCATAGGTGTGAAAAGAACAAACCAGTTTTAATATGGAGTATATTTTTGAACATTAATTTATATCTTGGTTCTATTGTCTCAAAATATTTTCAGCCTCTTGGTTCATGAATAAACAACCTTATTTGAATGCAAAATATTAATGTATTCTTGCTGAGAAGCCATCATGGGAAGTTACAGAAGTGACAAATAAATTAATTGAGCATGATAGGATTCTAATGAAGTAAATAATTCTTGAAAGTTCTCTATGAAATAGGCGGTTGTGTGTTTTCAGTATTCAACCACAGATAATTCATATTTTGCTATTTTTATGCATTTTTGATTTCTGCACATTTTTCATTTCTTTCCTTTATTTCTTTGTAGACAGAATAACGAGAACATTACAGATAATACTTGAAGTAGTACCAGAAGAAGACTGTCATAAATTATGAACTAATACATTTGAAATCTTGGCCATCTTCCCAAGGGCAAAGACACAATAACAACATGGATCTTGACTTCTTGTTTTGCGAAAATCCAGAGAATTGCAACTTTGGTGATGGACTAAAGATATCAATTATTTCTCTTTGTATTATTTAGTGTATTTAAACTAATTTCTAAGAAATTTACTTATAACTCCATGTAGTTATAGAAAGCTAATACGCAATTGTACTATGAGTTCACACAGTTCTTGAGTGACTAATACCCTCTACCTGTTGGAGTTAAGAAAAAGGACGAAGAAAATGGTGAATTACTTTAGTGATCATTCTCAACACCATACCTTATCAAGGCTAAGAGCCTTCAAATTGAAGACTGAGGTGTTTTCTGTATATATGGATTTTGTAAACATGGTTTTAAACACTACAGGTGACTATACTCTTAAAAGCATTTTCTATTCTTCTTTTTTAAAAAAGCATACATCATCATTATAGGAAAGAAGACAAAAGTAATTTATTTTATATTGACATTGCATTGCTTCCCCTTAGATATCAATTGTAATATCACTCATCTTTTAATGGATTATACTCAGAGCATTTTGAACAAAGGCCAGAGGGGATATCTTGACTACATGATAGAACAGCTTCTAGGGGTCACTGTATATAAGACAAATACAAGATTTATGTTTGAGTGAAAATCCATGAGAATATATTATGTTAGATGTTTTTTCACTCATTATCAGAAAGTTCCACAGTTATATGCCATTTCATTTTCACATGAGTCTGTGTGATCTGGAAAGTGTATAACACTTCTTAGAGCAAAAGTTAGTTTGATAGTAAAATCCTCTTAAGAATAGCCATCTGCTTCACTAATAATTTACCCCTGGATGAATATAGCTAAACATATGCACTTTTTAAGCTTCAGATTACAACATCAACATGAGGGAATTCACCAGTAAAGAAAATATTCATATTATTAACCCCCATCCCTGTAATCATATCTACATGAAATGTTAATTTTGAACATTCAAAAAAATTATGACTAGTTTTACGTGGTGATGAATTTTGAGAGATGGTGCGTTTCTTTTATATATTTTGTATCCTATTAAAAAATCTCTTTGGATAAAATTGTCTAGATCGGTGGTTCTCAACCTGTGGGTTATGACGACCCTTTCACAGGGGTCACCTAAGACCATCCTGCATATCAGATATTTACATTATGATTCATGACAGTAGCAAAATTACAGTTATGAAGTAGTAATGAAAATAATTTTATGATTGGGGGGTCACTACAACATGAGGAACTATATTAAAGGGTTGTGGCATTAGGAAGGTTAAGAACCACTGGCCTAGATCCATTAGGAAAAGGATATAGTAACATAAAAATTGAGACAGAAATGTCTCCACTAAATAAGATTTACAACTGATGTTTCTAAAAAAATTTCTACTTCTATGAGTTCATTGAAAGAAAGAAAAACTTTGCCTGAATGTGTGTGTTCAGAAAGTATTGGTCTGCCAGTATTAGAAAATATTGTGAAATTTACCAGTAGGAATAATATAATAATGAAATTTTAAGCTGTTATTTATCTACATCTAAGACAAAATGATTGTTGTTAGAGTACATTTCATCCTTTAATTTTTATATATTGGAAAATAAGAATTTTTAGAAGAATTATACTGGTTGCAATTATTAAGAGCAAACATAGAATTCATAGACAATTGTCCAAAGTAGAAATACTGTTTATAATTTGGAGCAATTCCAATTCATTAATTTCAATTTTTGCCCTTGGCAACATTTAATATATATCCAGATATTAGATATCTGGCCAAACTTGACTGTTGGTTTCTCTAACTGGATTCATAATGATTTCTTCCCCTTACTTTTAGCATAGGGTTTTCAATATATATTGAAAATAGGAAACAATATTGTTACCTATTTTCAATATATATTATTCATTTGTCCACCTCTCCCAACTCTTCATGGTGAGAAGTAAAAATTTCTTTTATATCCCTATCTTTTATACAGTCGAGGCTCATAAAATCTAAACCCACAAACTCTTGAGCTGTTTCTTGCCTGATGAAAAAAAACAGTAAAGTCTCCTGAAGAAATTTGTACAGTTCTTGGCTATTCCCAACGATAATGTTCCTATATTGATAGTTGCAGATCGGTCTCATCTTTTTTATTTGTTGTTTATTTTTCATTCTAATATCTGTTTGAATGTACCCTTGTACAAGCTAACTAAAATACATGTTCATTATTTTTTCTTATTTTCAAAAATGATTTCTACATTATGAAATTTCTACTGCCATTGTAATACCATTTTAGCCAGACAGAAAGTCAGCCAGTATTAAAACAAACAAACAAAAAGGAATGAATGTTAGGTGGTCTTCATCTTATTTGTGAGACCCATCAGGAGAAGACACAGGGTTTCTTTAATCCAGAAATCAATATTCATGATTGTTATTCAAAATGGTTGTATGTAAAGTAGATTCTAGTTCAAAAAACTCTCCTGTACAAATACACATATTTATGCTGAGGGTGCCAAAAAATGCATACATATTTTAAGTGACATTATCTATGTATTACTTTTTGAGGTTGAACTATGGTACCAGTGTACAGTATGAAGTTTGCTTAAAAGGTGATGCTAATCAAATGAATATGAGTGTCACCACGCAATAGGCAGGACAGTCAAAGAAAATGGCAGGAATATGGTTGTCCTTTGAGTAGTGCAAGAGCATTTTGAAGTGGTATTTGAAATTTGAAAACATTGTGGAAGCAGATCCGCAATGGCGGCATGCCTATGCAGCAGAACTTCCAACGCACCTAACAATTGAACGTATTCGTGATAAGTTTGCGACATATGGTGCTGTGTGTGATGTGCGCAAGGAAGATCTGAGAGGCCTCGCATAGCAGCAAGTCCTGCTTCTGCTACGGTGTTGGAACAGTTTACACGCTTGCCAGGGAAAGCTACAATGTGCACTTGAGATGGGAGTTAGCAGAATAAGCATATGGCACATTCTTAAAACAGCAAAATGGAAAGTTTTCACCCCAAGATAATTACATGCAGGAAGATGTGATAGAGAGCGTATATCGATGAGAATTTGCCAGGACAGTGGGTAGGATGAAGGGGTGTGGCTGAGTTTCCCCCAGGATCTCTCTGACTTACCCCTCAATTTCTACCTATGGGGAACTTTAAAGGATGTGGTGTACCGTAGAAAACTGGCAATGCTGGCAGTGCTTCAGGAAGATGCACACACAGTGATACAAGTAGACAGTTTAGTGAACGTGGCTCACAGGTATTTTGCTGTAATCAGAAGGGCCTGGATGCTGACAGTAACCACTTGGAGCATCTCTTGTAATTGCAAAAGTCAAATGTGACGTATATTCATCTTTTGTTATCTGTATATATCGAGTGTTACATTTCACATTACAATTTTATAGTTTTTTCCTTTATTAAAATATGTATACATTCTCTGGCATCCTCTGTATGTACAGTATATTTTTATACTAAGTAAATTTTTTCTCACATTTTTATAATGATACATGCACATATACACCCATATATACTATTACATATGCTACACTGGTACCAGTGTATAACCAAATGGTTAGTACATAGGAGTTTATTATAAACAATGTAGTTTAAAAATAAATAATACACTATTTTCAAATATTTTTTGGAGGGGCATATATAGAGGCACATATTTAATTATGATCCTAAAAGACTAGTAAGGACTTATAAAACTAAAAAAAAAAAAATTGGTTAAAGAGGAAATGATTCTCATTATATATATATAATTATGAATATTTATAGTAAATATGTTCCTCATAGAGCTCTTTTGACCCAATCTTTAAAGTAATACAGTATATTCCTTTGGTCAAATGTGGAAAACTGGAATATTATAAATGGTGACTGGGTTAGCTGAAAGTAGACCTTGTTCCTTGTCCTTCTTTAGGAGATAAAAGATTTTTCCTAGAAAAGATAGTTGAGTCTGGTTTGAAATATAAAGGTCAGGTATGTTCACACATGCGCATCTGCACTTATTAAGCTGCATCAGCCATGTACATTTTCAGGTATTTTATATTTCCAGTAAAATTATTTTCCCTATTTCTATTTGAAATATCAACAAATAGTTAACATGAGTGTAATTACATAACAGATGTCTTCAGAAACTATAATCAAACTTCAAGAAACTCATTATTTTATCTTGATGTACAGATTAATGTAAAACTAAGGAAGGGAGAGACTCTGACTTTTGTGAAAGTTGATCTCTTATAACTGAGGTACAACTTAGGGAAAGATGGAAAACTGAAGGTCACAGTAGCAGGATGTTATAGTATGTGTTTGGAGATAAAAATATTTTGGACTTTTGCAATATAGAGAAATACTAAAAATTAATTGCTATCCATAGGTAGATACCCCAAGAAGCGAATGAAATATAAGTTTCAGGGCCCCTTACTTAAACATGCCACTTTCAAGGTCCTAAAACTAACTTTACATTAGGAATTTTGTATTAATTTTCTGGAAGGAGGCTACCAAAATTGTGTATCCTTCTGGCCCCACAAAAATCTGCATCTGTCCCTGTGAGTAAGGTAAAGTAACTCTCATTATTATTTTTTTTTTTCTGCTAGAAATAAGCATGGCTTATTTGCAAAATATATTTTTGGCTATTAAACTTGTGAGTAATTGAAGTATCTATATATAACTGTAAGTGGCTTTCTCATAATACATATTGTACGCTATATAAGGAGATCGTTTCACCTTCATTCTGCATAATAGCAAAAAACAAATGCGATTTTAATTGTAGCTCTTTTTCTTAGTTCATAAAGAAATATAAAGAGATTTGGGCTGTGATGCAGATGACTTAAGTAATTTGATTTGACTTGAATATAATCTTGCTTCATTTTACCCCACCTGATACGCAGTGTGTTGGTGCTGGTAATGTTTACAGAGTTACATTTTGCTCTCCTAACTATTCAAAGCCAGGAATTAAAATACAGCATTGTATAACTGGCAAGAAGTTCATAGTGAATATAATCAGAGTAGATAATGAGTTATCACAATTGCTTCTGTTTACATTACTTACGTATCAGTAAAGAATTATTACCTGTATATGTATTTTAGCTTAATTGTCCCGTAAACAGTATTTTTAAACCTATCCTAATATATATAATACCTAAAAGTGTCACCTCCAACTAGGCCTTCGTTTCTTAGTACTGTACTTTAAAAATACTTTTTAATAGTCAATTTTTGGAAGTAATTCTTCTGTTGCACTTTCAAATTAGTGAGTATCGAAAAATAAATGTTTTGGATCAGATACAGACCTACAAAAACATAAACTGTGGTTTTACAGAAAGTTCACCAATTTTCTGTATATCATGAGGTATCGTCTTCCCTCCAGTTTCACTTGATTTTTTTTCAAACCCTTTCTCTATTTTATTTGAATGAATTAGTTACTCTCTTTTATGTATTTCTTGATATGTATTCAAAATAGGAAGTGAGTCTTAATTTGAATTTATATCATTATGTAGATTTTCTTGCTGTCAATCTACCAATTAAGTTTACTTTGGGGGCAGTTTTGTTCCCCCTTCTCTTTGTTACCATTGGTTTTAAAATGCACGGAGGATGGTTACAGTCTCTAACTTGCTGTCTTTATATGTGTGCCTTACAGCGCATGTGCAGCAAGGTGCATTTATAGTATCAGTAACTACTTTTGCAGTTTTATAGATAACAATTCTCTCAAGGAACTCTGGGGCATAAGGATTTCAGAACCATACCGTTGGCCACATTGTTTGAACATGAACATATACTTCCCTCCCCCCCACCACATACACTACTGATTTTAAAAAGAAAAGTAGGACTTTCAAGTGAATTGATTTATTGGTTGGGAGAATTGCTTGCTAAGTCCTTATTACCTCATGTTGAAGCCTCTAAAAGCCATATTAAAAGCCAGAGGGAGGGGAAAGACTAATGCACGGACAGTCCTTTCGTAAAAGTAACTCTGTTTTGAACCCTTCGTGCAAGCGAGTCTTTTGCACAGCATCTTCTGGGAAAAACATATCGGGCCTTGGGATGTGATAGCCATATAATTGGTTGGGTTGTGAGTGGCCTGGCTTAAGTGTGGGTTATAAAATTGGACCTCACATATTCCTACTAATTAACTTTATTAGGCATATGCTCACAAGCACGGTCATATCACCCGGGGAGGCAATGCCATGTGGTTCCCTGGTCTTATTTTATAGGATGTCTGACTTAATTTTCCCTTAGAATTTCTCCTTTATTTCCAATTTTACATTTACTAATACAATATAAAGTATAAGATATTAAAGTAGAAAGATACTTTGGAGAAATGAAATAGATTGCTTCCAATGAATATATGTTTCCATTAGAAATGATCTGCATTAAACTGCTGTGTATAGGAATTATTTCGAGCACTGCTCCATGCCACTTTCCTACTGCTCTGAAAGTGAAAAACTACCAGAATTCTCCAACAATTTGAAGTAATCTTGAGCTTCTCCTTGGGGAGATGTGTTACCTAATAGTTTTCCCTTGTGAATATTAATGCAACTGCTATATATCCGGAACCAAACATTTTATACTTAAATCTTGAAAACCAGGTTCTTCTTTTGATATTAGTCACGCTGATAGAGTGAAATAATGTTTAACTTTCTTAGGACAGTGACTGGCATCTGTAGTATTAGTATTCGCGTATATTTTGCTTTACAGTTTGGTTTGTGAATAGGGACGTTGGCCCCACATTTCTATTTCTCTGTAGGTGGGTTGTAGCATGATGGTAATGGGTTTTTGGTAACACTTTTCAGCATTTGGAAATGTTGCAAACATAAGCATCGGATATGTTAAGAATGTATTACTTAAATGCTCTGAAACACAACGTTTTCTTCCTGAGCCAAACAGGTGAACAAACACGTAGTTGTGTTTTACTGATAGTAAATGTTGGCTACCTGTGGTTTTATAGTAAGTGCATGTCAGAAACAGGCAAGACAAACAGTCTCTGTACTGAACGCTTGGTGAATTTGATTTGTCTTACCTTTCTGACATGGATTTGACTGTAAATTTCATTGAGCTTATTTCTTATTTATCATAGAGTGGATTACATGGTAGTGATGCACTGGTGGATAGGATTTTTAGTTATTGACTCAGAATTCATCTCATGATGAATCTTTCATGTCTTTTTATTGTGAGTGTATCTGAATTTACTGTATAAAAATGGGCTTAGAGAGAGCTTTATTTAAACATTCGGCCAAGCAAAAGAAACTTCTTTTTCACTTTTTAAGGCATAGAGTAATTTGTATGTGTGTTGGTATGTTCGTATTAATATATTATTAGGTATTATGAGTGAATGTATTTCAATATCTTTCATATTGTGTGACAAACACCAATTTGGAACAGGGGGATCAATTTAGCCCCATGAAAAACTGGTAGTCTCGAAGGTTATGCTTGCACCCATCTCTTTGATCTGTGCTTAAATTGTAATTTATAGACCAGCTAAATTCTTAACTTGGAGCTGGAATGCATTTGTCTTAACTTTGTACCATTCTCAAAATTGCTGGGGCATGGTGGATTTTAGGGCTGAATGATATAAAATGCAGAAACA
Source organism: Otolemur garnettii (assembly GCF_000181295.1). Taxonomy (NCBI): domain Eukaryota; kingdom Metazoa; phylum Chordata; class Mammalia; order Primates; family Galagidae; genus Otolemur; species Otolemur garnettii. The sequence goes on from NW_003852564.1 coordinate 904,606, forward strand.
AAGCGAACCAGTTGAGAAAGCATGCCCCTCTGCATGCTAACTGGTCCTCCTCTCTCGCAAGATTTCTTCACTCTGGCATTGTGATAATAGGATTTGGGAAAGATGATTGTGTGTACTTTATGCAAATTTAACACGATACCTTACATCAATTGATAAGCTTTAAAGAGAAAAATTACTTTTCTGCATCTACATTCCAATCATATTAGGAACACTAACATGTTTATCTGTGAACATATAAACAGGGCAAAGGGACTTTCATTTGTAGTTTGTGTTGCATTTCTTAGGGTTCCTTGGCGTGGAAGCCCGTACCAGCATGTGGTACGGGACATAAAATGGATTCTTCTACAGCTAAATGATTTCCCTCTGGGGAGTGTTCTGGTGCAGTACTCACACTGCCAGATGGTGTTTATGGGCTATTTGTGTAAGTGGTAAGATGCTATGAAATAAGTGTGCTTTCATCTGATGGGAACTCGTGATGCATGTCCTTCTGTATGGAATAAATTTTGGAGCAACGTGACGTCACCGAATTTTGCATTGCATTGGCTTTTAGTTGTATTTATGGGAGTGTAGGTGTGTATACCTGTCATGTTTCTAGTTGCCTCAAACTTTATATCTTTTTTTGTACATATTTTTACTTGAATATATTTTAAAGAACAATTTAAATAAACCTTTGATAGTTTACATAACAAATGTCATGTTTTGCTTTCCTTTTTTAGCATTGTATACTCATTTAAGTTAAAGGCCTTCATTTTAATGATAAAATTTATCGATCACTGATTCTGTGAATTTGTTAGAGCATCTCACCCAATATCAACTAAAACGCAAAAGTGGTGGCGGATTCAGTCTCCTGTAAATGCTCTTCTTCTTTGTGGTGCACGTTCACTTGGCCTCTGGCCTGGAGTGTCTACGCTCTTTTCTATTTTCACCTGTGCACCTTTTCTATTTTCACCTGAGAATCTTTCCAGAATTTCTTGCCATTAACAAGAGTCTTTTCTCCTACCTCTGTATAATGCAGCCTTCACATGTTTTCCCAGAATGTTCCTCCTGAAATGCAAATAAAGGCAACATTTCCAATGGTTTCATATTTGTTTATTTTTTATGGGTGAATGCAATCCAGACTCCTGAATGTAACATATAAGGAGTTCCATAATCTGTCACCTTTCTTTCTCCAGCTACAAGGCTTGGTTTCTCCAGCTTTCAACATTCTCTGCTACCATATTAAGAGTCTTTTCAGTAGTTCAACAACAAAAACAGATGCCATTATTTTTTCTGATACACTGTACACTCTTACAGGAATTATATTTTTCTCCTTTCTCTGTACATACAAAACGTCTACCCAACATTCAAGACTGAATTCAAAAGTCACCTCTTCCAGAAATCTTCTTCAAGTTATTTCAGGACCTGACCCTTGAAATCCTTCATTATCTGAGGCACATCTGTATTATAGAAAATTTCTTTTGTAAAACTCATTGTACAATGTTGAAATTGATTTAATGAGCTCATTTCTCTGCCTGGATTTGCAGAATTTTTGGTGACTAAAGCACAATATGTACTGAACTGGTGTTTACTAAATTTACAAATTCAATAAATGAATGCATGAATGAATAACATTATTAGGTTTCATGATAAGCTTTTTCATGATAAGCTTAGATGCAGGGTTTTTTAAAATCTCTTTTAGGCAACCCATTAGGTTCCATGGAAATACAATTTCTATAAAATCTATTACTTTCAGAAAAAAGCAAACTGACTAGGAAGTTTGTTTCTCTATCTCTCATCTCTCAACTTCCACAGGTAAGTAGGTTGTGATAAAATAAACTCTCAGTCAAATAACCTGTTATGAATTCTCCCTGTAAAAGGACAGAGTCTCACTCAGTCACCCTGGATGGAGGGCCAAGGCATCCTCATAGATTATAGCAGCCTCAAAGCCTTGGGCTCAAGCCATCCTTTTGTCTTGGCCTCCCAAGTAGGATGACAGGCACCTTCTATGAGGACCAGCTAGTTTTTTCCATTTTTAGTAGAGACAAGGTCTCATTCTTACTCAGACTGGTCTCAAACTCCTGAGCTCAAGAAATCCACCCTCCTTGGCCTCCCAGAGTGTTAAGATTATAGGCATGAACCATTGTACCTGGCCTGTAAAAGAATGTATAGGTTCCTGCTTTCTTGATATTAGGTCATTAATCTAAAATGTCTAATTTCTAATCAAAACTTTAATTTATTATGTCTCAAACAAGAAGCAGTTTAAATCACTGTATGCACATAAACTAACAACACAGTTGTGCCATCCTTATGGTTGCTCATGTATACCAGCAGCAAAGAAGCCTGAAGAGTTAGTGGCAATGATATTGCAAAAGGTGTTTTCCAGAGCTTGTTGAGAACTGGGTATTTTTTCTTGCAAGAAGTGGACCAAAGCCTGGAAAAAGCAGTAATTGGTTGGTGCAAAGTCTGGTGACAGTGGATGATAGTTTCAAAGTTTGGCTTCTGTAGTTTGAGTAGCATTGTTTGCATAACAGTGTTGTCTTACAAGAAGATTGGCCTGTCTCTGTTGACCAATCTTGGCTGTTTATCCTCATCATTTCATTCTACCGGTTGTAGTACATGTCTTCTATAATCAATCAACCAGGTTTCATGCAACTATAGTGGATAATACCAGCACTGGACCACTGAACAGACAGCATTAGCTTTTTTTGATGAATGTTGGGTTTGGGACTGTGTTTGGCAGTTCATCATTATCCAACCATTGTGCTGAATGCCCATGATCATCAAAAAAATCTATTTTTCATCACACATAACAATCCAGGGTAGTAGTAGTTCATCTTATGTTGTGACAGCGAACAAGGCAAGCTTTGAGATGATTTTTCTTCTGATGTTCATTTAATTCATGTATAACCCATCTCTCCAGTTCTTTTTTCTTGCCAATTTGTTTCAAGTGGTCCAATATTGCTGGAACAGGAAGGTCAAAACTTGCTGCTAATTCACATATAGTTTGGGATGGATTTGCTTTCACTACAGTTTTTAGCTCATCCTTATCCACCTTAGTTTCAGGTCACCCACATGGCTCATTTTCAAGATTAAAATCACCAGAACAGAACTTCTCAAACTGTCTATGTACTGAGCATTCATTAGCCACATCCTTGCCAACACTTCATTGACATTTTGAACTGTCTGCACGGCATTGGTTCCACAATGGAACTCATATTTTAAAAATAACACAAGATTTTGACTTATGCAGGATTTCACAAAAATTGCTTTAAAAAAAAACCCTGAAAGATAATCACAAGCCAAAATGTGCATTTTAAAACATGAGAATGTACATTTACAATAAAAATAAATTAATAAACAAGAAGTGTAAAAGTGAAATGTCAGAGATATCAATTGTCAAACTTAGTACTTAGGAAAATTGGACATTTCATAATTAATAACTATCTTTTCATTAGATCTTGAAAAGGAATAGTGATCTGAAATTTTTGATTACCAAATTTTGATTTGAAATGGACATGAAAGTTAAGTAGCACTGTTCCTGGTAAACCGTTTTCAGAGAACAATAAAAAAAAAACCTAATAACTTGTTAAATTTGTATTACTTTGACAGACGTCTGGAGAACACTTAGAGAACTAAAAATAGACCTGCCATTCTATCCTACAATTCCACTGTTAGGTATATACCCAGAAGATAAAAAATCACATTACAATAAAGATGTTTGTATCAGAATGTTTATTGCAGCCCAATTCATAATTGCCAGGTCATGGAAGAAGCCCAAGTGCCCATCAATCCACGAATGGATCAATAAACTGTGGTGTATGTGTACCATGGAATACTATGCAGCCTTAAAGAAAAATGAAGACTTTACTTCCTTCATGTTTACATGGATGGAACTGGAAAATGTTCTTCTTAGCAAAGTATCAGAGGAATGGAAGAAAAAGTATCCAATGTACACAGCCCTTTTATGAAACTAATTTATAGCTCTCAAATGAAAGATACAACTTAATTCTAGCCCAAGAATATGGGGAGGGGGAGGGGAAGAGGAGAGGAGAAGGGCAGCTGGGTGGTGGGAGGGTGACCAGAAAGATCACCTATATATCTGTCTAACAAGGGTACAAGTGAACTTTTCTAGAACTAGAATATAAATGTTTTGACACAATGACTATGCAAATGACATGAAATTTATGTGAACCAGCTTGATGAAAGTATTTCAAAATGTATGTGAAAACACTACACTGTACCCCATGTTTGCATTAATGTATACAGCTATCATTTAATAAAAAAAAGAAATACAAACCATGTGATGTCTGGTATATTATTTTAAAATTAATGAATATGACAGAGTACATGATTAATGAAAATATAATGTCTAGTAATTGGGTTTTGTACCATCATTCAGCTTTTAAACATCCTGGTTCAGGTTCACAAAGACTTTTCAACTAGAATATATCTAAACATTTTTTACTAAAAATTTCAGGCTATGTCTAATTTATAAATATTTGAGATGATTATGTATGCTTGGTTGAGGTAGACAGGCCTTAGGTGGATAAGTGAACTATTGATTTTGTCTCCACAAGTACTAAAAATTGTATTTGGACACTCCCTCGAGAACTGACTTTGAGAGCCAGGACTCATAGCTCTTTGTTTTTATGGTCTTAAGCTTAAGAATACCCGGTCACTAGTAGGAAATGGCCAAAACAATGACCTAAAAACATGCCTGATGTTTGAAAAAATTCCAAAATGATAATATTATTAAGATTCAAGTCTCTGAAAATTTTAGCTTCTATGATTTATTAACCTCTGAAAGGCATTAAATAGGATTCCAGAGGTATTACTACAGGCTAAACATTACAAAAATCAAAATACCTTCAAGCTACAGTAACTTAACCCTAAGCAATATGTGCAAAGCCAGTGATTTTCCTCTCATTTTGATTTTTATTAAAAATAAGAGAAACTAATTTTATTTTTGTCATAATAATTAACATTATAATTATATAACCTGTCATTATTTTTATGCATACATTTCCTAAAATCTAAAGGCATCCTCTAATTTTCTTCCATGTTTTGAATTTTGCCTTAAACTTACTGATGTTTACTTTTTATTCTGGCATTGCTATGTTCCTTTCATAATTCATTACTCAGTGACCTAAAGATAAAGTTTAGTTATTCATTGCAGCAAAAACTCACTAGTCCTCTCCTTATGCCAAACCATACTGTGGGTGCTAGAGATGCAATACTTAACAGTTTAGATATTACCCTTGCCTTATGATTTTAACTTTTAGTTGGGAAGAGAGATAATTTTCTTTTTCTTTCTTTTTACTTTTTTTTCTTCTTTTTTCAAATTTCAGAACATTATAGGAGTACTCATGTTTTGAATATATAGATTGTTTTTGTGCAGTTTAAGTCAAAGTTATAAAAGTGCCCATTGCCAAGAGAGCTTGCATTGCACCCATTAGGTGTGAATCTACCTATCTCCTCCTTTCCCGCCCACTTGCTTGCTTTCTGTTGAATTTCACTACCAAATGTGCACATGGATTTTCTTGGATTAATTCAAATTTAATACTGAGTATATGTGGTGTTTGTTTTTACATTCTTGTGATACTTGGCTTAGAAGGATGGTCTCCAGTTCCATTCAGGTTGTTACAAAAGATACTAGTTCACTATTTTTTATGGCTGAGTAGTACTCCATGGTATGCATCTGCCACATTTTATTAATCCGTACATGTACTGATGGGCACTTGGGGTGATTCCACATCTTTGTGATTGTGAATTTGTGCTGCAATAAAAATTTGAGTGCATGTGTCCTTTTGATAAAAGGACTTTTTTTCCTTTGGGTAAATACCCGATAGTGGGATTATTGGATCAAATGATAAATCTACTTTTAGTTCTTTGAGGTGTCTCTATACCATTTTCTACAGAACTTGTACTAGTTTGCAGTCCCCCCAACAATGTTTAAGAGCTCCCTTCTCTCCTCATTCATGCCAGAATATGTTGTTTTGGGACTTTTTGACAGCCACTCTCACTAGAATTAGAAGATATCTCATGGTGGTTTTTATTTGCATTTCCCTGATGATTAGAGAGAGACATTAAGCATTTTTCATATGGTTATTGGTCATTAAACTATCTTCTTTTGAAAAATGTCTGTTCATTATTTTTGCCCACTTTTTATGATTTTATATTAATTTTTTTCTTGCTGATTTGTTTGAATTCTTTATAGATTCTGGTTATTAGCCCTTTATCAGATATATAGTGTGTAAATATTTTCTCCCACTCTATAGATAGTCTATTTACACTATTGATTTTTGTCTTTGGCTGTACGGATGTTTTTCAATTTAATCAGGTCCCATTTGTTAAATTTTTTTTTTTCTGTGATTGCCTTTGGGGTCCTCTTCATAAATTTTTTGCCAGGCTAATAATCTATAAGTGTTTTTCTTACCTTTCTTCTAGAATTTTTGTTGTTTCATGTCTTAGGTTTAAGTCTGTTATCTATTATGAATTAATCTTTGTGAATGGCAAGAGGTGTGGATCCTGTTTCATTCTTCTACAGGTGACTATCCAATTTTCTTAGCTTCTTTTTTTTTTTTTTTTTGAGACAGGATCATGTTCTGATACCCTGGGTAGACTGCAGTCATGTCATTACAGTTCACAGCAACCTCAAACTCCTGGGATCAAGTGATCCTCCTGCCTCAGCTTCTCAAGTAGCTGAGACTATAAGTGGGCATCACCATGCCTAGTTAATATTTTTTCTTCCTCCTCCCCATCCTCCTCCTCTTCTTCTTCTTCATCATAGAGATGAGGTCTCACTCTTGCTCAGCATAGTCTTGATCTACTGGCTTTAAGCAATTCCTCCAGCCTGCCAGAGTGTTAGAATTATAGGCAAGCACCACCATGCCCAGCTGCAATGAGTTTTCATCATCATTGAAAAGCATGGTTACAAATCAGTATAAGTCTCATGTGATATAAGACAGTATGACCAGGCAGATAAGATCTAGCCTGGGAGGTTGGGGAAGGCTTTCATAAGAAAGTAGCATGAGTTGTTATTAAAGGATAAGGGCATATTATCAGGCAAGAAGGGAGAAGGTGAGGATAGTTAAAAGCTCAGTAAACTATAAGACAAAGGCCCTAAGCCAGAAAAAGCAGAAGGCTTGTTTAAAGAAATAAAATGAAAGATCAGTGCAAGTGGTGCACTGGGCAAAGTACAGAATACACTCCAGAAAGGAACAGTTGTAGAGGGCTTATTCGGTAACATCTAGATCTTGGACTTTATCCAGGATGACGGACATAGCATAGACAAATGAAATTCACACATAATATAAACACTGAGCTATATCAATACTTAAAATCTTTCCCTCTTTTAACACCTCCAAATAGAATTCTTTTTAATAGCATAAACAAAACTTGACTATTACTTTCTTTGTATTATTCTTCTATTTCACCTAATTAGTTCACACTACCAAAAGTGTTTGTAAACTGAAATAGGTGTAAGATACATATTTTGAAAGAGAAAATAATTGGAGAAATTATATAGTCAACAATATGGGAAATCTTCTAGCAATTATCCTGTCTCTCCTTAGTGCTATTGTCCTATCATCTCTCCGTGTTTCTCAACTCTTCCATGTTAGATTATGTATCTAAATATGCTATTCAGCACTAACTATCACCACTAAGATAAACTGTGATTTTTTTTTTTAGAGCAATATCTTTCTGAGCTAGACAGGAGGTGTTTAATTGTAGTGCTACTTGGGAGTCTAAGGTAAGATGATCGTTTGAACTTGAGAGTTTAATGAAGCTGCAGTGAGCTATGATCACACTACTGCACTACAGCCTGAGCAATACAGCAATAGATCCTGTCCGTTTATGAATGAAAAAAGGAAGGAACGAAGGAAGGAAGGAAGGGAGGAAGGAAAGGATTCTTCTGTTGCTTTACTCCATTCATCCCTTCTAAAATTTTTTAACTCACATTTAAATACCAAACAAAACCTACCTCACACAACATGTTATTAATCATGCTATCTTACAAGTAGTATCATTTATTTGACTGCATTGGTTGATTATGAGAGTCTTCAATGCAATAAAATTATTTAAAGATTTTCTGGATATTTTAAAAATACAGAGTATGAAGTTTTGTTTTTTCCACTTTTCTTAAGTTACAATATAAGAAAACTTGAATTTTTGCTTAAGGAATTACAAATAAAAAGAGAAAACTTTATTTCAAATTATTAAGGAAACTTTCCATGGAAAACAGAAAGTTTTCTGATATGTTTTTATACTCAAATTTCCCTTACCTAAAATCCTGTTGCCAGATGTTTTTCTATGCATTTTTAGTAATATATTGATTTCCTTTAAGAAATCATTTCATATCCTCCAGGTGTGCTTACTGACTAAAAAAAAGAAGTTAACGCAGAAAGTCTATAATTATTAGTAAAACCCTTTCTCAAATTAAAGCTCTCACATTTCAGTGAAAGAATATTGAATCAAAGAACTGAAAGGGCAGAAGAAATTGAACAATGGTTCAATTTTGTGATAGATGTTATTTATCATTTTTATTAAACTTTGTATTAGCCGTATAGTTTGCATTGACTAGGATACTCCTTGCCACTCTTATGAATAAGATAAATGACAAGCCTTACTTACACTTTTTGGATTAAGAAAATGAGTCTAAACAGTCTCTTTTTCATATACAGAGAAAATCACAGAGGTCAGAGTAGAAATTCTGATGATTCAATCACTTTTAAATTTCACTATTGAATCAAATTGGCTCTTCACCAAAGACAATGACTTTACTTTAGGTATAAAGCAATCAATAATTAAATATTCATTTTTTTCTACTAAGTGATTAACAATAACTTTTTTTTTTTTTTTTTTTTTTTTAGCAACTGATTTTT
>NW_003852564.1:913515-927375 GCF_000181295.1 Otolemur garnettii
TCACAGCTCACAGCAACCTCTAGCTCCTGGGCTTAGGCAATTCTCTTGCCTCAGCCCCCCAAGTAGCTGGGACTACACGTGCCTGCCAGAATGCCTGGCTATTTGTTGTTGTTGTTGTTGCAGTTTGTCCAGGACCAAGTTCGAACCCACCACCCTTGGTATATGGGGCAGGCACCCTACTCACTGAGCCATAGGCACCACCCAGATTAACAGTAAATTTTATGATATAGGAAATACACCATGATTCTTCAGGCCAAGGAACTCACAGTAATTCAACCCAGATAAGAAAGAATCTATAATAAACCACAGGAAAATACAGTTTAATATAATGTGAAATTGTGTGTTACAACTGTAAAGTATTTAAAGGTTAAGAGATGTGGGACTTTGTAGTAGTCCTTAAATGTTTGGAGGTGACAAACAGAGTAGAGGTTGATCTTGAATGATTTTGTGTATGTGGTTTACAATCAGAGTAAAGACATTTGGTAAAAACATACCATACTTTTGGCTTATAAAAGAGTAAAGTCTGAGTAGAACACAGAAGCACAGTATGAAGAGGTTGGTTGTATCATGTCCACTTATGGCAGAGCCTCTCCATCAGGAAAAAGAATTTAATCTGAAGATGGAATCCACTGAGGGCATTTCTGGAGGGAATAATGTGGTCAATGTGACAAGTGCGCAAGGAAATGTCAGCTTTGCTAGAGTGTTAATAAGGAATAAGGCTGGGCTCGGCAATATCTAGCTGATGAGCTTTTGCAAGAAGCAAGTGCAAAGAAGTCTAGATTAGAACTAGAGATAAAAGGGCAGATAGGTGAAGAATTCTATAGAAAAAAAAATGGACTCTGTGCCTAATTTACCAAGGCAAGATGGAAGAAGGACGGGTCATTGGTGACTTTGAGGTTTCAGGCCTGAATGAGTTGATGAATAAGGAAGGATTTGACTGAAACAGGCATACTTGGTGATACACCTCTAATACCCTTTAATGCAGTGATTGAAGATTGGCATGCATTCTTATTTGTGAAGTGCTGAGTTTGGGTAGTGAAAATTCTAACCATATATATTCAGGATTGTTAGATTGTAGAGCAAAAGCCCAAGTGGGAAGAGGACAGGGATTCCAGATGTACTTTGTCAATATGCTTGAGGAAGTTTACAAGTGTAAATAACACTAGAACTGTATATCAATTAAGACATACTGAGGTCTGACAATTAAGTTCTTGAACTTATCTTAGAAAAAGTGCTACATACCTTGTTGCTGAATATTACCTTTGAAGTACTCCCCTTGGGAAGCAATTCACTGATGCTAGCACATAGTCCACTTTGCAGTTTTAGAACTCTTTCTCTGGAATGTCCATTAGAACTCTCATTGTATTATCCTTGATGTCCTGAATGTCATCAGACTGTCTTCTATTCAATATTCCTTTTATCTTCAGGAAAAGAAAAAAGTCACTAGGAGCCAGATTAGGAGTGTAGGGAGGGTGTTCCAATACAGTTATTTGTTTACTGACTAAGAACTCCCTCATAGACAGTGCTGTGTGAGCCAGTACACTATCATGCTACAAGAGCCATGAGTTGGTAAAAAGTTCAGGGCTTTATTATCTAACTTTTTCACACAGCCTTTTAAGTACTTCCAAATGGTAAAACTGGTTAACCATTTCTCCAGTTTGTTTGAATTTATAATAAGTAATCTTTCTGATATTAAAAAATGTTAGCAACATTGCTTTGACTCTTGATTTGTACTATTTTGTTTGTGGAGACTGGCTGACTTCCACTGTGCACTTTGACACTTTGTTTCAGGGTCATATTGGTGCACCTATGTTCTATCACCAGTGATAACATGGCCATACATATCGTCTTACCTCTCCAAAGGGTCTTGGCAAACTTTGACTCTCCTTTTTTCATCAGGGAGCTCTTTTACAACCATTTTTGCATACTTCTTTCTCATGCCAAGATTTTCAATCAACATTTTAAAAAAATTTCTAAATTGATGTTCACTTGGTCTGCTATGCTTCTCACTGTTGTGATGTTTTTCTCAGTTCTGCTCATTACTGGCCATCCCAACATCTTTTCACCAGTGACACATTCTGTCCCTTCAGAAAAATGTTTAATCCATCTGTACACTGTGATTTTCTTCATGGCATTATCTTCATAAAATTGGATAACATGGCCCTGATTTCACTTCCACTCTTTCCAAGTTTAATAAGAAATTTAATGTTTGTTCATTGCTCTTATTCAAGCTCTCACATTCTTGCAGTGACACACAACAACATAATAATGAGTGCCACTCAGCAAGACAACACCATACATCATCATGAACACAGCTGTGAGACACTGCCAAGGTCATCAAACCTTACTGAGCTGTTTGTACAGAGCTGCCAACATAAGTGTATGGTGAAAAGTTAGCAAACTTAATTCTTAGGCCTCATAAGTCAAAGTTGTAAGGCAAAAAGAAGAGCAAAATATCATTTCTATGCTGATACAGCAAACATAGAAAAAATATGACTCGTAGGTATAGGTAAGTGGACTTCCTAATATGGAACTCCAGGTTTAGAAAGATTTATGTATTTCATCTCAAGAAGCCTTGTACCATGTAAGCTCCTTCTCGTGGATTTCTAATCCTGTAAAACTTACAGCATAGAGTAGTGCAGCATAATTAATGCCCTCTGTGGTCAGGATAGTTCCCAAGAAGGAAACACATATAACCAGCTTTTTTCTTTTTTTAATTCCCAAACTCACCAATAAGATGAAGACACTACTATTCTCAAAAGATGCCCAGAGTATTCCTCTAACATGGCTCCCTCTCTCCTTTTCCCCAACCTCATGACACTTAGAAGTACTCTGCAGAGAAATGACACCTGGGTTTGGAAATCATTTCTTTTGTACTTTGTATCCACAACCTAAGTCAAGGATGGTGCTTGGAAGATATTAATCTAAGCATATACGTTTTGATTAAGTGAGTAAATATAATTGTCTGTTGAAGATGATGTGAATTGATGCCTTTCCACTGGAGAGAGTGTGGAAAGAGAAGAGCACAGCCCCGTGGTGGAAGCCTGCATGAGCTGGATTGGGAATGGAACAAGGTAGGATAACGAAAAGGAAAAGAGCAGTGGGCATCTACTAAGGCTCTCTGGATTCAAGATCAATGCCTATTTTAGATGATGAAACAATGTATTGTAGTCTCAGAATACTTGCATTGATGTTATCCTCTATTTTGCCTATTTGTTCAAGTTTGATGGATGGCAGACATCCTGGACTTTGTGGCTCAGGTACATGGTAAGTGAAAGAATGTCAAAATATGCTTACTGTATTATTTTCTAATCCCAGACTCATTTGAAAGATACAATTTTCAGCCTTAACAGGCTTATCATGATGTATTATATTGTATTGTTTAGGGCTCTTTTAGATGCAAATAACAGTAACCAATTCTAGTATTTAAAGCAAAAAGAGGGGTGTGAACAGGGTAGAGTAATATCTCAAAAAACTCTTTGTCAGGAATGCAGAATGGCCTCATAAAAGGCCTAAAATTTGGAAATGGAAAGTTAAAAGAAAGCAGGTAGCAGTCTCCATTTTTTATCTCTAAGTCTCTGTATGATTGTATAACTCCGTCCTTTCATGTACTGGCTTTCTCTACACAATGCCTGAGGTTATACATCTCTCTCAATCAAGAGAACAACTCAATACTGAAATGTTTTACTCACAATAACAGGGACTAAGTTCTACCCCCAAATAGAGTCCAACAATGGCTGTACAGTCAGGTCCCTGTACAAGTAAATGGGTGAATGATTTTGAAGAGGTAGAATTCCCAGAAAATGTAATATTTATAAAAGCTTTCCTCTACATACCCCCCCACATTATACATACCCATAAAGCATGAAGAAATTGGAAAAAATATGAAGTATGAAATGCAGCCAGTGATCAGATATAAATAGCTACTATGTATCAAATATATGTTATATGACTTTAGCAACATTGAAGCACTAACTTCATGATAACTCACTCACTCCTTATGCCAACTTTATCAGGTGTATTATGAAGAGGTGTATTATGTGTATTATGAAGAAGCTGAGGCAAGTTGGAGTTAGTTTGTCCAAAATCATACAGTAAATGTCTTAAATATTAAAATTAGTCCTCCTTTCTGACTACCAAATGTTTTATTTTTAGTTTATTCATAAACATTGAATTTTTTTTCTTATTTGTAAGAGCAAAAGACATTTCCATCAATGGGAGGATTGATGATGAATGTTACCTGGTTCTTTAGGCTGTCCATTGATCATACGGTATACCAGTGTTTAGCTGGACAATGCCTCCCCTAGCTGTAGGGGGATGTTAAAAATGGAATTATAATTTAGTGGATTTTCTTACCAGTAGACAATCCAGAAAATAAGTCAAATTATAGACCTCATTTCTATAAACCATAGTTAGTAAAAAATAGTTTTACTTCTAATTAAAAAATTCCATTTCCCCCTTGGTTTCCTGGTCGCAGACATTTCTGTTTTGTTAGAAGTGGGGTAGGCCTGAGCAGTAGGTAGAACAACAGGGATATTTGGATGAGTTACCAATTTTAGTTGAAAATGTTAACAGGTCCTCTGAAATTGTTTAGATCAAGCTGACAAAACCTGAAGATATAAAATGTGTTTTTTATATATATATATATATATACTTGTAAAATTAAGCTGACTGATATACAATGTATATGCTTAGCATATAATACAAAAAATATTTCTTGCATACTCATGGACCATTCACAAACCTTGAGTTTCTATTGGGACTCAGTGGAAACAAACCAAATTCCAAGGATTTAACATCATGGAGACTATGGCAACAATATAGCAAACTTAGAAACCAGTAGCAAAAGGATGGCTTAAAATCTTATCTATCTGCAATCCTAAAAAAAAAAAAAAATCGTTAAAAAATTAATTTAAAAAAGTACAAAATATTCAGAAGTAGATGATAATGAATAAAGCAGCAAGCCAGTATCTTTAATTTATAGGGAAAAGGGGATAAAGAAAATGCGGCTTAGAGGGTGGAAATAATAACAGCAACAACACAGTAGCAACAAAACCAAGAGAGATGTGGGCGCCGTGGATCACACCTATGATCCTAGTACCTTGTGAGGCCATGATGGAAGAATCCCTTGAGCTCAAGAGTTCAAGGCAAGCCTGAGCCAGAGTGAGACAATCCCTTCCCCATCCACTAAAAATAGACAAATCAGCCAGGCGTGGTGGCAGGTGCTTATAGTCCCAGCTACTTAGGAGGCTGAGGCAGAGGGTCACTTGAAGCCAGGAGTTTGACCTTGCTGTAAGCTAGGCTGATACCATGACACTCTAGCCTTAGTAACAGAAGGAGACTCTGTCTCAAAAAAACAAAAACAAAATAAAACAAACAAAAAAAAAAATGAGAGAAGGGCTTGTACAGGCTGATCAAGATGAAGAATCATGAACAGAGGAACTGCTTAATAATATTTTTAAAAGAAAATAGTTTTGAATGAAAAAAGTGTGGTCATAATGTACATCATTCAAATCAGTTTTTAGAAAAGAAGATGAGTTATTTAATAGCAAATTAGAATCATACTGAGGAACAGTGATAGAAATGCACATACCGTTGGAAAAAATTATCAATGAATGCTGTAAAAACCCACCAATTTTTATGTTAATTATGCATCTGAGGTTCAAAAAAGGAGAAGAGAAAAAATAAATAAAAAAGAAGAAGGATGGCTAAATTGCCCACCAAAGACGTCCACACCCATGGTTTATAACATGCCTGAAAATTTCTTTCACTGGTGATGTATGTTTCTATCATAGTTTCTCAATATTAAATAATTCCCTTCACTTTTCTAGAACCTGATATTTTCACAGACACATAATATTACAGAGTTTAATTCAATAATTCACTCATCCAATAAGCAAGAAGAATAAGCAAATACTATGTCCCAAATTGTGTTGTGCATTCTAGCACAAACCACAGTTTTTTTGGTGTGTGTGCAAATTAGCAGTCAGCAGAGTCTTCTTGCTGCTTTAGGGGGGAATCTGTTTCTTTGCTACTTTCCTGCGCTGGGTCATGGCCTTCACCTTGCATCACTGTAGCTTCTGTTTCCGTTGTCATATCTCCTTCTCCAATGGTGACACTCTGCCTTCCTTTTAGAGTCCCTTGTGATTGCACTGGGTTTGTCTCTCCCAGAAAACGCAGGACTGTCTCCTTACCTTCAGTTTAATAACATCAGCAAAGTCCATTTTGCCATTTAATGAAACATATTCAAAGGTTTGAGGGATTAAGATGTGGACGTCTTTGGTGGGCCATTGTAGCGTCTTCCACAGGGAGTAAGTTGAGAAAATATGTGAGCTGATGTATTAATTTATGAAGATGATGTGGGATGAGTAAGAAAGTAAAAAACTCCCAGGCACTTAATTTATTTATTAATAATGTTAAGAATCGAAGTGTTAGCCACTGAAATGAAGTATACTGGGAAGAAAATTTGGGGAGGAGACATGTAGTAGAGGTTGAGGGGCCTCCCCTCAACAGGAACCATGGTTCCCCAACAGGAACCATGTAGCAGGTGTGTTATGACCGGAACCTAAGCCACATCAGGGTTGGGTGGGAGGTGTAAATTGGGATGTTCTCAGCCATTAGGGGGCAGAGTTGAAGCCACGTTGGATGACAACACAGGAAAGCTCCAGAGTGAGGAGACCAATAGGAAGCTAGCATTTTAAACGTGTCTGGCAGATGAAAAGCCCTAAGCATTGACACAGGACTTGTCAGAAATGGAAACTGGGAGAGCAGAGTGTCCTGAGAACCAGGAGAGCAGGGCGCTGGTTTTAACATTGTGCTCCCCAAATTCCCACCAGAGGTTCCCACATTTTGTATCAGAATAGAGGAATGCATAGATGTGACCTCACACTTTTTACCAAAATTGGAGTAAACATGCATTCATTTGAGTTATTTTACATTGTGGCCATAGGATTTTATTTGAATAAGGTTTCTTGGTGATAAAATTGTATTTAAATTTTGAAAACCTTTTGAGTAGAAAATTTGATGGAGAGTAAATGATAAATGACCCCTGGTCACGTGGCTAGAGCATAGTGTGAATGTGGCTGAAAGGATACAGCTACTGAGTCCGGTCACCAATTCACATAATTAATAAGTGTTGTTGTTTCCAATGTTTCCAGAGCATTGATAATATATCGCTCTAGGGTGGCACTATTCACACTCTATATTCATTTGTGTTTCAACTTTCCTGTATTGCCCTCCTGACTATGAGTGCACTAAAAAATCTCTTTAATGCCTCTCATTTTCGTGCTGCAAGTGTTAAAAAAAAATGACTAAAATTGTATTCACTACACCTTAACTTAAAGAGAAAACTGCCTGTCTTCAGGGAAGAGAGAGACAAATCTCAAAAGCGTGTTCAAACAAAATAAGATGCTTACTGAATTACAAAGTAGGAGAAAAAGAGATAAACTGTTTTGCTCCTGAGGATTAAAGAGAAGGTAAGAAGAATGATCAAAACATAAAGAGGTAAAAAAAGGGTAGCCAAAGAGAAGGCAGATCTTATGCTGTGAGTCTGCGACCTACAAATCCTCAATAATGTTTCTACATGAACAATCTTTTTCTTTAAATTAATAGCTAATAAAGTTTCAGAATTTTTGTTTGAGTTGATACAAAGCAAAACAGAGACAGTGTGTATAGAGTGGATATTTGAAGAAAGTCTCATCAAAATGTAATATCTGGGAATTTAAAGAGATCAGGGAGAGGCTTTGAACTTTCATAGGCCAATGGTGTCTGAAATAGGATTTTTTGAAACCAGTACTGCCCAGTAGAAATTAAATGTGAGCCACAAAACACAAGCCACATATGTAATTTTAAATGTTATAGTAGTCATATTAAAGAAGTTAAAATAAAAAATAAAGTTAATTTTATTATTTATTTAATACAATATATCCAAGATATTATCATCTTAGTATGTAAGCAAGATAGAAATTATTTAAAAAAATCTTTTATATTTCTTTTGTTGTACCAAGTTTATAGAATCTAGCGAGCATTCTACATTTATAGCACATCTCAGTTTTGGACTTGCCACAATTCATATGTTTATAACACTAGCATACCAATGGGGAGGGTGTCAGAGACTGTTTATTTTCACATGTCCCTGACCCCTCCCCTATTGGTATGCAACTGTTTTTAATAGCCACATGTGGCTAGTTGCTACCATATTGGACATCGGTGAAGTGGGATCTCTGTGCATTGGTTTAAATCCTGGGAGGACTCCGAATATCTTACCAACACTATACTCTGGCATCAGTCCATCAGACAGAATACTCACAAGTTTAGGGAAGCAATTTTATTGTTCACGGATAGGCAGCAAGGGAAAACAGATACCTAGGATTCATGGTGAACCAGTGTCTCAAGGCTGAGGAAGCATGCCCAGGACAGGTGGAGTCTCATCCGCTGTGACAGCACAGCTGAGGGACTCTGAAAGGCTCTTCTCCCTGGGTTTTATACCCAGGAGTAACTTGCCTGGCTGAGCCAAAGCACTGAAGGCATTCTGTTCTAGAAGGATGAGAACAGAGTCCAACCTATCCCAGTCAGTTTCTCCTAATATGGGGGGCGGGGTGTGTGTGTGTGTTGCATTCCCAGCACAATCTATAGTTATTCTATGAACTACAAATGAGAAAGGAAGGAAGATCTGGGTTGCCAAGGCCCCTGGGGACTTGTCCTGTGACATTAAGTCTCAGTCTCTATAGTGCAGATAATCTGCATTCAATTTTAAAATCTCATTTGTGTGCTCTGCTGAACTGTTGGATGTATCAACTTAACATAGATGAACACGCCATTTCTTGAGTAGGCAGAACATGGTTAAGCATCAGGTTTTCCATGTATTTTCTCTCTTTACTTGGAAAATGATCCCAAGAGGAAATAAAGGCAACCCAGTCAAGTCTTTTTATATACAGTCAAATCAGAAACCTATTTGGTGACACACTAATGACATTTGCTAGTGGAAGAGGCTTCATCTGTGGAAGGCTTTGAGCAGATGAGCCTGGGCTATCACTGACTGGAGATGGCAAACTGGAATGGTGGGAATGAAATCTCTTGATGTATGGGTCTACATGTATGGGTCTCCTATAGCTGTATAGGAGATCTCACAAAAAATACTTTAGTAAAAAATGGAGATATTTTATAATTACAAGGAACCTCCTTCTGTGTAAGGAGTGTTGTTGGGCTAGAAAGTATTCTGATATCCTAAGGGGACACCAGAAGACGTCCTGGACTTCCTGACTTTGCCTATACCATGAATTACATTTAAGCCCCAAATTATTAGGAAATCTTCATACGAGGTAAAATCCCTGATTCCCCTGATTAATGGGAGTCTGATTTGATAATTCAGGTTTTTTTGAGGTTTTTTGTTAAGAGATTAAGATATTTAATATGAGGAAAATGAGGCCTATGAAAATACACCTGGTGACTTGGTTGCAAATGAGCTCGGATTATGAAGCAAGTACTTGAATCCTTAGCAGAAATTACTTTATCTAGAGCAGTGCTATCCTAGACACATAGGATTATTTAAATTTAAATTAATTAAAAATTTTAAAAAGTTAACAATTGCGCTAGCCACATTTCACATATGGTCAGCAGCTAGTCTATAGAGAAGATAAATATAGACCATTTCTATCATTACAGAAAGTCCTAGTAAACAACTCTGTTTTAGAGATTAGAGATGTTATTAGGTACTGCAAAGTGGAAAGAGAAAAAAAATTTTTTATTAGAACATTCCAAAGAAATATTTCAGGGATGTCAGGTTGAGAAACAATTTATTTTGATCTTAAGATATGAGAGAGAGTGGAGAAAAAGACAGAGGTATATGCAGGGACGTGAGAAATGGGAGAAGGCATCCCATTATAGTGCATCCTGCCATATAATTCTGTACTTCTGAGTACTAATTTTTTTAAAGCATTACTGAACTCTAGGTACGTGTGTGTGTGTTTACTATTGAAATAACTAATTTTTTGTTATGAGTAGATTAAGGAAGTAAATGGCACCAAGATAAAGTAAGTTGCTGTAATTACAGAAATTATGGGAAACACTATATATATAGATTTTCAACCCTTTTAGAATTTGTAGTTCAACCCATTACATAGCTAAGTTCCTAAGAGAGACAGGAAAGACACACTCAATATTAATATTTGGATTATATTAATACATACGTAGAGTTTGACATAAAATAGATCTTCAATAAGATGGCCAAATGAATGGCTTAATTCAATACCAATTGACTTTTTTGAAGCAACTTTTCTTCACAACTATTTGTGTGTGGAAGGTTAACACAGCACAACCTTTGACTTGTTTGATTTTGCAATGACAACGTAAATTTAGATCAATTGCAGTTCAGATATAAGATTTCCTTAAAAGCTGAAATATAGACTTGCTAGTACTGGAGGCCTCTTCACCTTTGGAAGTTCATAGTGATTATTTTTGATTTATTGCTACACTCCAAATTCTGAAGTGACTAAGTAGGCACTAGTCTGCAGCACAGCTTTTTATACTGCTGAATGAACCTGATAATTCTGAAAGGATTTTGCAGACACTATCATGTTGAAAGGAAAACACAAAAAATAGATGACATGAAGATATTGACACTTTTAACTCACTCTAACAAAGATGATTCTAGAAATGCATCTTAGTTTTCATCCCAGCAAACCAGGCCTGAGGTCTGACTTAAGTGCTGAAATTGCCTTGTCTGGTTTACATTCAGTGTTGCTGAACTGTATAAAAAAGACTTCATTAAGTTGGCTTTTATTCTATTTATGCCTTTGTCATTTCCTTCAGTGTTTAAGTGAAAATAACACGTAAGAAATGATTGCTGACAGGCCTAGTATTTGTCTTCTATTATTTACTGTGATACTCCTCTCTCCACCCACCATTACACTCTAACCAGTCAAATATCAGTTAAAGGGTTGTTTAAGACCCTGTAATTCACAGCATGGTATCTGCTTTGACTGTATTTAATAGCCAGCACTTACTCTAAATGAGTTAAAGCATATTATTGTGTAAGCATTTATTTTCACTACTTTACTGTCTTGGTAAAACATTTTTTTATGTCTCCACTGCTTTTTGGTTCTTTTGTAAGTTTAAATCACAGGATGTAACCAGCTAATAAATAGCATTTGATACTGCTCCAACTAGGTGGATAAGTGTAGAAATTGCCACCACACTGACAAATGGATAAACACATCAAACACTCTGGCCTCACGTATTTTCTCACATCCCTGTTACATAAGACTTTTCCCTGACTCAGCCCCTGATGTGGGTTTCTCTGCCTTTGAAATTGATATTACAATTTATCTTGTTGCTTAAGTGTGAGATTTGGCTGTCATTCTTAACCACACCCCCATTCTGTCTTGTACGTACATTCAATTTTGTAAATTTAGAATCTAATTGTATGGCATACAAGATAACTTGAGTGAAGCTGATTTCTATCACGTCGCCTCCTTTCAGAATCATCCAGATTGTCTCATGAAAGTGTGTATCATCTGTAGATGATTAATTGCATAGATTTAAGTTTTCCCTTCATTCTCAGAGATATTTTGGTTTCATAACTGAATCAGACATAATCTTTTTTTTAATTGTTAGCATTTTTTTTTTTTTACAGTTTTTGGTCAGGGCCAGGTTTGAACCCACCACTTCTGGTATATGGGGCCAGTGCCCTACTTTTTTAAGCCACAGGTGCTGCCCAATTGTTAGCATTTTTTTTTTTTTTTGCCAATAAAGTACTTTGGAATTCAGTTATGCCTGATGTGCTTTTTAGACATAACACTCTTGCACATTTAATAGCCTATGACCTATTGTGTACATAATTTTTATATAAACTGGGAAACCAAACAATTGGTACAGCTCCCCTTACAGTGATATTTACTTCTTTGTGGTGGTTTGGAGGTGAGTCCATGCCATCTCCAAAGTATGCCTATAATTCTTCTTTTTTAATTTATTTTTTATTAAATCATACTGTGTACATTGGTGAGTTTATGGGGTTTAGTGTACTGATTTGATAGACAATGTGAAATGCTTACATCGAACTGATTAACACATCCATCACCTCGCTTACTTGTTGTGATAAGACAATTATACTCTTTTCTTAATAGTTTTGAACATCATCTTAACTCTGTAAATTTTTACTGTGTTTAATCACTTTCAGTTTTTGAATAATGAGGAAAATACCAGTCAGGATACTTTAAAATATTGGCTATTTCCACTAAGTTGTTTTCCAGGGAACTCTATTGACAGCTTGGCTATATCAAATACAGAAAAGAACTTGCCTCATATACTAGAATCAGCCTTTCTATAAATATAAAGTAAATGTTTATGCAGTTAGATTACCACCCTTTCTGTTTTCTCTATGAGTCAGAGAAAAGTATGGTTACTTGGCCACTTACAAATAATATGCATTATCTCTATATGATTTAGTGGAATAAGAATCAAGTGATATTAAGAGAAAATACTAAAGATGATATATGTATCTAAAGAGCCACAAACTAATGCAAAGAAGAATATAAAAAGATTTTTAAAAAAGAAAAATTTGTCTCCAACTAGTTTGTAAAATTATGTACTCAAAATTTGACTGTCAGAATGAAGATAATTTTTACAGTTTCAGTGACAATGATAAATAATAGAAGTAAGTCTAAATGATAGTGTCATAATAAGTGAATAAATGGGATAGAACATAGCCACCAAAAATTATACCTTCCAAAAATGTGTAAAACATGAAGAATGCTCACAGTATTATGCTGGGTAAAATGAATAATGCATGTATCAAAATCATATTCATGGTGAAAAAAATTTCATCTGTGCAACTTTCAAAAGTTTATGTTCACTCTTACTTAAAAAGACAAATCTCTCTTGCAACTCAGTTCTTATAGATGTATTGGAAGTACTGTGACTTGTTAGTGTCATGTATGACATCTTTCCCAGTTTGTGAAAGCTTTGGCACTAGGCTTTTATCCATCAGAATAGGCTGTAACACACCATGGGAATAAATGACTCAAAAATTCTATTGGCTAATAATAACTTTTTTTTTTTTGGCAGTTTTTGGCCGGGGCTAAGTTTGAACCCACCACCTCTGGCATATGGGGCCAGTGCCCTACTTCTTTGAGCCACAGGCGTCACCCAATAACAATAACTTCTTACTTCTCTCTCATGTTAACGTCCTCACTAGTTCGTTAGCTCTAGTTCTACTCCTAGTAACATTCCCACTAGAACTTAGGGCACTGGAACCATCTCTTTAAGGAATTCTGTCATTGTGTCAAGACAAGAGACATGGCAGACCATATATAGGCCCTTAACATTTTTGCCTCTCATCAACTCAAATCACATTTCTTGGGCCAAAGTAAACCCCATACCTATTTCCAATTTCAACAGGGTGAGGATGTGAAACATTCCTCAAAAAGGTACATTACAGAAGGGCATATTTATGTGTATAACTTTGCCTCAATCTGTATAAAAACAAAGTATGTAAACAAAACATGTATACCCCCTAACATTCTGAAATTTGAAAAAATTAAAATTCAAAAAGGGAATGCTCTCTGCTGAGTTCTTCTCTGGAAATTGCTCCGGCTAAAGAGAGTCATTTCATTCAAGGGTCATGTTTGTGGGGCAGCATACATCCAAAGACTGGCCATTACCTCAATTCAGACATCTTTGAGGGGCTTTCCCAACTTCAGAGGTTCCTCAATGCATTAACTGAGACATTTGTCAGAACTTCGATAGAGTTCAACTTCTTGCTCTGTCTATCCTGCTTCATTCTTCCACTCCCACTGGTCCTCATCTAGACAGCACTGCCCAATAAATATACTTCCTGCTTGTAAAAATAATAATGATAATAAA